>NW_026593286.1:46797370-46967964 GCF_907164565.1 Psammomys obesus | reverse complement strand
GATAGATAGATAGATAGATAGATAGATAGATAGATAGATAGATAGATGATACTTAGATATATAGAAAACTGATCAATACATAGATGATATATCTAGATAAATGATCAATATATAGATACTTAGATTATATAGATCTGAAAATCTACATGAAAAGGAGACACCTTCCTTTTTATTCATATTTGCTAGTCTGACTTTTGACATTGGCTTGTGATCTGGGTTCTCATTTTAAAATTAGTTTTAAAGTATACCTTGTGAACATAAGTTGTAATGGCATATTTCACAAAAATGCTATACACATAAAGAAAAGGTCTGGACTCTACCTCTAGAGCCATTAGTTAGAACTCAAAACTCCAAAGCTTTCACATTGCAGGCATTTTCAGTGTGTTTTAAAAGGGGCTTAATTTTTATGCATAGAAATTTTTATGCATAGATTCTAGTATATACATTAAGGCAACTTTATGACTATAGGGAATATTTGTGTGCTTGAAGAATCAATAACGTTTTTATTAGAACATAGTCCCTAGTTATTGTCTTGCATAATAGGTGATGGCTTCAGCTATCTTCAGGTGCAAAAGGTGTGATTTATTATTATAAAATGGAACTTACCCTGTCCTGTGCTTTTTAAAATTGATAGAGGCTATAGTACTGCAAGGAGGCATGCCTGTGTTTGATCCATGTTCAAACAGTTACTGTTCAGCATTTAGGGCCAACTTGCCTGACATAAGCCATGTCCTGGAGCAGAGTCACTCTGTAGAGTGGTATCCAATGCATTAGAGTTCTAAAATACCAGAAGGGCTTTGGGTGAGAATTTATTTTGTAATTTTACTTAATGCATCACTTAAATATTTAGATAAGCCACTCATGTCAAACAGATTTGTTTTTAATCATCTAGTATTTAAAAATAATTCTGATTAATAAGCAGTGGGTACAATTGTGTTATGTTTAAATTTCTTCTATATATTCCAGAAGCACTATATTTGAACAATGCTTCAAATCTACCTTAGCAGGAAACAGGCATGTATAAATATGATGTAGATAGATGTGACAGATAGCCTACACAATTTGGTTATGTAGATCTGGGCATTTGTAGCTTCAAGGTTTGGCCATGTAGATTGAATATTATATAATTCAAGAAGTGGTCACATTTAGTCTTTTCAAAGAATGACTTCCCCAACTTGGATACCTCACAGTGGACATGCATTGTCCCACAATGATACATAATAAGCAGAGGTGGCATTTGGTAAATATAGCCTTCTAAGCATGATTGGTACACAGTATTTACATAAAGTCACTGGGGCAGCCAGATACCAGGGACAAGAAGTGTTTATAAACTAGTATTTCTATATCACCCCAAGTTTCCATAGACATTTTAATGAAACTGTCAGACTGTCAATAGCTCTGATTTGCTGGCTTTTCTGAATGCTATCTGATCATAGACTATCAGAACTAGAATCAAATAAATATTTCCTCTAGTTGGTACACCTTATGGTTTAGAAGAAAATTAAAGGTCCCAGTCATCAAGATATTTTGTTAAGAACAGAGGTAGCAATGGGTGTCACAATTAGATTCCTACTTCAAATATGTGGATTTCCTTAAAGCATTTTCTTTTCATATTCAATTCTAGCCATCTTTAGCTTATTAATAGGTTAGCAGCCACCTCTCACCTAAAGATTACACTAAACATCACAGGGAATTGACCTTACAATAATAGTGTCTTGGGTTTTGCCTCTTCAAGTCCATTCTGCTGTAGGGATTCCACACTTTGATCTTGGCTTGTTAACCTCATTAGCAGTGATTCTCAACACCTGTGTTTATAGTTAGTTGGGGACTGAAGTAACATGACATTTTTTTTTTATCTGAGCCAGACATCCACAAACAGCCTAAACATTATCTCTCATGACCCAATAAAACATAGAAGGTTAATCAGTGACCTGAGTAGATGGCCTGAAGTGCCATCTACCTATTAAACCTATGAATAGGTTTCTATGGGTAATTCGAACATGTCTGTATTTTATGAGGTTTTAGACAACAGAGGTTTAGGCATTGTGTATTGTTGAGCAAAGCTATAAATAAGTTGATTACATAAATGATTGAATATATGATTTTAATAAAGTATATACAGTACCTACATGTACTTATAGACAAATAAAAATATACATATTAGATAAAGTCAACTTTTGGGTAAATTATAACATATTTAGCTTTATATTTGCAGTTGCTCAAAATTACATAAAAACTATCAAAATCATTTCCTAGCTGCTTTTGTCATAAATACAACAGAAAAGGTACAAAATTCTTAATAGATTTAAAACTCAGCAAACTCAATAATAAAGAATGTCATGCTTTTTGACTCCCAGAGAGTTGCCTTAACCATTTCAAAGCTTTCCTTCTACTTAATCACAGCACATATTCCCATGGCTAGGTATGAGTCAAGAGTTATTTTGGCCAGACACCAGTTTTCCGTAGTTCTTCAAGTTCTCATGGTACATTTTGCTAAACGATATATTTATGGTCAGAATATCTCACTATTGAAAAAAATGGAATAAAGGTCACATGACAAAAAGAGCAGGTGATGGGGGCAGAAAGTAAATCTCTGCACCAATTACTGGATCACTGTTGCTTTCTAACTTCTCTTCCATTGTATTGCTAAGATGAGCACATGTGCCCAGTGATTCTTGATTAAAATCTATAAAGGTGGCTTATGATGTTATAGCATGAAAATTGAGAAAATAAAATTAATAGAATCTGTACCTTAAAATTATTTACCTGTACCTTATTTCTCTTTGTAATTGCAAAAATATTATGAATCAATTTAACCCATAAACTGGGTCATTTTCTGTGGCCTGGTAAGGCTGCTACCCCCTCATGGGGAGGTAATCAAAGAGCAGGTCAATCAGATTATGTCAGAGGTAGTCTCTTCTTCCCGTTACTATGTAACCCACTTGGACACTAAGCTGCCATGGACTACATCTGTGCAGGGGTTTTAGGTTATCTCCATGCCTGGTACTTGGTTGGAGTATGAGTCTCTGGGAAGACCCCTGTGTTCAAATTTTCTGGTTCTGTTGCTCTCCTTGTGGAGTTCTTGTCCTCTCCAGATTTTACAATTTCCCACTTCTTACATAAGATTCCATGCTCTCTGCCCAACAGTTGGCTATAAATCTCAGTGTCTGCTTTGATAGTCTGCAGGGCAGAGGCTTTCAGAGGCCCTCTGTGGCAGGTTCCTAGCTTGTTTCCTGTTTTCTTCTTTTTCTGATGTCCATCCTCTTTGCCTTTCAGGATGGGGATTGAGAGTTTTAGTCAGGGTCCTCTCTCTTGATTAGTTTCTTTAGATGTACAGATTTTAGTAGGTTTATCCTATGTTATATGTCTATATGAGTGAGTATATACTGTGTGTGTCTTTCTGCTTCTGGGACAGCTCACTCAGGATGATCCTTTCCAGGTCCCACCATTTACCTGCAAATTTCATGATTTCCTTATTTTTTATCCTTTTTTTTTTTTTTTGTAAGAGGTTTTCATGAGAATTATTCAGAATCCTATACACAAATTGTGGTTTCTAAATGGTATACATGAGTGTTATTGTGTAAGAACTATAGAAGAGAGTACATTTATTCAAATTTGAAGAATTTATTTTTTATTTAATATTAATTACGGCTTATTCACTTTGTATCCCAGATGTAGCCCCCTCCCTCATTTCTTCCCAATCCCATCTTCCCTCCCTTCCTCATCTCAGCTCACCTTTTATGAAAAATAATCTGGGATGTTTAAGTCTGCTCATTATTAGAATTTAAATTTAAATTTCATTTGAGGTAGAATACAAATACTCTTAAAATCAAAGTCCAATAATTTGATGTATGCACATTAAGGAAATTACACAATTTAAAGACAAAACTTTCTAGGATGTTGATAGTTTTTCATTAATGAAGAATAGTCAGAAAGTAGCAGGTTCAAATACTTAAAAATATTTTCATTTTACTCATTTTAGTATATAATATAGTGGCTTTCTTTATTTGTGCCTTTTTTCAATCCTATATTTATATAGTTTTCTAATATAATAGTATAAAACTGACACAAAAGAAGTTTCTAAATTTTATCGTTCTATTCAGAAATATGTGACTTGGTTCATTTAAATTTGTTAATTCTACAACTCTGTAGTAATTATAGTTTATAAAATTTTATGAACATTTGTTGTATATCTATTTAAAAACCAAGCTACATTTCAAAATTACCAACTCAAAAATATTTACAATTACTAGAAACTAATTTTAACCTTTTTTTACATTCTTTAAATTGATGAAGATGATGACCACATATCAATTCTAGAGGGTGACGTGGTAGATTGTAAATCATTTATAATACTTAAAGTGTCTTTTTTCTTATTTTTATTCTTTGACACATATAATAATATTTATTTCATTTATCTCTTATAACCTCTTTCTCTGACTGAAAAACTGTCTTCTTCCCAACAAGTGCCCTTCCCAATTTTATGTATGTTTTCTGGCCTTAATATGTTGCCTGAATGAGCAAGGGTGAGGTTTATTTTCTGTACCAACACTAATTTTCCATTGGTTATACCACCAAAGAGAGTGACAACATACACCTTTGCCACCACTAACTCTCAATAGTCCATTCTAGAAGACTGAGGCCTAATAATCCCCTCTTTCTTCCACAATAATATTTTAACAAGTCCAACTTGTGCAGGTTTTGTGAAGATAAAAAAGCTTCAGTAGATTCATAAATGCATTAGCCAGATAGATAAACCAAGATACAGTTCCACAATAGACAATTAAATGGGGCTGGATATATAACCTAGCAGCAAGTGTCTGAGTGTTTGCCTAGCATGTACATGACCCTAGTTAAATTCCCAGCACATAGAAAAGGAAATTAACAAAAATAAAGAAAGAATGTAATAGTTTGGTAACACAATAGGGCAGGAATAATTATCAAAATTGTCTACTGTATAGTTAGATCTCTAAATACGAATGTCCCAAATAAAAGTAACAGTCTAGTAAGAAAATACTGGAATGTAACAGTAATACATCTTTCATCTATGTATAGCCTGTGTGTGAAATAGCTTACAATAAATATGGAAGTGTTAATAAGCTCACAAACATGCAACATTTATTAAAAATGTATATGTTCATTTTATTATATTTTAATTTCTCTAAGTTCTTCACAATAACTAAAGTAACAAGCAACAAGACAAAGAAAATATAAAAAGAAAATCCGAAGATTCAATCATGAAGAACACTGAAATAATTTTCACTCACAGAGTTCAGTTTTAACTAGAACATTAAAGAGTTCTACCTCAAACAGGAGTGTCAGCACCTACCAGAAAGAACACCACTGGACTGTGAAAGCCTAAGAGCACTCACTGCAGATGTAGTGCATTATCCACAGGAGAATACTGCTCAGATATGGGTTTAAGCCAATATAGTCTTTATTAGCCACTGGCAATTACACTCAGTATTCAGGACCTCAGTAGAGTCCCAAGCCTTTCTTGGAGTGAGCTTTTAATCACAATAACCATCATCTGGGTTGACATACTTTAGTTAACAAGTACAGTTATAGCCAGAAGCAGAATTACAAAAGCAAAAATCAAGATTAATATATTTAGAGGCTTTCCCAAAACTATGGGCTTTGATGGATTAGGTCTTTGTTTAAGTTTTGGCAGGTGTTGCTCTATCTGTGTTGAGATTCATAGCCTGATAGTACTTCCATCATGGAGGCAGTTGTGCTAAGGTCTTAGGCCTACTGATGTCTGAGGCCCTGTCGCACAAAGAAAGCTACAAAGGCTCCCCAAAATCTGGCTGAGAAGGGCAGAAACTAGCTTTTATTTTTATTTTTCCATTCTGTGACTCTGTAACAAGGATCCTTATGTGAAGTAAGCTTAAACCCAGAAGAAAGGCAAGGAATAGACCGTCAAAAAAAATTGACAAAGAAGCACAGGAGAGATAAGAAGACTAAAATTAAGATAGTACCAAAGAAAAATAAACTTTATTATGGCAGTGTAATATCTCTCATTAAGATATTAATATCATTAATATCTCTTATTCCCAGCCAAGGTGGGGATCTAAAAGGTACCTCTGGACTCAGACTTTTATAAGACCCCTGGGTTTTCCCATTTTTTGTAGTATAGCTCAGATGTTTGTCTCTGCATTTTTTTTTCTTCCCACCACCTTCCCTGTGGGAAAAGCTCACTAGGAAGCCTGTCTTTTTTTTCCCTGTCACCCTATAGCTTTTCAACTGTCCCTCAAATACACCCACCCAAATTACAAATGTAATGGTCTTCCCCTGACTTCCACCAGTCCTGTCAATGACAAATCTTGACTTGCCTGAAAATGTGCTACAACTTGTCAGTATCCTCTTTCTTTGTTAATAAAATCAACTAATACAGTCTATCTATGGTTTCCATTAAATACTCAATCTATACATGCCTTATGTATTCACACACCTCTTAGTTAGGATGTTCGTTGCAGAGAAATAGAAAAAAGATAAGTAATTGCAGAGGTCAGGTTTTTAGAAGGCCTAATCCAGGACTTACCTGACACGTTTAATTGAAAGAGGAATACTTCATCAAAAGTAACAGAGAAAATCAGACGATGAAACTTACAAATGCAGGTGAATTGACAGGGAAGGTGAAAGGGTACATAGCTTCTAACTTAAGTACAATATTTGGACCTCACTGAAAAGCCATGTGGAGAGAGGTGCAGAACAGTCAGGAGAACAGTTAGGGATTTGAAGCCTGCTGAATAACTTGAAAAATGTACAATAGCTTTAAATCATGCAAAGCTCTTGTCTAAAGTAGATAAACATTGTCTGGAAGTCTACTTTGCATTCCTCCACTCAGGTACTTTCAAAAGATTTTAGACAATCAGAATACGAGAAATGTCAAACTTGTTAAGAATGTATGGGAGTGGCATACATTTACTTTACCTGAGGCTTCCAATAAAGACACTCAGAATCACCACAATTAAGTTTCGATAGGCTACCTCCCTTACATATATAATCACACATTTCCTCAATTGTTTTATTTCGAGTTTCAAAGACAATATTAACAATCTGATAAAATTCCTTCATGAGTTTGCACTGGCCAGATAAGATGTGTGCAGGGGGGAGGGGGGAAGGGGAGGGCCGCGAGGGGAGAACAAGATGGCGGTGCCAGGAGAACACTGCATCTGAGGAGCAGGACAACATTTTCCATACAGCAACCAAGAGACTGAACTCTGGGCCCTAAAACAACAGCTATCACGTTTCCCAGACAGAACAGTGCACCCCAGGACACCAGAGACTTGGAGTCACTGTCAGGAGAAATCCTCATAGAGAATGAAGCAAAGGGGATAGACTTAGGCCACCCAGTATATGCCTGGAAAAGGTCCCGCAGACTGGCCCAACCCAGGGACCTGCTGTGCACCAGATAGCCTGCTGTTACCAGGAGAGCATTACCCACCCGCCACAGATTACCGCTTGGATACTGGGGCACAGAGCCCCAACCTCAGACCTGCAAAAGCCCGGGATCCCGGAGAACAACCCCCAGATACTGCTCCAAGGGGCAACAAAACTGACCAAACCAAGGGACACACAGGATACAGCAACAGATCACTAAATTACAACAAGAAACCCAGAAGCAGGGCAGCTGTCTCCAGGACTTCTCCAGGTGAGAAGAGAGCCCTCTCGACTAACAAGGACCACAGTTACCACTCAGGTCTCTATGCCTGAGGTGAGCTGTGGCAACTCCTGAAAAACACCAGCCATACAGTGACTATACCCAAAAAGCTGAGGAGGCTTCCTCCAGGAAAAACCATCTTCCTGCCAAGGGGGTTCTCTCCACCACAGGATTCCAGGAACCACCAGAAACTAACACCCAACATCTAAGATAGCCCAATGGGTAGAGGCCAGCATAAAAGCTCAACCAACAAAAGACAGAGCAATATGGAATCTCCAGAACCCAGTTATCCAGGGGCAAGTAGCCGGGGACACCCCAGCATAAATGAAATTTAAGAAGATGAGCTAACATTTATGCTAATGAACAGGATAACAGAGGAAACAAATAAAATGCATAAAGACCTAGAGGAAGATAAACTCAAGCAGATTATGGCCATCTTTAAAGAAACAGAGGAAGATAAAAACAAGCAGATTATGGCTATCCAAAAAGAAATAGAGGAAGAAAAAAACAAACAGATTATGGCCATCCGTAAAGACATAAGAGAAGATAAAGAAAAACAGAGTATGGCCATCCGTGAAGAAATACAGGAAGTTGCAGCCAAACAGTTTGTGGCCTTTAGAGAGGAAATACTTAAATCACTGAAAGAAATAAAAGAATCAGAGGATTGTTCAAACAAACAGCTGAAGGAATTGAAGGAAAAACAGGAAAATACAGTCAGACAGGTGAAGGAAATCAACAAAATAGCTCAAGACCTGAAGATAGAATTGGAAAAATTAAAGAAAACACAAATGGAGGAAATTGTGGTGAGAAAGAACTTAGGGAAGAAAACAGGAACTACAGAGGCTAACATAACCAAATAGACTACAAGTGATAGAAGAAAGAATTTCAGGTGTGGAAGATACAAAGGAAGAAATTGATGTATCTGTCAAAGAAAATGTTAATTCTAAAAAATTTCTGACACAGACTGTCCAAGAAATCCAAGACAACGGAAAAAGACAAAACCTAAGAATAATAGGAACTCTGTCCAACAGTTGGCCATAAAGTCTCAGTGTCTGCTTTGATAGTCTGCAGGGCAGAGCCTTTCAGAGCCCCTCTGTGGCAGGTTCCTAGATTGTTTCCTGCTTTCTTCTTCTTCTGATGTCCATCCTCTTTGCCTTTCAGGATGGGGAATGAGCATTTTAGTCAGAGTCCTCTCTCTTGATTAGTTTCTTTAGATGGACAGATTGTAGGCTTATCCTATAAGTCTATATGACTGAGTATATACCATGTGTGTCTTTCTGCTTCTGGGAAAGCTCACTCAGGATGATCCTTTCCAGGTCCCACCATTTACCTGCAAATTTCATTATTTCCTTATTTTTCATTGCAGAGTAATACTCCATTGTGTACATGTACCACAATTTCTGCATCCATTCTTCAGTTGAGGGGCATCTGGGCTGTTTCCAGCTTCTGGCTTTTACAAATAAGGCTGATACAAACATGGTTGAGCAAATGTCCTTATTGTGTACTTGAGCTTCTTTTGGATATATGCCTAGGAGTGGTATGGCTGGATCTTGAGGAGGCACTATTCCTAGTTGTCTGAGAAAGCACCAAATTGATTTCCCAAGTGGTTGTACAAGTTTACATTCCCACCAGCAGTGGAGGAGGGTTCCCCTTTCTCCACAACCTCTCCAGCATATATTGTCACTTGAGTTTTTCATCTTGGCCATTCTGATGGGTGTAAGGTAAAGTCTCAGGGTTGTTTTGATTTGCATTTCCCTAATGGCTAATGAGGTTGAGCATTTCTTCAAGTGTTTCTCTGCCATTCGATATTCCTCTAAAGAGAATTCTCTGTTTAGCTCTGTTCCCTATTTTTTAAGTGGTTTGCTGCTTTTCAGCTTCATTAGTTCTTTATATATGCTGGATATTAGCCCTCTGTCAGGGTTAGTGAAGATTCTTTCCCAACCTGTAGGCAGTCGTTTGGACAGAGTGCATGGAATCTTATGTAAGAAGTGGGAAATAGTAGGTTATGGAAAGGACAGGAACCACACAAGGAGAGCAACAGAACCAGAAGATTTGAACACAGAGGTCTTCCCAGAGACCCATATTCCAACCAAGTACCAGACATGTAGATAACCTAGAACCCTTGTGCAGATGTAATCCATGGCAGTTTAGTGTCTAAGTAGGTTACATAGTAATGGGAAGAGGGATTGCCTCTGAAACAATCTGATAGGCCTGCACTTTGATCACCTCCCCCTGAGGGGAGAGCAGTCTTACCAGGCCACAGAAGATGACAATGCAACCACTCCAGATGTGATCTGATAGACTAAGATCAGAAGGACAGAGAGGAGAACCTCCCTTATCAGTGGACTTGGGGGGGCATGCGTGAAGAAGGGGGAGGGAGTGTGGGATCAGGAGGGGAGGAGAGAGGGGCTTATGGGGGATACAAAGTGAATAAAGTATAAAAAAAAGACGGTCTTTGAAATAAATAAAAATAAAAGAATAATAGGAACAGAGGAAAAAGAAGATTCCCTCTTCCAAGGCCCAGAAAATATTTTCAACAAAATCATTGAAGAAAATTTCCCCAAGTTAAAGGAGAGGCCAATAAGAATACAAGAGGCCTACAGAACGCCCAATAAATTAGACCAGAAAAGAAAATCCTCCCACCACATAATAATCAAAACCGTACGTATATAGAACAAAGAAAAAATACTAAAAGCTGCAAGGGAAAAAGGCCAAGTAACATATAATGGCAAACCCATCAGTATCACACCTACATTCTGAACAGAGACTATGAAAGCCAGAAGGGCCTGGACAGATATCATGCAGACCCTAAGAGAACACAGATGTCAGCCCAGGCTGCTATACCCTGCAAAGCTCTCAGTCCTCATAGACGGAGAAAACAAGATATTCAATGACAATAAACAAATTTCAACAATACCTACAAACAAAATCAGCATTACGGAAGACACTAGAAGAGAAAATACAACCCAAAAAAACTAAATACTTTCAAGGAAACACAGGAAATAATTAACCTCACTACCGTAAAACAATAAGCGACCAAGCACACAACCTTATGACCACAGCCAACATCAAAATCAAAGGATCTAATATCCACTGGTCATTAATCTTTCTCAACATCAACGGACTCAATTCTCCACTAAAAAGACACAGACTAATATAATGGATTAGTAAACAAGACCCAGCAATCTGTACCATACAAGAAACACACCTAAGTCACAAAGATAGACATTACCTGAGGATAAAGGGATGGAAGATGGCTTTCCAAACAAATGGACACAAGAAGCAAGCAGGAGTAGCCATTCCAATGTCTGATAAAATAGACTTTCAACCAAAATTAATAAAAAGAGATGGGGAAGGACACTTCATACTCAAGGGAAAATTCCACTAGGAAGACATCATAATCCTGAATCATCTCTGCCCCAAATACAAGGGCACCCACATTTGTAAAAGAAACATTGATAAAACTTAAACCACACATAAATCCCCACACATTAACGGTGGGAGACTTCCATACCCCACTCTCAACAAAAGACAAGTGAACAGAACAGAAATTAAAGAAAGAAACAATGTCTCTAACAGAGGGGTCATGCATCAAATGGACCCAACAGACATTTACAGAAACTTACACCCAAACAAAAAATAATTTATCTTCTTCTCAGCACCTCATGGAACCTTCTCCAAAATAGAACATATAGTGGGTCACAAAGCGAGCCTCAACAGATACAAGAAGATTGAAATAATCCCTTGTATACTATCTGATCACCATGGAATAAACCTGGACCTCAACAAAATCAGAAATAGCAAAAAACTTACACACACACTTGGAAACGGAACAACTTGCTACTAAATGACAGCTAGGTCAGGGAAGAAATAAAGAATGAAATTAAAGTCTTCCTAGAATTCAATGAAAATGCAAGCACAATATACCCAAACTTGTGGGACACAATGAAAGCAGTGCTAAGAGGAAAGTTCATAGCACTAAGTGCCTTCAAGAAGAAATTTGGGACAGCTCATTCAAGCAACTTAATGACTCACCTGAAAACTCTAGAAAAAAAAAAAAAGAAGAAGCAGACACACCGAAAAGCAGTAGATGGCTGGAAATAATCAAACTCAGGGCTGAGATCAATCAATTAGAAACAAATAAAACAATTCAAAGAATCAATGAAACCAAGAGCAGGTTCTTTGAGAAAATCAACAAGATAGACAAACACTTAGCCAACCTAACTAAAAGGCAGAGAGACACCATCCAAATCAACAAAATCAGAAATGAAAAGAGGGACATACCTACAGACACTGAGGAAATCCAATCATTAGGACTTACTTCAAAAGTCTATATGCGACAAAATTTGAAAATCTAAATGAAATGGACAATTTTCTTGATCGATTCCACTTACCAAAACTGAATCAAGACCACGTAAATCAACTAAATAGTCCTATATCCCCCAAGGAAATAGAAGCAGTCATCAAAAGTCTCCCATCCAAAAAAAAAAAAAGCCCAGTACCAGATGGTTTCAGCGCAGAATTCTACCAGACCTGCAAAGAAGATCTAACTCTAGTTCTCTTCAAACTATTCCACAAAATAAAAACAGAAGGAACACTATCAAACTCATTCTATGAAGCTACAGTCACCTTGGTATATAAGCCTCAAAAAGACCCAACAAAGAAAGGTTGTTTCAGGCAAATCTACTTTATATACATTGATGCAATAGTACTCAACAAAATACTTGCAAACCGAATACAAGATCACATCAAAGATATCATCCACTACGACCAAGTAGGCTTCATCCCAGGTATGCAGAGGTGGTTCAATATACTGAAATCCATCAATATGATCCACCAAATTAACAAACTGAAAGAAATAAAAAACACATGATAATCTCCTTAGATGCTAAAAAAGCATTTGACAAAATCCAACATCCATTCATGTTTGAAGTATTGGAGAGATCAAGGATACAAGCCCATATCTAAACATAGTAGAGGCAATATACAGCAAGCCTATAGACAAATCAAACTAAACGGAGAGAAACTTAGAGCAATCCCACTGAATTCACACACAAGGCAAGGCTGCCAACTCTCTCCATATCTCTTCAACATAGTGTTGGAAGTCCTTGCTAGAGCAATAAGAAAGTTGAAAGTGACCTAGAGATACAAATTGGAAAGAAAGAACTCAAATTATCACGGTTTGCAGGTGATATGATAGTATACCTGACTTTCTGCAAAAATTCTACCAGGGAATTTGTACAGTTGACAAACACCTTCCGCGAAGTAGCCAGATACAAAATTAACTCCAAAAAATCAGTAGCACTCCTGTGTACAAAAGACAAAAGGGCTGAGAAAGGAATTAAGGAAACAACAACCTTCACAATAGCCACAAATAACATAAAGTACCTTGGAGTAACCCTAACCAAGCAAGTCAAAGACTTGTATGAAAAAAAATTCAAGTCTCTGAAGAAAGAATTAGAAGAAGATATCAGAAGATGGAAAGAACTCCCATGCTCATGGCTTGGCAAGATTAACATAGTAAAAATGGCCATCTTACCAAAATCAATCTACTGATTCAATGCAATTCTCATCAAATTACCATCACAATTCTTTACAGACCTGGAAAGAAAAATTCTCAAATTCGTATGGAATAACAAGAAACCCAGAATTGTTAAAACAATTATCTACACTAAAAGATCTTCTGGAGGTATCTCCATCCCTGATTTCAAGCTGTTCTATAGAGCAATAGTAATAAAACCTGCAAGGTACTGGCATAGAAACAGAATGGTGTATCAGTGGAACCAAATAGAAGACGCAGAAATAAACCCACACACCTATGGACACCTGATCTTTGACAAAGATGCCAAAACCATACAATGGAAAAAAGATAGCATCTTCAACAAATGGCGCTGGTCTAACTGGATGTCTACATGTAGAAAAATGCAAATAGATCCATACTTATCATCCTGCACAAAACTAATGTCCAAGTGGGTCAAAGACATCAACATAAATCCAGACACATTAAATCGGTTAGAAGAAAAATGGGGAAAACCTTAGAACTCATTGGCACAGGAGACAACTTCCTGAACAGAACACCAACAGCACAGGCTCTAAGAGCAACAATCAATAAATGGGACTTCTTGAAACTGAAACTTCTGTGAAGCCAAGGACTCCGTCATCAAAATAAAACGACTGCCTACAGATTGGGAAAGAACCTTCACCAACCCTTTTTCTGACAGAGGGTTAATATCCAGTATATATAAAGAACTAAAGAAGCTGAAAAGCATTGCACAAAGTAGTACAATTAAAAAAATGGGGAACAGAGCTAAACAGGGAATTCTCTGTAGAGGAATATATAATGGCAGAGAAACACTTAAGGAAATGCTCAACGTCATTAGCCATCAGAGAAATGCAAATCAAAACAACCCCGAGATTTCACCTTACACTCATCAGAATGGCCAAGATGAAAAACTCAAGTGACAATACATGTTGGAGAGATTGTGGAGAAAGGGGAACCCTCCTCCACTGCTGGTGGGAATGTAAACTTGTACAACCACTCTGGAAATCAATTTGGTGCTTTCTCAGACAACTAGGAATATTGCTTCCTCAAGATCCAGCCATACCACTTCTAAGCATATATTCAAAAGAAGCTCAAGTACATAATAAGGACATTTGGTCAACCATGTTTGTAGCAGCTTTATTTGTAATAACCCAGATGCCTCTCGACTGAAAAATGGATGCAGATATTGTGGTACCTTTACACAGTGGAATATTACTCACTAATTCAAAACAAAGAAATCATGAAATTTGCAGGTAAATGGTGGGACCTGGAAAGGATCATCTTGAGTGAGCTGTCCCAGAAGCAGAAAGATAGAAACGGTATATACTCACTCATATAGACATGTAATATAATTTTATGACATATAATGTCATATAATAACATGACATATAATAAAATGACATATAATTTTAGTAGAATAAACCTACTAAAATCTGTACATCTAAAGAAACTAATCAAGATAGAGGTCCCTGACTAAAATGCTCAATCCCCATCCCGAAAGGCAAAGAGGATGGACATCAGAAGAAGAAGAAAACAGGAAACAAGCTAGGAAACTGCCACAGAGGGCCTCTGAATGCCTCTGCCCTGCAGACTATCAAAGCAGACGCTGAGACTTATGGCCAACTGTTGGGCAGAGTGCTTGGAATCTTATGTAAGAAGTGGGAAATAGTCAGATATGGAGAGGACGGGAACTCCACAGGGAGAGCAACAGAACCATAAAATTCGAACACAGGGGTCTTCCCAGAGACTCATACTCCAACCAAGTACCAGGCATGGAACCTAGAACCCCTGCACAGATGTAGCCCATGGCATTTCATTGTCCAAGTGGGTGAGATAGTAATGGGAAGAAGGACTACCTCTGACATAATCCCTCCAGACTTTGTTTTGAATGTTCTCTTTTCTCTGCTCTGCTCTTTGATCACCTCCCCCTGAGGGGGGAGCAGCCTTACCAGGCCACAGAGGATGACAGTTCAGTTACTCCTGATGAGATCTGGTGGACTGGGATCAGAGGGAAGGAGAGGAGGATCTCCCCTATCAGTGGATTTGGGGAGGGGCATGTGTGAAGAAGGGGGAGGGAGGGGGTTATGGGGGATACAAATTGAATAAAGTGTAATTAATAATAATAATAAATAGATGTGTGCACCAAGCTTCCCTGAGCCCTAAAAGAAGGAAGTTCCCTAGCATTAGCATTGAAGAAAAACATGAAACCTATTTTGGGTTCCAGGTTTCTACTCATAAGTTAGGACCTGCTATACTTATTATGTTTATAAAAGTGGTTAACTCGAATGTGGTATGGGAAATTATAGTTTCTGTACTTAGGTCTTAGATGTAAGATATAGACTAATTTATGAGAAAACATGATTTGATGCTAAACAAATAGTCCTGTGCAACTTATTAAACCATTTTATATTTGAAAACATGTAGTTCTTCAGATAGAGTGGTATTAATGTCTTTCAGCTGTTGGTATCCTCCTGGATACAGGCAGCAATGTCTGCAGACATGTTTGTGTTCATAATGAGGTAGATAGATTGCTACTGACATCTAAGGGATTCTAAGAATTATCTTCCAATCCATAGTAGATTTCCTTACAACAAAGAAACATCAGGCCTGAAACATGAGAATCACTAAATTACTCTGTCCTAAATAAGTGGCTAAAGGCATGAGAAAACAGCTGAAGAGTGAAAGGGAGATTTACTTTTTCTGTGTACTCAAGGTTGTTCTGTCTTGGCTTATGATGTTTTTCATGTGCCTTCTTATAAAACACTAATGAATACAGTTGATTTCAGGTGACTCTCCAGACTTTTTTTAGAATGTTCTCTCTTCTTATCTAAAGGCTGACTCACTTTCTTAGTCATACTGTTTTGGCCTCTCAGTATTCAATTCTAATCTCTACAAATAAAAAGTTTTGCCATTATAACTTACTTTCTATTTACAATACAGGCTAATTTTCAACTATTTTTATCAGACCTAATATTTTTCCCAATTATTATACTTTCAAGCAAACAAACTTATGTGGATACACACTTGCAGTGTGGTCTTACATATCCTAAAACACTGCATAGTAATTTCAAATATATATGCCATTGTACAGTGGCGATATTTCTCCAAATATTATTGGTACATCATATCAACACTTAATGAAACACTACTTCTAATGAATATTTCAATACCTAGATCATACTCACAATTTGGAGTGAAATCATTTGCTAGGTGTACGTTAAACTGTAGAGAGCTAAACTCTCCTGCTGCAGTGACCCACCATCCCTGGAGGACAGCCATAAAGTATCACTCTGCAATTACTTTCTTACAATCACAAAGAAAAACACTTTTATTTAATAAAGCAGTGATAGAAACCCACAATATTCAGGTGGCTTCAAAATCTTTGCCCAACAGTAATCACATGGAATCAGTTATTACAATAACTCCGTTTGCACCGGAAGCATTGCTATTTCCTCCTGAATCGTATGTCTCCATCACAGCCATGCTTTAAATTCTGCACATGTTTTGATAATCCTTTTGTTACAGCCTCTGTACCAGCTTTGAACAGAAACAAAAATAAGGAATGAGTTTGAAACACATTATTTATCTTAGGAGACAAAGAATTGAAAATGGAAAACACTGAAAATTTAAGGATTTAGAACCCCTGACAAGCACAAAATCTTTTCCAACCACATTACTTCAAATTCTGGAGGAAAGTAATAATGCATAATAAATTAGCCTGTAGCATGTGGAGAAGCATTAGAAAACAAGTTTATTTTTGTACAATATGCCACTGAATGCACCTCATCCTGATGAACTGTCTACATTTTTTACTGCACAGTGTTAGATTATTTATCGTGCTTTCAAGATGGACCAGCTCTCATCATATATTTTCTGCATATTTTATTGTGAATGATAAAATGTATTTATGAAGATAGAGTGAAAAAGCCCATATTTTTCATGATGAACTAGATTTGAGGTAGAGGCATGGTTTTCTCCCCCTTTAAAAACACTGAATTTGATTGCTTATTTAAATTATGTCTGTGCTCAGCTCTAAATTTGCATTATTATATTCAGACAAAAGGCACTGTATTTTTTAGCACATGTGCATGTACAAAATGCTAAAGAAGAATGTGCTGTCTGTGAATCCATTTCACAAGTTCCCACACGGCCAAACATGTAAGATAATCAGAAAGTATGGGGTAACTGGGAAATGACTATCCGGAAAACCTTTAACTCTAAATTGTTGTATGTGAAAAGAAAATGCTTTGTTTTATTCTTTTGTACTTATTTTTCTTGTAGTTTTTCAGAAAATCCCTTATAGCTTTTTGGTTTTGCTTTGTTTTGGTCTGTTGGGGTGTGTGTGTATGTGTTATTGTTGTTGTGGTGGTGGTGGTGGTTTTTAAGATCCATGGTTTTGTTGTTGTTGCTGTTGTTTGTGTTTTTGTTTTTAAGATCCATCAAAGCCCATAGATTGGGAAATTTTCTAAATGCACCTACCTTGCATTTTTATTCTGTAATTCTGCTTCTGTTTTGCTATTCTTGATAACAGAAGTGTGTCAACCAAGGATGTTACTTTTGTGCTTAAAAGCTTACCCTCAGAAAGACTCAGGACTGTACCCATGTTCTGAATACTCAGTGTAGCTTCCACCTGGCTAATGAAAGCTTTCTATTGACTTGAACCTGTGATTAAGTAGTCTTCCATGGTAGATACCTCACAGCAATGCAAATTTGACACCATATAGTGTCACAGAACCTAGGTAGATGTCTTGTTCTATGAAAGCAGAGATGTCTGCTATTTTGAGATATAAATCTATACAGCATAGAAGCACATACATCTTATGAATGTATATTTATACTCAAAATTATACATCAATAGTAATGACCAATATTTAATAAGCAAATAGCATCAAATCATCAACTCTGCATCTTTATAAGGATTATGTGACTCTGTTTGATTTATTCTACCCAGACAAAAATCTTATCATATGACAAATAGTTAAAAGATGCGTTCTTACAAGCTTTTATTTTATATACTGGGCTTCCAAACAAAACTTGACATAGCGACTACTATAAAAGCTTCCATATTTATATTGAGCTAAATTGTTAAAGTGGAGTTATGTTATAGAGGGCCAACAATGTCTCCAACAGACACTAAAAAACAACAAATAAAATGTTCAGTGCTAGGGATGAATTATTTTTTAAAAGTTATTGGCTAGTGAGGGTTCAGATATGCTCAAATATTACACGTTATTGTTGGAATTCTTGGTTGACCCAGAACTTGATAAGACCATATTTCTAAAAACATGACATACTTGAGTTCAACGACATGGAAAACTCAGGCTGATGCCTACCTGGAGATTTCATCACTGCTGGCTAGAATTCAGTGCTGAAAGATGCTATGCATGCTACAAACATGAGGAAAAGTAATACCAAATCTTTTTATTTTTATTTATTTTTTATTTGTTTATTACAAAGTATTTACTTTGCATCCCCTCTGTAGCCCCTTCCCTCATCTCCTCCCAGTCTATCTGACCCTAGCCTATCAGGTCTCATCAGGGCGGGCTGCAGCTTCTTCCTCTGTGGCCTGGAAAGAATGTACAACACAGGGGAAGGTGAACAAAGAGCCTGCCACTGAGTGAATGTAAGAGACAGCCCCTGATCCCCTTATTAGGGAACCCACTTGGAAACTGAGCAGCCTATGGGCTTCCTCTGAGAAGGGTGTCTAGATTCTTTCTAGATACTGTTCTTGGTTGGAGTACCAATCTCTGCAGGACCCCTTGGGCTCAGTTTTTTATTTTATTTTATTTTATTTTATTTTATTTTATTTTATTTTATTTTATTTTATTTTATTTTATTTTATTTTATTTTATTTTATATTTTTTGGTTCTGTTGGTCTCATTGTGGAGCTCCTGTCTCCTCCAGGTCTTTCTATATCCCTCTTCTTCCATAAGATTTCGGCACTCTGCCCAAAGTTTAGCAATGAGTTTCATTGTGAATCTCAATATCTCCTTCAATACTCTGGTGGGTTAAGACTTTTAGAGGTCCTCTGTGGAAGGCTCCTGTCCTGTTCCTTGTCTTCTTCAACTTCTGATGTCCATCCTGTTTGCTCTTCTGAATGAAGATTAATCTTCTTCCTATGGTCCTCCTTGTAGTTTAGCTTCTTTGGAAATATAGATTTTAGTATGTTTATTGTATATTATAGGGCTAATATCCACTTATAAGTGAATATATACCATATGTGCCTCTGCTTCTGGGTTACCTCACTCAAGATGATCTTTTCTATTTCCCACCTTTTGCCTGCATATTGCATGATTTCTTTGTTTTTAACTGCTGAGTAATATTGCATCGTGTAAATGTACCACACTTTCTGTATCCATTCTTCATTGAGAGACATCCAAGTTGTTTCCAGATTCTGGCTATTACAAATAGCTGGCTATTTTTGCTATTACAACCTACTATAAACATAGTTGAGTAAATATCCTAATTGAATCATGGAACATCTGTTAGGTATATGCTCAGGAGTGGTATAGCTGGGTCTTGAGATATAACTATTCCTAATTTTCTGAGAAAGCACCAGAATAATTTCCAAAGTGGTTGTACATGGTTACATTCCCACCAGCAATGGAGGAGTGTTCCCCTTTCTCCACAAACTCTCCAACATGCATCATTCCTTAAGGTTTTTTTTTCATATAATTTTTTATTTATTACAATTTATTCACTTGGTATCCAGCTGTAGCCCCCACCCATATTCCCTCCCAATCCCAAATTCCTTCCCTCCCTCATCTACTTCCTTACCCCTTCCCCAGTCCACTGATAGGGGAGGGCCTTCTCCCCTTTCATCTGACCCTAGTCAGTCATGTTTCCTCAGTACTGTCTTTAATAGTCTTTCTCTGTGGCCTGGTAAGGCTGCAGCGCCCCCTCAGGAGGAGGTGATCAAAGAGCCAGCCATTGAGTTCATGCCAGAGACAGCCCCTGTTCTCTTTACTTGGGATCCCATTTGGAGACTGACTTGCAACGGGCTACAACTGTGCAGGGGTTGTAGGTATTCTCTATCAATGTGCTTTGGTTATGAGTCTCCACTTCCACATTTTTTCCTCTTTATTATTATTATTATTATTAATTACTTTATTAATAATAATAAAGTAAACACTAAACTGCCATGTGCTACATCTGCGCAGGGGTTCTAGGTTACCTTCATGAATAGTCCTTGGTTGGAGTATGAGTCTTTGGGAAGTTTCCTGTGTTCAAACTTTCTGGTTCTGTTGCTCTCCTTGTGGAGTTCCTGTCCTCTCCAGTTCTTGATATTTCCCACTTCTTACATAAAATTCCATTCACTCTGCCCACCAGTTGGCCTTCAGGCTCAGCATCTGTTTTGATAGTCTGCAGGGCAGAGGCTTTCAGATGCCCTCTGTGGCAGGTTCCTAGGTTGTTTCCTGTTTTCTTCTTCTGAATTTCATAGGCCCTCTGTAGCAGGTTCCTAGGTTGTTTCCTGTTTTCTTCTTCTTCTGATGTCGATCCTCTTTGCCTTTCAGGATGGGGATTGAGCGTATTAGTTAGGGTCCTCTCTTTTGCTTAGTTTGTTTAGATGTTCCAATTTCAGAGGGTTTATCCTATCTTGTATGTTTATATGACTGAGTATATACCGTGTGTGTCTTTTTGCTTCTGGGACAACTCACTCAGGATGATACTTTCCAGGTCCCACCATTTACCTGCAAATTTCATTATTTCCTTATTTTTCATTTCAGAATAATACTCCATTGTGTACATGTACCACAATTTCTACATCCATTCTTCAGTTGAGGGGCATCTGGGCTGTTCCCAGCTTCTGGCTATTACAAATAAAGCAGCTACAAACATGGTTGAGCAAATGTCCTTTTGGTGTACTTGAGCCTCTTTTGGATATATGCCTAGGAGTGGTATGGCTGGATCTTGAGGAAGCACTATTCCTACTTGTCTGAGAAAGCACCAGATTGATTTCCAGAGTGGTTGTACAAGTTTACATTCCCACCAGCAGTGGAGGAGCGTTCCCCTTTCTCCACAACCTCTCCAGCATGTGTTGTCACTTGAGTTTTTGATCTTGGCCATTCTCATGGGTGTAAGGTGAAATCTCAGGGTTGTTTTGATTTGCATTTCCCCAATAGCTAATGAGGTTGAGCATTTCTTTAAGTGCTTCTCTGCCATTTGATATTCCTCTTTTGAGAATTTTCTGTTTAGCTCTGTTCCCCATTTTTTAAGTGGATTACTTGGTTTGCTGCTTTTTAGTTTGTTTAGTTCTTTATATATACTGGAGTCCTTTGTCAGATAAAGGGTTGGTGAAGATTCTTTCCCAATCTGTAGGCAATCTCTTTGTTTTGAAGAGAGTATCCTTTGCTTTACAGAAGCTTTTCAGTTTCAGGTGGTTCCATTTATTGATTGTTGTTCTCAGAGCCTATGCTGTTGGTGTCCTGTTCAGGAAGTTCTCTCCTGTACCAATGAGTACTAGGGTTTCCCCACTTTTTTTCTAGCCAATTTAATGTGTCTGGTTTTATGTTGAGGTCTTTGATCCACTTGGACTTCAGTTTTGTGCAGGGTGATAAGTATGGATCTATTTTCATTTTTCTACATGTAGACATCCAGTTAGACCAGCACCATTTGTTGAAGATGCTATCTTTTTTCCATTGTATAGTTTTGGCACCTTTCTCAAAAATGAAGTGTCCATATGTGTGTGGGTTTATTTCTGGGTCTTCCATCTTCTCATATCTTCTTCTAATTCTTTCTTCAGAGACTTGAAATTTTTTTCATACAAGTCTTTGACTTGCTTGGTTAGGGATACACCAAGATACTTTATGTCATTTGTGGCTATTGTGAACGGTGTTGTTTCCCTAATTTCTTTCTCAGCCCTTTTGTCTTTTGTATGCAGGAGTGCTACTGATTTTTTTGAGTTAATTTTTTATCCGGCGACTTTGCTGAAGGCTTTCATCAGCTGTAGGAGTTCCCTGGTAGTTTTTGGGATCACTCATGTATACTATCATATCATCTGCAAATAGTGGTAATTTGACTTCTTCTTTTCCAATCTGTATCCCCTTGATCTCCTTCAACTGTCTTATTGCTCTCTCAAGGACTTCCAGCACTATGTTGAAGAGATATGGAGAGAGTGGGCAGCCTTGTCTTGTCCTTGATTTTAGTGGGATTGCTTTAAGTTTCTCTTCTTTTAGTTTGATGTTGGCTATAGGCTTGCTGTATATCACCTTTACTATGTTTAGATGTGTGCCTTGTATCCCTGATCTCTCCAATACTTTAAATATGAATGGATGTTGGATTTTGTCAAATGATTTTTCAGCATCTTGGGAGATTATCATGTGGTTTTTTTCTTTTAGTTTGTTAATATGGGGGATCACATTGATGGATTTCCGTATATTGAACTACCCCTGTATACCTGGGATGAAGCCTACTTGGTCATAGTGGATAATATCTTTGATGTGTTCTTGTATTTGGTTTGCAAGTATTTTGTTAAGTATTTTTGCATCAATGTTCATAAGGGAGATTGGCCTGAAATTCTCTTTGTTTGTTGAGTCTTTGTGAGGTTTAGGTACCAAGGTGACTGTGGCTTCATAAAATGAGTTTGGTAATGTTCCTTCTGTTTCTATTTTGTGGGATGTTTTGAAGAGAATTGGTGTTAGCTTTGCTTTGAAGGTCTGGTAGAATTCTGCGCTGAAGCCATCTGTCCTGGGCTTTTTTTGGATGGGAGACTTTTGATGACCACTTCTATTTCTTTTGGGGATATAGGACTATTTAATTGATTTGCCTGGTCCTGATTTAGCTTTGGTAAGTCAAATCGATCAAGAAAATTGTCCATTTCATTTAGATTTTCAAATTTTGTGGTATATAGACTTTTGAAGTAAGTCCTAATGATTGTTTTGATTTCCTCAGTGTCTGTAGTTATGTCCCCCTTTTCATTTCTGTTTTTGTTGATTTGGGTGGTGTCTCTCTGCCTTTTAGTTAGCTTGGCTATGGGTTTGTCTATCTTGTTGATTTTCTCAAAGAAGCACCTTTTGGTTTTATTGATTCTTTGAATTGTTTTATTTGTTTCCAATTGATTGATTTCAGCCCTGAGTTTGATTATTTCCAGCCGTCTACTCCTTCTTGGTGTGTCTGCTTCTTCTTTTTCTAGGGTTTTTAAGTGAGCCATTAAGTTGCTTGAATGAGCTGTCTCGAATTTCTTCTTGAAGGCACTTAGTGCTATGAACTTTCCTCCTAGCACTGCTTTCATTGTGTCCCACAAGTTTAGGTATGTTGTGTCTTCATTTTCATTGATTTCTAGAAAGACGTTAATTTCTTTCTTTATTTCTTCCCTGACCCAGCTGTCATTTAGTAACAAGTTGTTCAGTTTCCATGTGTCTGTAGACTTTTTGCTATTTCTGTTATTGTTGAGGTCCAGCTTTATTCCATGGTGATCAGACAAGATACAAGAGATTATTTCCATCTTCTTGTATCTGTTGAGGCTTGCTTTGTGACCAACTATATGGTCTATTTTGGAGAACGTTCCATGAGGTGCTGAGAAGAAGGTAAATTATTTTGTGTTTGGGTGTAAAGTTCTGTAAATGTCTATGAGGTCCATTTGATTCATGACCTGTATTAGAGACATTGTTTCTTTGTTTAATTTCTGTTTTGTTGACCTGTCCTTTGTTGAGAGTGGGGTGTTGAAGTCTCCCACTATTAATGTGTGGGGATCTATATGTGGTTTAAATTTTATCAATGTTTCCTTAACAAATGTGGGTGCTCTTGTATTTGGTGCATAGATGTTCAGGATTGTGATGTCTTCCTGGTGGAATTTTCCTTTGATGAGTATGAAGTGTCCTTTCATCTCTTTTTATTAATTTTGGTGGAAAGTCTATTTTATCAGATATTAGAATGGCTACTCCTGCTTGCTTCTTGTGTCTGTTTGCTTGGAACGTCGTCTTCCAACCCTTTACCCTCAGATAATGTCTATCTTTGTGTCTTAGGTGTGTTTCTTGTATGCAACAGATTGTTGGGTTTTGTTTATGTATCCATTCTGTTAATCTGTGTCTTTTTATTGGAGAGTTGAGTCCATTTATGTTGAGAGAGATTAATGACCAGTGGCTGTTAGAGCCCTTGATTTTGATGTTGGCTGTGGTCATTAGGTTGTGTGCTTGGTTGCTTTTTGTTTTACTGTAGTAAGGTTAATTATTTCCTGTGTTTTCTTGAAAGAATCTAATTTTTTGTGGTTGTATTTTCCCTTCCAGTGTCTTCTGTAATGCTGGATTTATTTGTAGGTATTGTTGAAATTTGTTTTTGTCATTGAATATCTTGTTTTCTCCGTCTATGAGGACTGAGAGTTTTGCTTGGGATAGTTACCTGGGCTGACATCTGTGTTCTCTTAGGGTCTGCATGATATCTGTCCAGGCCCTTCTGGCTTTCATAGTCTCTGTTGAAAAGTCAGGTGTGATACTGATGCTTGCCGTTATATATTACTTGGCCTTTTTCCCTTGCAGCTTTCAGTAGTTTTTCTTTGTTCTGTATACTTACTGTTTTGATTATTACGTGGCAGGAGGATTTTCTTTTCTGGTCAAATTTGTTGGGTGTTCTGCAGGCCTCATGTATTCTTATTGGCCTCTCCTATAACTTGGATAAAGTTTCTTCAATGATTTTGTTGAAAATATTTTCTGGGCCTTGGAGAAAGGAGTCTTCTTTTTCCTCTATACCTATTATTCTTAGGTTTTGTCTTTTTATATTGTCTTGGATTTCTTGGACAGTCTGTGTCAGGAATTTTTTGGATTTAACATTTTCTTTGACAGATACATCAATTTCTTGCATTGTATCTTCTATACCTGAGATTCTTTCTTCCATCTCTTGTAGTCTGTTGGTTATGCTTACCTCTGTAGTTCCTGTTTTCTTCCCTAGATTCTTCTTCTCCCTTATTTCCTCCATTTGTGTTTTCTTTAATTTTTCCAATTCTATCTTCAGTTCTTGAGTTGTTTTGTTTACTTCCTTCACCTGTCTGATTGTACTTTCCTGTTTTTCTTTTAGTTCCTTCAACTCTATTTCTTTTATTTCATTCAGTGCTTTAAGCATTTCCTTTCTAAAGGCCATAAACTGTTTGACTGCAGCTTCCTCTATTTCTTTACAGATGGCAATATTCTGTTTGAGTTTATCTTCCTCTATGTCTTTAAGTATCTTATTTGTTTCCTCTGTTTTCATCTTCATGAGCATAGTTGTTAGCTCATCTTCTTGGATTTCAGTTATGCTGGGGTGTCCAGGGCTACTTACCCCTGGGTAACTGGATTCTGGAGATGCCATATTGCTATGTCTTTTGTTGCTTGAGCTTTTAGGCTGGCCTCTACCCATTGGGCTCTCTTAGGTGCTTGGGGTTATTTTCTGGTGGTTCCTGTGGATCCTGTGGTGGAGAGAATCCCCTTTGCAGAAAGCTGTTTTTTCCTGAAGGATGTCTTCTCAGCTTTTTGGGTATAGTCCCTGATGGCTGGTGTTTTTTCAGGAGTTGCTGCTGCTCACCTCAGGGATAGAGACCTGAGTGGTAACTGTGGTCTTTGTTAGTCGAGAGGGTTCTCCTCTCACCCAGGGAAGTCCTGAGGACAGCTGCCCTGTTTCTGGGTTTCTTGCTGTAAATTTAATGATCAGCTGCTGTGACCCAGTTGGACATCTGGAGCGCAGCAACTGTTTGTGCCTGTGTCTGAAGCACAGCTGAGTGATGGTGACTTGGCCCCGCTGGTCTGCTAGCTTTTTCCAGGGAGTGATTGGGTGATTTAAGTCAGTATAGTTTCCTTCCTTCCCTGTGGATTCTCTGGAGACTGGGACTTCCAGTCTCTTTTTTTGCCCTGGTGCGCACTGCTCAGTCCCTGCCAGCTGGCTGGCCGCAGAAACTACCTGTGTCTGGAGCACAGCTGAGTGATGGCGGCTCAGTCTCTGTAAGTTGTCTGGCACGCAGAAACTGCCTGTGTCTGCCTTTACGGCCTTTGGGAGCCTGGGTGTCTGCCTAAACTGGGTAATTTTCCTGAGACCTTTTCGGGGTGGGGGTGTCGGCTAAGTGTTCTGAGATCAGACCAGCTGTTTCCCTCCCTGTGTGTTTGCACTGGACAGTGAAACTCATTCGCTGGTGCCCTGGTGCCTACAATTCTATCTCAGGCAACAAATCAGGTGAAGAGGCAGGCAGGGCTCCGGGCTGGCTCCTGGGGCACCCGTGGAACCTGAGTCTTTTCCAGGGGATGTCTGGATGACCTAAGGTCGGTCCCAATCATACCATGGGGTTATCTCTTGACTGAAAATTCCAGTCTCTGATAGTGTGGTGCACATGGTTCAGTCTGGGACCGTGACCAGAGACACTGGCTTGTGGCTCTGGGCTGGGGCTGGGGCTGGCGGCCGGCAGCCAAGCGTCTGGGCGGAACCGGGATCTCTTCAGCAGTTTATCCAGGTGAGTTAAAAGCTGATTGAATCCCCCACCGTGGGGTATCCTCTCACCTGGGAAACACAATGACTGTGTTTTATGGCCGCAAGTTCTAATTGCTGGTCACTGTGCTGATCCTGCTGCTGCTGCTCAAAATGAGAATCCTCCTGGTACCACCATCTTGCCCCGCCCCTCTCCACATCCACTTTAATACCTTGCTGGCTACAGTCTTTCAGAGTCCCTCTGTGGTAGGCTTCTGTCTTGTTCTTTGTTTTCATCTTCCAATGTCTATCCCGTTTGCCTTTCTGAATGAGCATCTTACCTTGTGTCCTTCTTGCTTAGCTTCTTTAGGTCTACAAATTTTAGTATGATTATCCAATATTATATGTCTAATATACATTTATAAGTGAGTATAAAGTGTGTCTTTCTGTTTCTGAGATACCACACTCATGATGATTTTTTCTAGTTCCCACCATTTGCCTGCAAATTTCATGATTTTCTTGTTTTTAATTGCTGAGTAGTATTCCATTATGTAAATGTACCACAATTTCTGTATCCATTCCGAAATTGAGGGACATCTGGGTTCTTTTCAGATTCTGGCTATTACCAATAAAGCTGCTATGGTTGAGCAAATGTCCTTTTTGGATACTTGATCATCTTTTGGATATATGCTTAGTTGAGGTAGCACTATTCCTAAATGTCTGAGAAAATGCCAGATTGGTTTTAAGAGTGGTTGTACAATTTTACATTTCTGCCAGCAACGGAGGAGAGTTGCCCTTTCTGCACATCTTCTCTAGCATGTTTTGTCACTTGAGTTTTTGATCTTAGCCATTCTGAAGAGTGTAAGGTGAAATCTCAAGGTCTTTTTGACTTGCATTTCCTTAATGACTAAAGATGTTGAGCATTTCTTTAAGTGTTTCTCTGACATTTAGTATTCTTCTTTTGAGAATTCTCTGTTTAGCTCTGTACCCCATTTTTAATTGGACTACTTGATTTGTTGATGATTAACATCTTGATTTCTTTATATATTAGCCTTCTGTCCGATATAGGGTTGGTGAAGATCCTTTCCTAATCTGTAGGCTGTCATTTTGTTTTGACAACAGTGTCCTTTGCTTTACAGAAACTTTTCAGTTTCATATGTCCCATTTATTGATTGTTGATCTTATACCCTGTGCTATTGGGGTTCTGTTCAGGAAGTTGTCTCCTGTGATAATGAGCTCAAGGCTCTTCACCACCTTTTCTTCTGACAGGTTTAGTGTGTCTGGTTTTATGCTGAGGTCTTTGATCCATTTGGACTTTAGTTTTGTGCATGGTGATAAGTTTGGATCTATTTGCATTTTTCTACATGTAGATATCCAGTTAGACCAGCACCATTTGTTAAAGATGCAGTCTTTTTTCCATTGTTTAATTTTGATGACTTTGTCAAAAATAGTTGTCCATAACTGTGTGGGTTTATTTCTGGGTCTTCTATTCAGTTCCATTGATCCACAAGCCTGTTTCTATGCCAATACAATGCAGTTTTTATTAGTGTTACACTATAGTACAGTATAGTACAGGTTGAGATCAGGGATGCACATATCTCCAGATCTTTTTTTTTTTTGGTTTTTTAGAGGACTGTATTTCAGATTCTGGGCTTCTTTTTTTATATTTTTCTTTTTAGTTACAATTTGTTTGTTAACTCTGTGTCCCAGCTGTATCCAGCTCCCTCATTCCCTTCCCCACCCCACACCCACTCCCTGGTCTCCTCCCTGCCCCTTTCCAAGTCCACTGATAGGGGAGGACCTCCTCCCCCTTCATTTAACCAAGTTTTATTAGGTATCTTCAAGGCTGGCTGCAAAGTCCTCCTCTGTGGCCTAGCAGGACTGCTCCACCCCTGGCAGGGGAGGTAAAAGAGCCTGCCCTTGAGATCCTGTTAGAAATAGTCCTTGTTCCCCTTACTTTGGAAAATTACTTGGTTACTGAACTACCACGGGCCACATACTAGCAGAAGTTCTAGGTTATATCCATAGATGGTCCTTGGTTGAGTGTCAGTCTCAGAAAAGACCCTGTGCCCGGATATATTTGTTACTTGTAGAGCTCCCATCTTTTCCATATCATACTAACTCCCCTTCTTTCATATGATTCCCTGCACTCTGCCAAGGTTTGGTTATGAGTCTTAGTATCTGCTTTGAAACACTGCTAGGTAGAGCCTTTCAGATGCCTTTTGTGGTAGACTCCTATCATACATTCAATGCACATCCCATTTGTCTTTCTAAATGAGGATTGATCATCTTCACTCATGTCCACTTTCTTAATTATCTTCTTTAGGTGTGTAGATTTCATTATGTTTTTTATATCATGTAGGTCTATATAAGCGAGTATATACCATGTTTGTCTTTCTCCTTCTGGGATACTTCACTCAAAATGATCTTTCCTAGATCCCACCATTTGCCTGCAAATTTCATGATTTCCTCATTTTTGATTGCTGAGTAGTATTCCATTGTGTAAAAATACCACAATTTCTGTATCCATTACTCTGTTGATGGACATCTGGGTTGTTTCCAAGTTCTGGCTATTACAAATAAAGCTGCTACAAACATGGTTGAACAAATGTCCTTGTTGTGTACTTGAGCAAATTTTGGGTATATACCTAGGAGTGGTATAGCTGGGTCTTGAGGTAGCACTACTCCTAATTGTCTGAGAAAGCGCCAGATTGACTTCCAAAGTGGTTGTACCAGTTTACATTCCCACCAGCAATGGAGGAGTGTTCCCCTTTCACTACAACCTCTCCAGCATGTGTTGTCACTTGAATTTTTGATCTTGGCCATTCTCATGGGTGTAAGGTGAAATCTCAGGGTTGTTTTGATTTGCATTTCCCTAGTGGCTAATGAGGTTGAGCATTTCTTTAAGTGTTTCTCTGCCATTTGATGTTCCTCTTTCGAGAATTTTCTATTTAGCTCCGTTCCCCATTTTTTAATAGGATTACTTGGTTTGTTGCTTTTCTGCTTCTTTAGTTCTTTATATATACTGGATATTAGCCCTCTGTCAGATAAAGGGTTGGTGAAGATTCTTTCCCAATCTGTAGGCAGTCGTTTTGTTTTGTTTCATATGTTACTTGGCCTTTTTCCCTGGCTGCTTTTAATATCTTCTCTTTGTTCTGTAGATTTATTGTTTTGACTATGATGTGACATGATGTGTTTCTTTTCTAGTCTAGTCTATTTGGAGTTCTGTAGGCCTCTTGTATATTTATGGACATCTCTTTCTTTAAGTTGGGAAAATTTTCTTCTATGATTTTCTTGAAAATATTTTCTGGACCTTGGAGCCTGGAGTCTTCCTTTTCATCAATTCCTATTATTCTTAGATTTTTGTCTTTTCATAGCGTCCTTGATTTTTTGGATATTTTGTGATTGGAATTTTTCTGATTTTACTTTTTCTTTGAGAGAAGTATCAATTTCTGCAAGTGTGTCTTCAGCTCCAGAGATTCTCTCTTCCATCTCTTGTATTCTGTTGGTGATGCTTACTTTTGTGGTTCCTGATCTTTTCTCCAAGTTCTCCAGCTCAAGGGTTTTCTCATTTTGTGTTTTCTTTATTGATTCTAATTCTGTTTTCATGCCTTGCACCATTTCTTTCATTTGTTTGAATTTGGATTCCTGTCTCTCTATGATGGTCTCTATTTCCTTGTTCATTTCCTTTTTATATGACACTAATTTTATCTCTATTTGTGCCTCTATTTGTTTGGCTATGTTTGCCTGTGTTTCTTTAAGGCTTTTGTCTATTTCTTCTTTCTTTACCTCCAATTGAGTGGCCAACTCTTTGAAAGATTTGTTCATTTCCTCCTTATGAGCCTCAAATAATTGGGTAAACATGGCTTTAAGGTCATTTTCCTGTGCTTCTGATGAATTGGTGTATCCATCAATTTTGGGGTTTCCTGGTGAAGTCATGATGTCCTGATTTATGTTGGAAGTGTTCTTTCGCCTACCCCTGGCCATTGGCTTATCTGAAACCTTCACTGTTTGTTTTTGGATTCTGCAGATCAGACTGATACTGTCTCTCTCTGGCGTCTGGAGAGTTCTTCAGCAAGCTGAGAGAGGTCCCATGTCCTTAGCGTGTGCTGAGGACTAGCTGTACCTGCGGGAGAAAAGTATGCAGGCACAGAAGGGACAAATGCAAGTGTGTGTGTGTTTGTGTGTGTGTGTGTGTGTGTGTGTAGGTGTGCGTGGACGTGTATCTCAAGGGACAGAGCGATGGCTAATGTTGAACCCTTGAGTGTGTGGGAGAGGCTCTGCACTGTATTTGTCGCAGGCGCTAGTGATGATCGCAGCACAATTTCTGGCATTAACTGCCTTAACTCCTCAATTAGACCCACAGAGCAGGAACTTCAATGTCCCAAGTGCCCCTCTGTTTCCCAAAGTGGGTATATGGGTGGAAGGGAGTTCAATGCCTGGCTTCTGTTTTAGAAGGACCCAGGATCTGGGGATCTGCAGATTCTCAAGGGTGCACTCACTTACAGGCAGGTCACTTGGCAGAGATCAGGGTATCTGGGCTCTCTGCTCTCTGGTTTGGCCCTGCTTCTTTGATGTGCTCCGCCAGTTCCGTGCTGCTGTCACTGCCAGGTTATGAGGTCTTGCTGTAGCTGGAGATTTCAAGGTGGTCGCGTCAGTTGGGATTGGGGTAATCAGGCTTTCTGTTCTCTGGTTTAGCCCTGGTTAGTCTTAAACTGGAGGGCTGATGTGCCCACCAGCTCAGCGCTGCTCTGCTGCCAGGTTAGAAAGTCCCGCTGTAACTGGAGACTGGGTTGCTAGTCCAGATGCTTTCTGGGAAGTCCTGGGGTCTCTTCACTGTGCTCTCCCAGTGCCTGGTGTGCCTAGCTAGTGTGGCATTTCTGCCTGGTTTTGGTGAGTATATAGCGTATTCTCTGTCACTGTTGGATTGGGCGGGCCATACTGTCAGTGATTGAGATCCTGCGGAGCTAGTATGGCGTCTAGCAGACTTGGGCCCTGGGAGAATGGTGCAGCCGCCGCGTGAATCTGGGACTCCGGGACAGGTACTGCTGGCACCTGCCACTAAAGGGCTTGGAGCTCCCCCTCAGCCGCTGCAAACCCCAGGCAGTTAAGTCTTCCCCAAACAAGTCTACGGGTGACCCGAGACCAAAGTTTTTGCCTCCTGCGACATTCCCTATTGTTTAGGAAGCCTCACCGTTGTTTTCCTGGGTTAGAGGTCCTTCCACTCACCAACTCAGATGTTTAGCACTTCCACAGCTCAGAAACTGTGTGTGCTAGTTGCCATCTTGGCTCCGCCTCTGTGATTCTGGGCTTCTTATTATTCTATTTGAAGATGAGAGTTTTTCTTTCAAAGTCTGTAAAGAATTGTGTTGGTAATTTGATGAGAATTGCATTGGATCTGTGGATTGCTTTTGGTAATATGGACGTTCTTACTATGTTAATCCTGCCAAGCCATGAGCATGGGAGATCATTCTATCTTCTGATCTCTTCTTTTATTTCTTTCTTCAGGGCTAAGTGGCTGAATACAAAATTATCTCAAGGAAATCAGTAGCCCTTCTGTTTAAGAAGACAAATGAGCTGAGAAAGAAATAAGGGAAAAAAACAAAACAACAACAACAACAACAAAAAAAAAAAACACCCTTCACAATAGCCACAAAGGACATAAAGTTATTTGGTGTATCTCTAACCAAGCAAGTCAAAGTCTTGTATGAGTTTTTGATCTTAGCTATTCTGGTGGGTGTGATGTGAAATTTCAGGGTCATTTTGATTTGCATTTCCCTGATAACTAAGAATATTGAATATTTCTTTAATTGTTTCTCTCTCTTTCTATATTCCTGTGTTTGGAAGTCTCTGTTTAGCCCTGTACCCCATTTTTAAGTTGGAGTAAGTGGTTTGGCTGAGTTTAACTTCTTCAGTTCTTTGCATATTCTGTCTATTAACCATTTTCAGACGTAGGGTTTCAAGATCTTTCCTCAGTCTCTAGGGTGTTGTTTTGTTCTGATGACAGTGTCCTTTCCTTTACAAAAGATTTTCAGTTTCATGAGGTCCCAGGACCTCGGAAGAGCACCCAGTGCTTTTCTAGTTGATACATCTCTCCAGCTCCCTTGACTGTTGATCTTAGTGCCTGTCCTGTTAGTGTTTTGTTCAGAAAGTTGTCTTCTGTGCCAATGAGGTCAAGGCTCTTTCCCATTTTTTTTCTAACAGATTTAGTGTGTGTGGTTTTATGTTGAGATCGTTGATACACTTAGAATTTACTTTTCTGCAGGGTGATAAATATGGGTTTATTTCCATTTTTCTACATGTAGACATCCAGTTAGACCAGCAACATTTGTTCAAGATGCTATCTTTTTTCCATTGCGTGGTTTGGCTTATTTGTCCAAAATTAAGTTTCTGTAGGTTTATTTCTGGCCCTTCAATTCAATTCCATTCATCCACCATTCTGTTTCTATGCCAGTACCATGCAGTTTTTATTACTGTTGCTCTGTAGCAGAGCTTGAGACCTGGCATGTAGATACCTCCAGAAGATATTTTATTGTACAGGATTATTTTAACTATGCTGAGTTTTTTGTTTGTTTGTTTCCATATGAAATTGAGAATCATTCTTTCACCGCACAAAGGCTCAACAAAGAAAGAGAATTTCAGACAAATCTCACTTATGAACATTGATGCAAAAATGCTTGCGAACTGAGTCTAAGAACACATTAAAGATATCATCTACTACAACCAAGTAGGCTTTACCCCAGGCATGCAGAAGAAGTTCAGCATATGAAAAGGCATCAGTGTGATCCACCATATAAACAAACTGAAAGAAAAAAGGAAAAAAAAAGAAAACACAAAACTCATGATCGTCTCCTTAGATGCTGAAAAAGCATGTTACAAATTTCAATACCCATTCATGTTTAAAGTTTTGGAGAGATCAGGGACACAAGAAACATACCTAAACATTAGAGCCAACATCAAACTAAATGGAGAGAAAATTAAATCAATCCCTCTGAAATCAGGAACTAGACAAGGCTGCCCACTTTCTCCATATCTCTTCAACATAGTACTTGAAGTCCTAGCTGAAGCAATAAAACAACTAAAGGAGATCAATTTAGAAAGAAAGAATTCAAAGTATCACTGTTCGTAGATATTTATAGTACACGATTGACCTGAAAAATTCTACCAGAGAACTACTTCAGCTGATAAACACCTTCAGCAAAGTGGCAGGATACAAAATTAACTCAAAAAAACCAAACCAAACCAAACAAACAAATAAAAAAAAAACCTGTATACAAAAGACAAACGGACTGAGAAAGAAATTAGGGAAAGAACACCCTTCACAGTAACCATAAATAACATAAATTAACCTGATGTGACTCTAATGAAACAAGTGAAAGACCTGTATGAAAAAAACTTCAAGTCTCTGAAAAAAGAATTTGAAGAAGATATCAGAATATGGAAAGATATCCCACGCTCATGGATTCGTAGATTAACATAGTGAAAGTAATACAAATTTTTACTCAGCTGTGAACCCTATGAAATTCAATAATGACAGAACTGGCAATATATTCCCACAGGTGCAATAGTGGTTATAACTTCGTATGAGTAACCAACCACTTTCTGATTAGATCTAAGTTTTATTCCAGAAGTTAAAGTCCACATTATCAGGCCAAAAATCTGTGGCTAGACAGGTGTACTGAATAGTTTTATACAAAGTTCACACAGCTAAAGTAATTTTGATAAAATTCACCTCAACCAGATATCTCTGTGGGCAAGCCTGTGGGACATTTTCCAGCTTGATGGTTTCTACAGGAGGGCTAGCTCACTATGGTTAGTGCTTCTCTGGACAGGTGGTGCTGAATGAGCATGAGGAGTAAATCAGTAAGCAAACTTCGTTCATTGTTTCTGCTCAAATCTTGTCTCCAGGTTACTACAACCTTAGATTTTTGTCCTGAATTTTCTCAATGATGGAGTGAGAGTTTTAGGAAAAAATAAATTTATTCCACATTGGTGTTTGGTTATAGTGTTTCTTGACAGCAATTGAAACTCAGCCGAAACAAAAGATCATAAGCCCTAGGTGAGAAAACACTGCTATTATTTTTTTAGATGGGCATAGCATTAAACTTATCATTATAGCCACAGATTATTGCATTACTCAGCCTTTATTAGAGAAACATATGTTTGCAGTAAATATAAACAACACAGAGACCTACAATTGGATAAAGTGCACAAAATGAGAAACTGCACAATTCTCAGTTCTAAATATGGAACACATACACTGAACCCAAACCGCTGTAGTCTTAGGGACCATTGAAAGAAGAAGGCAGAAAGAGAGTAAGGGCCACAAGTGGTAGATGACTACAAGGAAACTATGTCTTTCAAACTTTTAACAAGCATGACAGCATGTTCAAGACCTGTGCATGTCCAAGCTGTACAAAATATCAAAATATCAGAAAAGTAGTTGGGCAATCTTTTCCTCCCATAGCCATGGGACTATTGGCCATTGTTAGCTTCTGGGAGAAGAGGAGTCAGTTTTCACAAAGAGTGTAGTTCCTGATAAGTTAGCTAAGTTCCAGCTCAAGGCCATACACCTAAGAATATGTGAGCCTCACAAACTTATCTTGATCTGTTAAAGGAAAAAATCATAAATTTGAGAAGATAGAAAATGGGAAGCTATATCTCTGTATAGAGGAGGTAAAGAGGTGCATATGATCAAAACTCATTTTATGAAATTTCCAAGACCTAAAAAAATTCTAATTAAAAATAACATTGGCAAATAAAAACTTTTAAATACTTCCAGTAGGCCTTTAAACATTAACAGTATGTGAGTATTCATTTCTTTATACTCATGTTTATTTGGAACTTTTCATGACAGTGAAGTTGTACAATCAGCTGAGGAATTTATGAACAGAAGAATAAAGAAAATATGGTGTAGATACATGTGTAGCACACATAGTATTGATTGAACTACATGAATTAAACCTAGATAGAATACAGACAACAGAACAAATAAATAATTCTACCACAGTTTATGAATGCAGTGAATTCTACCACAGTTTATGAACCATATTTATATGAGTGAGAGGCTAGTTAAAAAAATATGGATGACTCAAAGCCAGTTGTGTCGCTGGGAAACCTACCCTCGTACAGAAGATAGCTGAGTGCTGCGAACCTTATGGTAGAAGGGGGTATCGAAAGACGTGGAGGAGACAGGAGCTCCACAAGGAGACCAAAAAACCTAAGCCCAGGTTTTCCTGCAGAGACCAATACTCCAACCAGGGACCATGTATGAAGAAGACCTAGAACCTAACTCAGCGGAAGCCCATAGTTTGTTCAGTTTCCAAATAGGTTCCCTAGTAAACTGGGCAGGAGCTCTCTGATATTAACTCAGTGGCAGGCTCTTTGATTAACCCCCTTGTGGGGTGTAGCCTTGCTAGGCCACAGAGGAAGATGATGCAGCCATTCCTGTTAAGACCTGATAGGCTAGGTCACATAGAAGGGGAAGAGGTACTCCCCTATCAGTGGACTAGGGAAACGACATAGGGAGAGAAGGAAGAGTGTGGGTGAGACTGAGAGGAGACAGGGGAAGAGGCTACAGCCAGGATATAAAGTGAATAAATTGTCATAAATAAATTAATTAATCAGTTAATTAATTAATTTTTAAAAACTGCATCCCTGGAGATCCATGGACATCTTGCACTAACTGAGTAGATGAGAGTGTCTCCTATTACTAGCAATTATTTAATGCTACTATAATCTTGGGGAAAAACCATGTAAATTCTATAACGTGAACACTGTAAGCATTATTTATTTCTTAAGTCAGAGACAAAGAATGTAACACATACAAATATAATGGGTATGTGGTCATGGATATATATATAGAGAGAGAGAGGGGAAAAAAACAATATCATATTTGTAAGAAAATGAAGAGCGCTTAGCTTCTGAACTTTATCAGATTAAACAAAATAAGCTAGATTCATAAGACAAATTTCACCAGAAAAGTCTGCAGTAAAATAATAAATAAAACCCAGAAAATGGAAGGGGAATATTTAGCAAGAGGAAAGGAACCAGCAGAAAAGAGTAGGTGAAATAAGAGACTAATGGGTGTGTAAATGTGATCACAGTATTTTATATACATATATTAAAATGTCATAATTAATCTCATTATATTATAAAGTCACTGGTGAATAATGAAAAAATTAAAATGATCTCTTAGGAGAAATAGTATGTATGTCATTCAAAAAATGAAAAAAAAAAACAGAGATTCTCAGAGTTAAAATAATTCCCTTAAATATTTTTACTAACCCTGATTTAATGAATATGGCATTTCTGCTCAAGGCATAAACTGCCCCTTAAGTTTAGTGAAACAATAACTGGAATTCATGGGGTTACTTCTGCCCTAGGTGTATGACACTGGGAAGTGGTAGTTTCTTTTTTTTTTTAATTTTTATTTTTTTAATATTAGTTACAGTTTATTAACTTTGTATCCGATCTGTAACCTGCTCCCTCCTTCCCTCCCAATCCCATCCTCCCTCCCTCATCTCCTCCCTGTCCCTTTCCAAGTCCACTGATAAGGGAGGACTTCCTCTACTTTCATCTGAACCTGGTTTATCAGGTATCTTCAGGAATGGCTGTAAAGTCCGCCTATGTGGCCTAGCAGGGTTGATCCTCCCTTGGAGGGGGAGAGTCAAAGAGCTCGCCATTGATTTCATGTCAGAAATAGTCCCTGTTCCCCTTACTAGGCCACCCACTTGGATACTGAGCTACCATGAGTTACATCTGAGCAGGAGTAATGAGTTATATCCATACATGGTCCTTGGTTGGAGAAACAGTCTCATAAAAGACCCCTGTGCCCACATATATTTGGTCCTTGTGGAGCTCCTGTCCTCTCTGGGTCATTTTTTTTTTTTATTTTTTCCTTATCAGTTACATTTTATTAACTCTGTATCCCATATTAACTTCCCCTTCTTTCATATGATTCCCTGTACTCTGCTGAATGTTTGGTTATGAGTCTCAGTATCTGCTTTGATACACTGCTAGGTAGAGTCTTTCAGAGTCCCTCTGTGGTAGACTCCTGTCCTCTTATTTGTTTTCTCCTAGATCCAATGTCCATCTCCTTTGTCTTTCTAAGTGAGGATTGATCATCTTACCCCGGGTCCTCTTGTTTGTTTATCTTCCTTAGCTGTATAGATTTCAGTATGTTTATCATATCTTATAGGTCTATATAAGTGAGTATATACCATGTCTAAAATCAAAAACTCAAACAACACATGGTGGAGAGGCTGTGGAGAATGTAAACTGGTACAACCACTTTGGAAATCAATCTAGTGCCTTCTCAGATAATTAGGAATAGCGCTTCTTCAAGATCCAGCTATATCACTCCTAGGCATATATTCAAAAGATACTTAAGTACACAACGAGGACATTTGCTCAACCATGTTTGTAGCAGCCTTATTTGTAATAGGCAGAATCTGGAAACAACCCAGATGTCCCTCAATGGAGTAATGGATACAGAAATTGTGGTATTTTTACACAATGGAATATTATTCAGCAATTAAAAATAAGGAAATTGTGAAATTTGCAGGCAAATGGTGGGATCTAGAAAAGCTCATCCGGAGTGAGGCAGTTTCTTTTGACAAACCCATTGAGAAAAGGAAGCATTGCTGGCTCTTCTCACTCACGTATTTCACAGATATGCACAGTTCAATCAAATACAGCTCTGTAGATGTGTTAAAACATCTGCATGCTCGGCCTATGTTCTCTCAATCGGTAAGCTTGCAAATAATCTCAGTGTTTTAGAAAAAGAAAGAAAAATAATATTCTTTAAAGCAAGGACAGGGAGAAGGTCATCAAATCCTGTCTAAGAGGATCAAGCCAAGTTTACAAGAGCAGTTCAAGGGATAAGAGAAACACTAGGTTTTCACGTGGAAAAAACACACACCTTCGTGAATTTACTACATTGAGTGGGTTTACAAACTATTTTTGTTAGCTTTGATTATATGTCTCTATCTCTTAAAATGTTTTTGACTATCATTTATACTACATTCAATATAATAAATTAAATATGCATTACATAAGTACTTTTCCAGTAATCGGCTCTAAACACATATTTTCACAAACTCTGCTCAAATATTTAATTCAAGACTCCAAGGCAACATTTGTAGAATAATTTTCATTGTAGAACACTGACACTAGAAACAGATGTAGATAGGTCTTGCTATACATTCTACCAAATCACTAGAATATATAGGCTGTATTAGAATACTTAATGAATCTCACACAAGCTTTAATTTATGAATATTCTATATTAATCTCTCAGAATTTCTGAAACATAGACATTATTCCTGTTATGAAGTATGGACTTCACCTTAAGCACCCTTTTTCTTTCTTGCTGTAGTGTCTGAATCTCCACATGCAGATTATTTTCAAGTCATAACTGTCTCCCCGAAGTCTAAAAAAAGTTTAAGCATTTTGTCTTTTATCACAACCCTCATTATACTTTATTTATGCCCTCAGTAAAATAAAAGGCAGGAAATATAGGTATTGTTTGTTTGGAGAATAAACATTTGACTAGCAACTTAAGCGAGAAAGGATTTATTCTGCCTTGTGGTATGAGATACAGTCATTAGAGCAGAGAAGGCATGACAGCATGAGTTCTTGCCTGTGGTGGCAGGAGCAGGAAGTTGCTTACTCACACCTCAGTGCCCAAAAGCAGAGAGTAGAAAATACTCAAGAAAAGGCCACAAAATCTAAAGTTTCAACATAATGACCCAATTTCTCCAGCTAGACTGCTCACAGGATCTTCTACCTTCCAAAACAGGATCCCCCGCTGGGAACTGAGCTTCTGCCACAGGTGGGATAGGCTATTTGACACCCAGACCACAGCAGTCTTAGCTTCCTGAGCCTAATGCTATAGGTAAGAAATTAACATTTACTTCATTAACAGCCAGTTAAAACTTCAAATAAACACTTTGGATTGCCTGCAGGAGAGAGTTTTGAGGTTATCCAGGAATGTTGGGTTACTTTTTTTCTGAGGTCACATTGAGTTCTTATTCATTTAATTCATATTTTAAGGAAAATTGATGATTTCAACTCAGCAGTACAGTTCTGATGATATGAATGGAGCCTGTTGTTTTGTGTGTTTGTGTTAGCTCTGAATAGATTTTTTTATTTTGTTCTGTACTGTTTCAATTATAGCCTAAATTTCAACAAGAGCCTTAAACTTTAATAAGATGTGTGCTTTGCAAGTCTGTGTAAATCTATGTGTGAAGGAGAAAGCCCATCCTTAGTAGTTTTATTATCCTGCATTCCAAGCTTTTAAAGATGTCTACTTTTGGCACAATATTAGAATATTTTTATAAAAATACCTGAAATAATGTTAAGATAATTCCTTTTTCTATGGTTTGTTTGTATATATGATACCTGGAAATGAGGAATAAAACCACTAGACATAATTTATTTTAAATAAACTAAAAATGTCTTTCATTTGTGTACAGCCTTAAATTTTTACAACACAAATGCTTTTTTGTTCTGATAAAAAGAATTTTTAGTAATTGTTATTTCTATCTTTAAAAATTACTGAGTCAACAAAGGATCATTATGGTATTTCAGAAATGTAATATAAAACATTTTATTCTGAACCTCAATTCTGGTCTCTATCCTACAGGTTACAATGGATGACTGAAATTTATTAAATTAAAATTCCAAAGAGTAACTACATAACCATATGCCTCACCCTTCAAGATTTTGCCAAACATTTTGTCCTCCAGTGCTTTTTACCTTATAAATGGCACAAGACTGCAAAAGGCAAGCAATAGGAGCACAAATAGACAACAACAAAAACATGTTTTAAGGAAAATCATAAAGAAACCTAGATTGTCAATATTCAGGGGGCACTGTAGATGTGAGGGGAAGGTAAGATCACATACCCTATCCAAGTGCTGTCTCTTAGTACTATGCAGTGAAAAATACCCATCTCCTACTCGCCAATGTCCTTCTTGATATTTATTGGATAACGTGGCTAGAGAATTCTTCCAGTATCAAGTGCTTTATCAATCAAAATGAGCACATGGCCTTTATGTCATATGTGCTGGACAAATGCTATAGAATCACTGTTTGTCATTCCTTCACATGTCCTATTCTACTAAACTATCTAAAACGGTTAACATTTGTTTACCATATCATAGGCAATATGTGTGTTGTTTTTTCTTTTATTGAAAATAGTTTTAATTTTCTTACAGTATATCCTGAAGACAGTTTCTTTTCCATCTATTTTTTTTTTTCATTTTCCTCCATACTCTGTGTCATATGGATTCACCTATATTCAATCTTTCCTTAGAAAACAAACAGGTATCTAAGGGATAAAAAAAAATAAAATAAAATAAAATAAAAATCAGAATTGGACAGTCCAAACAAAGGAAGGAAGGAAGACAAAGAAAAGGCACAGTACATGGGTATGGATGGAGAGACCCACTCATTCATACATTCACAAATCAGGTAAAAAAAAAAAACAACACAAAAACAAAAGTCATAATAAATATGCAAAAGACCTGTAAGATTAAAATAAGAAAAATAAGAAATGAAAAGTGAATTAGAAAAAAAAGTCCTGACTCATCAGTAAGAGAAAAGGAACCTCCATAGATGCCATTTGTGTTTCTTTTCCATTAACCATTTACTACTGGAAATGCTGCCTACTCTTAAGCATCCTGTCTTTTCCAAGTGAGATTCCCCTTGGAGAAAATTAAAATTTCACTTGTAAGTGGCTATGAATTGGAGATTGCTTCTGGGCTAGGGATGGGGTTATGTTCTTTTTTTTTTTTTTTTTTCAGTTCTAGGACTCCATCTGATATAGCACAGTACAGACCCTGTGCATGCTGCCTCAGTCTCATTGGATTCATATGTGTACAGGCTTTGTTTCCTTGGTGTCCTCCATGCCCTATGATTCTTGCATCTCCTAGAGTTCACTGAGCCTTTAGAAGGGATTTGACAAAGGCATTTAGAGCTGATATCTGCTTCAGGAGGAAGCTTCACTGATGATGGCTGAGCAAGGACTGATCTACAGTTATAAGTCATTTTGAGTCATTTAAATGCTGTGCTCTAAATAAATAAAAGTAATCTTTTCTCACCTTTGCCTATGGTTATTTCTTTTATCTGAGTTTTTATGTATCTATTGAAGTGATCATATGGTTTTGTCTTTCAGTATGTCTCTATAGTGGATTACATTTACTGATTTACAAATGTTGAACCATCCCTGTATCTCTAAAATGGAATCTATGTCATTATGGTGAATATTCTTTTTGTGTATATTTAATTCAGTGTGCAAGGATTTTATAGACAATTTTTGCATCTACGTTAATTAAAAAAGTTGATCAGTAATTCCCTTTCCTTCTTGGGACTTTATATGGCTTGATTATCACAGTAACAGTGTCCCTGTAAAACAAACTGGACAATGTTCTTTCTGTTTCTATTTTGTGGAGAATTTGAAGATTATTGGCATTAACTCTTCTTTGGAAGTCTGGTAGAATTCTGTGCCAATATCCTCAAGCTCTAGTCTTTTTGGTTTGTTTTGGAGAGAAGTGCCTGCTTCAGTTTCTCTAGGATTATAGGTCTTTTTAAATTGCCTATCTGCTGATCATGTAATTTTGTAAGTGGTATATGTGTCAAGAAAATTAAAAATTTCTTTTAGATTTTTCAATATGATGGCATACAGGTTTTCAAAATGCGTCATTATTATACCTTGGGTTTTCTGTGTGTTTTGTTGTCTCCCTTTCTTTCAACTTATTTTTTTTATTTTTAAATTGTATCTTCTTTTCTTGCACTTTAATAAATTTGGATAAGCATTTGACAATCTTATTGATTTTCTTAAAAAGTAAAACTTGTTTTTCTTTGAATCTTTGTATTGTTTTTCCTGAGTTTTGTTTCTGTTTTATTGAGGTCAGTCCTGAGTTGATTATTTCTTGCTGCCTACTCATTTTGGATGTAATTTCTTCTTATTGTTCTAGAGGTTTCAGGTATACTCTTAAGTGATTAGTACAACATTCCATCAACTTTTTATGGAGACACATAGTCCTATGAACATGCCACTTGAAATCATCATAATGTCTTCTATAAATTTGGATATGATGTGTTTCATTTTCATACAAATGTAGAAAGTTTTAATTTTTTTCTTAATTTCTGTCTTGACATATTTTTTAATAGAGCAACTGTCTTTACAGGTGTAATTATAATAGGTCTACATTTAAATGTTACTTGGTCTTTGTTCCTTGCATCTTTTAACATTGTTTCTTTATTCTGTACATTTGGTGTTTAGATGATTATGTGCCAAGAGATTCTGTGTGCCTCTTATATGTTTATAAGCATCTCCTTTTTATAGGTTAGGAAAATTTTCTTCTATGATTTATTTGAAAGTAGGTTCTGTACCCACATTTTTCTTTCCTCTATTCCTATTACTATTAGATAGAAACTTTTTATCATGTCCTAGGTTTACTGGGTGTTTTGTGTCTATAATTATTTTTAGATTTAATTTTTTCTTTGACTAAAGGATCCATTTCTCCTATTGTATATTTAACACCTGAGATTCTTTCCATTCTGTTGGTGAGGTGGGATTCTAAGGTTAATGTTTCAGTTCCTAATTTTTTTGGTCCCATACTGTCTGCTTGTTTTTTTATTTTATTTTTTATTGAACCATTTTTACTTTTGGGTCTTGAACCAATTTATTTGTTTTCTTTTCCTGTTTGTCTATTTTTTTCATAAATTCTACTAAGAGATTTATTCATTATTTACTAAGGACCTCTAACACATTTATAAAATTCATTTTACTGGCTTTTGTCTTCTGTTTCAGCTTTGTTGCAATATGCAGGACTTATTGTAGGCCAGTTGCTGGACTCTAGTGGAGACATATTGTCCTAGATGTTGTAAGTTGTGTTTTTGTACTGATGTTTAGATGCCATAAATCAAACAAAATCCAACACCCATTCATGTTTAAAGTCTCAGAAAGATCAAGAATATAAGGCACATACCTAAACGTAATAAAGACATTATACAGCAAACATATAGGCAACATAAAACTAAACAGAGATAAACTTAAATCAATCCCACTGAAATTAGAGACAAGGCAAAGCTGCCCATTCTCTCATATCTCTTCAACAAAGTACTTGTAGTCTTAGCTATAGCAATAAGACAACTAAAGGAGATCAAGGGGATACAAATCGGAAAGGAAGAAGTCAAAGTATCACTATTTGCAGACGATATGACACTATACTTGAGCAACCCCAAAAATTCAACCAGAGAACTCTTCAGCTGATAAAAACCTTCAGCAAAGTGGCTGGATACAAAATTAACTCAAAAAAAAAATCAGAAGCCCTCCTGTATACCAAAGACAAATGGGCCGAGAAAAAATTAGGGAAATAAAACCCTTCACAATAGCCACTAATAACATAAAGTACCTTGGTGTGACTCTAACCATGCAGGAGAAAAACCTTTTCGAAAAAAAAAAAAAAGTGAAAGACCTGTTTGAGAAAAACTTCAAGTCTCTGAAAAAAGAAATTTAAGAAGATATCAGAAAACAGAAAGATCTCCCATGCTCATGGATTGGTAGGATTAACATAGGGAAAATTGACATCCTGCCAAAAGCAATCTACAGATTTAATGTGATTCTCATTAAAATGCCAACACAATTCTTTACAAGCCTTGAAATAAAAATTCTCAACTTCATATAGAAAACAAAAAACCAGAATATCTAAAACAATCCTGTACAACAACGGATCATCTGGAGGTATCTCCATCCCTGATTTCAAGCTGTTCTATAGAGCAATAGTAATAAAAACTGCAAGGTACTGGTGTAGAAACAGAATGGTGGATCAATTTTTATTGAACAGAAGACCCAGAAATAAACCCAAACACTTATGGATACTTGATTTTTGACAAAGAAGCCAAAACCATACAATGGAAAAAAAGACAGCATCTTCAGTAAATGGTGCTGGTCTAACTGGATGTCTACACACAGAAAAATGAAAATAGGTCTATATTTATCACCCTGCAGAAAAGGAAAGTCCAAGCAGATAAAAAACCCTCAACATAAACCAGACACACTAAATTGGTTAGAAAAAAAATGGAGAAGAGCTTAGAACTCACATTGGAACAGGACACAACTTGTTAAACAGAACACCAACAGCACAGGATCTAACATCAACAATCAATAAATGTGACCTCATGAAACTGAAAAGTTTCTGTAAAGCAAAGGACACTGTCATCAGAACAAAATGACAGCCTACAAATTGGGAAAGGATCTCCACCAACCCTATATCTGACATTGGGCTGATATCCAGAATATATAAAGAACTCAGAAGTTAAAAATCAACAAATCAATTAATCCAATTAAAAAATGGGGTACAGAACCAAATGGAGAATTCTTTGCAGAGGAATATAGAATGGCAGAGAAATACTTAATGAAATGCTCAACATCCTTAATCATCAGGGAAATGCAAATCAAAACGACCCTGAGATTTTACCTCACACCCATCAAAATGGCTAAAATCAAAAACTCAAATGTCAATACATGCTGGAGAGGTTGTGGAGAAAGGGGAACACTCCTCCATTGCTGGTGGGAATGTAAACTTGTACAACTACTTTGGAAATCAATCTGGCGCTTTCTCAGAAAATTAGGAATAGCGCTTCCTCAAGATCCAGCTATATCACTCCTAGGCATATATCCAACAGATGCTCAAGGATACAACAAGGACATTTTCTCAACCATGTTTGTAGCAATTTTATTCGTAATAGCCAGAACATAAAAACAACGCAGGTGTCTCTCAATGGAGAAATGGATACAGAAATTGTGGCACTTTTACACACTGGAATACTACTCAGCAACTAAAAAAAAAGGAAATGAAAAAACAAAAACAAGGAAATCATGAAATTTGTAGGCAAATGGTGGGACCTAGAAAAGATCATCCTGAGTGAAGTATTCCCAGAGCAGAAAGACACACAAGGTATATGTTCACTTATAAGTGGGTACTAGACCTATAAGAGAGAATAAACATACTGAAATCTCTACACCTAAAGAAGATAAACAATAAAGAGGACCCAGGGTAAGATGATCAATCCTTATTTAGAAAGACACATGGGGTGGATATTGGATAAAAGAGAAAACAAGTAACAGGACAGGATCCTACTGCAGAGAGACTCTGAAAGACTATACCTAGCATTGTATCAAAGGAGATACTGAGACTCATAACCAAACCTTTGGCAGAGTGCAGGGAAGGGGAAGTTAGAATGACCTGGAGAGGACAGAGCTACCCAAGGACCAAATGTATCTGGGCACAGGGGTCTTTTATGAGACTGTTTCTTCAACCAAGGATCATGTATGGATATAACCTAGAACCCCTGCTCAGATGTAACTCATGGTAGCTCAGTATCCAAGTGGGTGGCTTAGTAAGGGGAACAGGGACTATTTCTGACATGAACTCAATCGCTGGCTCTTTGACCTCCCCCCCCCCCAAGGGAGGAGCAGCTCTGCTAGGCCACAGAGGAGGACTCTGCAGCCAGTCCTGAAGATACCTGATAAGCTAGGGTCAGATGAAAGGGAAGGAGGATCTCCCTTACCAGTGGACTTGGAAAGGGACAGGGAGATGAGGGAGAGAGGGTGGAGATGGGAGGGAAGGAGGGAGGAATATTACTCAGCAATTAAAAATAAGAAAATCATGAAATTTGCAGGCAAATGATGGATCTAGAAAAGATCATCCTGAGTGAGGTATCCCAGAAGCATAAAGACACACGTGGTATATGCTCACTTATATGTGGCATAAAATATAAGGTAATCATACTAAAATCTGTACACCTAAAGAAGCTAAGCAAGATGGAGGACCCTGGCTAAGATGATAAATCCTCAATCAGAAAGACAGTTGAGATGGACATTGGAAAAAGGAGAAAACAGGAAAGAGGACAGGAGCCTTCCTCAAAGGGCCTCTGAAAGACTACCTAGCATGGTATCAAAGCAGATGCTGAGACTCATAGCCAAACTTTGGGCAGAGGTACAGGAAAACTTACAAAAAGAAGGGGAGATAATAAGACCATGAGATGACAGGAGTTCCACAAGGAGAGCAACAGAACCAAAAAATTTGGACACAGGGATCTTTTCTGAGACTGATACTCCAACTAAGGGCCATTCATGGATATAACCTAGAACCCCTGCTCCATTGTAGCCCATGGCAGTTCAGCCTCTTAGTGGGTACATAGTAATGGGAACAGGGACTGTTTCTGACATGAACCAGTGTCTGGCTCTTCAATCACTTCTCCCTGAAGGGGGAGCAGCCTTGCCAGGCCACAGAGAAGTACAATGCAGCCATTTCGGATGAGACCTGATAAACTGGGTCCAGATGGAAGGGGAGAAGGACCTCCCATATCATTGGACCTGGAAAATGGCATTCGAGGAGAAGAGGGAGAGAGAGTGGAATTGTGAAGGGATAAGGGAAGGGCTGTAGCTCAGATACAAAATAAATAAACTGTAATTAATATAAAAAATAAAAATTTAATAATAAAAAAGAATTGAGCCAGAGTGGGAGGAGAGACCAGAACAGAGACTCTGCTACTCAGTTGGTGATAAGATTGGAGGATTGGATTTACAGGGAAGCAGGGTGAATGATTACCTTAAAATCACTTACCTTATTTAATAGCCTGCTTGCCTGTCTGGTAGACATGTATAGCCATGTTATATTTATTTTAATAATGAACGCTGTGAGCTAGATAGTAGAAAAGATGGTGTAAAATATTTTGTAACAGTTATAAACAAAAATTACTATTTGTTCCACTTCTTAGTAAATTACGGTAAATTGTAGTGGTCCTTATACTGGGTTAACTTTTGTCAGGAAGTATCTGAACATAGCTAAACAACTGCAATTGTTAAAGTAGTTTGATTTTTTTCTACATCTTATCCATTATCTGCTTACCTGTATAACGAGCCATTAATTCTAATAACTAGAGACACATAGGTAAAAGCAGAATACCCCTTCTATGTCATAACCACCCTTGGATTTGAAATGGCAGGCTATTTCACCATTATTTATTTCCAGTTCCCTCTGATTTCATAAACTGAGATATTTCTACATACATGATATTTTTTGTCTAGAAAAAATTACAAGCATTTATTCTCTCTTTTTATTCATATTTCTCCTGTGAACTCATTAGAGTTCTTTTACTTTTGGCAAAAGACCAAAAGTAAAATTGGTTTACTTCATTCTTTTACTACCTTAGATAATATTATTTTATTTGCAGAGACTTATCACATGTCCACAGAAAAATTCCAGAAAATCATTGTATACATACTTAATTTTGTGCCTATGAATAACAGTGAAAGCTCTGAGATCTGGGATTGCTTCTACAATTAAATGAAAGAAGTACAGAATGAAAGTGGGGAAAGAGCCAGTAATTGCATAATGCATGTTAAAATATTCCATTACACTGCAGTAGTATCTAGAGTATTTTTGAAATTTAATTGAAGCCTGATGACTTGTTAATCACTTAGAGTGAAGAATGGACTAAGTAACAACAAATCTCTGTTGATACTGGTTCTGAAATGATAGAAAAGGTGAACACTGTTGCTATAATGTATTTCATTTCATTAAAGAAATTCTGCTGTGGTATATGTAAAATGGCCCGGGTGTCTGCAGGTGAATGAATTATAGGTTGGCATATTAACAATGAACTTTACAAACACATGGTTAATATATAATAGTAATTCTGGAGGAAAATTATTGGTAGTAACTTGTGGTCTTCCATCCTTGATATTTCAATAAATGTAACAAAAGTGCAAAGGAAAGTAGCTACTGAACATAGAGCTTGTAAGGATCTGTTGAGGGCATTTTGGATTTCTAATATGTAATGTAATTTCTTAGACATTGCAAATAATGAACTACTAAAAGAAAAACATTGGCAAAACCGTATTTTAAAAATCCAATATATAACCATAGGAAAAGTTAAATCTATGACATAATGGAAGACAAAACTGAGAAAGGTAGCAACAATATTAGATAGGTATCTAAAATTACACAATAAAAATAAGATGTAACGTTAAACAATAAAGATAATGCATTTACACAAAAATTACAAGATTCCTTCTGAAAATATATTATTGAGACATTCTGTGACCAAAAAAAAAAAAAAAAAAAAAATAGAAATTTAAAAGTATTTGTTAATATTGTTGGTCACAATGAAGTGTCATTGTCAGTAACAAATGTTATTAAAAACTTTAGCAGTAGAAGCCCTGAAATCACCCAGATCATAGAAGGCAAAACACCACAAAGCCCATATACATATACACATACACATACATATATGTAGAAAGACTTATATAAAATTAAATCATTTTGTTAGAAGATATTTTTCATCTATTTATCTTATTCCCTTACCTTACAAACAAAAAAGAGTTTGCAAGCATTCCTAGCCCAAATATGCAAGCTTGCAAAAAGTCATTAAAATGACAAAACATTACAATACAAAGCAAGCTGACACCTTTAGTATTTGTCAGTGAGAAGTACCTCTATACCCTCTATAAACAACAATGCACTTTTTTTTTGAATTCTTTTTTTTAAATCTTTTATTTTTTTTTTATTAATTACACTTTATTCATTTTGTATCCCCCCATAAGCCCCTCCCTCCTCCCCTGCCGATCCCACCCTCCCTCCCCTTTCTGCATGCATGCCACTCCCCAAGTCCACTGATAGGGGAGGTCCTCCTCTCCTTCTTTCTGATCTTAGTCTATCAGTTCTCATCAAAAGTGGCTGCATTGTCCTCTACTGTGGCCTGGTAAGGCTGCTCCCCCCTCAGGGGGAGGTGATCAACGAGCAGGCCAATCAGATTATGTCAGAGGCAGTCCCTCTTCCCATTACTATGTAACCCACTTGGACACTGAACTGCCATGGGCTACACCTGTGCAGGGGTTCCAGGTCATCTCCACAAATAGTCCTTGGTTGGAGTATGAGTCTCTGGGAAGTTCCCTGTGTTCAAATTATCTTGTTCTGTTGCTCTGCTTGTGGAGTTCCCGTTCCCTCCAGCTCTTACTATTTCCCACTTCTTACATAAAATTCCATTCACTCTGCCCATCAGTTGGCCATCAGGCTCAGCATCTGCTTTGACAGTCTATACTGCAGAAGCTTTCAGAGGCCCTCTGTGGCAGGTTTCAAGGTTGTTTCCTGTTTTCTTCTGGCTTTCAGAGGCCCTCTGTAGCGGGTTCCGAGGTTGTTTCCTATTTTCGTTTTCTTCTGATGTCCATCCTCTTTGCCTTTCAGGATGAGGATTGAACATTTTAGTTAGGGTCCTCTCTTTTGCTTAGTTTGTTTAGATGTACAGCTTTTAGTGGGTTTATTCTATATTGTATGTTTATATGAGTGAGTATATACCCTGAGTGTCTTTTTGCTTCTGGGTCAAATCACTCAGGATGATCCTTTCCAGGTCCCACCATTTACCTGCAAATTTCATGATTTCCTTATTTTTCATTGCTGAGTAATACTCCATTGTATAGATGTACCACAGTTTCTGCATCCATTCTTCAGTTGAGGGGCATCTGGGTTGTTTCCAGCTTCTGGCTATTACAAATAAAGCTGCTACAAACATGGTTGAACAAATGTCCTTGTTGTGTACTTGCGCCTCTTTTGGGTATATGCCTAGGAGTGGTATGGCTGGATCTTGAGGAAGCGCTATTCCTAGTTGTCTGAGAAAGCGCCAGATTGATTTCCAGAGTGGTTGTACCAGTTTACATTCCCACCAGCAGTGGAGAAGGGTTCCCCTTTCTTCACAACCTCTCCAGCATGTGTTGTCCCTTGAGATTTTCATCTTGGCCATTCTGATGGGTGTAAGGTGAAATCTCAGGGTTGTTTTGATTTGCATTTCCCTAATGGCTAATGAGGTTGAGCATTTCTTTAAGTGCTTCTCTGCCATTCGATATTCCTCTGCAGAGAATTCTCTCTTTAGCTCTGTTCGCCATTTTTTAAGTGGATTACTTGGTTTGTTGCTTTTCAGCTTGTTTAGTTCTTTATATATATTGGATATGAGTCCTCTGTCAGATAGAGGGTTGGTGATGCTTCTTTCCCAATCTGTAGGCAGTCGCTTTGTTTTGATGATGGTGTCCTTTGCTTTACAGAAGCTTTTCAATTTCATGAGGTCCCATTTATTGATTGTTGCTCTTAGAGCCTGTGCTGTTGGTGTTCTGTTCAGGAAGTTTTCTCCTGTACCAATGAGTTCTAGGGTATTCCCCACTTTTTTTTCTAGCCGATTTAATGTGTCTGGTTTTATGTTGAGGTCTTTGATCCACTTGGACTTCAGTTTTGTGCACGGTGATAAGTATGGATCTATTTGCATTTTTCTACATGTAGACATCCAGTTGGACCAGCACCATTTGTTAAAGATGCTATCTTTTTTCCATTGTATGGTTTTGGCATCTTTGTCAAAAATCAGGTGTCCGTAAGTGTGTGGGTTTATTTCTGGGTCTTCTGTTCGATTCCATTGATCCACCATTCTGTTTCTATGCCAATACCATGCAGTTTTTATAACTGTTGCTCTATAGTACAGCTTGAGATCAGGGATGGAGATACCTCCAGAAGATCTTTTATTGTAGAGGATTGTTTTAGCAATTCTGGGTTTCTTGTTATTCCATACGAAGTTGAGAATTTTTCTTTCCAGGTCTGTAAAGAATTGTGTTGGCAATTTGATGGGAATTGCATTGAATCTGTAGATTGCTTTTGGCTGGATGGCCATTTTCGCAATGTTAATCCTACCAATCCATGAGCATGGGAGATCTTTCCATCTTCTGAGATCTTCTTCAATTTCTTTCTTCAGAGACTTGAAGTTTTTCTCAAACAGGTCTTTCACTTGCTTGGTTAGTGTCACCCTAAGGTACTTTATGTGGTTAGTGGCTATTGTGAATGGTGTTGTTTCTCTAATTTCTTTCTCAGCCCTTTTGTCTTTTGTATACAGGAGTGCTACTGATTTTTTTGAGTTAATTTTATATCCGGCCACTTTGCTGAAGGTGTTTATCAGCTGTAGGAGTTCCCTGGTAGAGTTTTTGGGGTCACTCATATATACTATCATATCATCTGCAAATAGTGATAATTTGACTTCTTCTTTTCCCATCTGTATCCCCTTGATCTCCTTTGACTGTCTTATTGCTCTAGCAAGGACTTCCAGCACTATGTTGAAGAGATATGGAGACAGTGGGCAGCCTTGTCTTGTCCCTGATTTCAGAGGGATTGCTTTAAGTTTCTCTTCTTTTAGTTTGATGTTGGCTATAGGCTTGCTGTATATCGCCTTTACTATGTTTAGATATGTGCCTTGTATCCCTGATCTCTCCAGTACTTTAAACATGAATGGATGTTGGATTTTGTCAAATGCTTTTTCAGCATCTAGGGAGATTATCATGTGGTTTTTTTCTTTCAGTTTGTTAATATGGTGGATCACATTGATGGATTTCCGTATATTGAACCACCCCTGCATACCTGGGATGAAGCCTACTTGGTCATAGTGGATAATATCTTTGATGTGTTCTTGGATCCGGTTTGCAAGTATTTTGTTAAGTATTTTTGCATCAATGTTCATGAGGGAGATTGGCCTGAAATTCTCTTTCTTTGTTGAGTCTTTGTGAGGTTTAGGTACCAAGGTGATTGTGGCTTCATAGAATGAATTTGGTAATGTTCCTTCTGTTTCTATTTTGTGGAATAGTTTGAAGAGAATTGGAGTTAGCTCTTCTTTGAAGGTCTGGTAGAATTCTGCGCTGAAGCCATCTGGTCCTGGGCTTTTTTTGGATGGGAGACTTTTGATGACTGCTTCTATTTCTTTGGGGGATATAGGACTATTTAGTTGATTTACCTGGTCCTGATTCAGCTTTGGTGAGTCAAATCGATCAAGAAAATTGTCCATTTCATTTAGGTTTTCAAATTTTGTTGAGTATAGACTTTTGAAGTAAGTCCTAATGATTGTTTGGATTTCCTCAGTGTCTGTAGTTATGTCCCCCCTTTCATTTCTGATTTTGTTGATTTGGGTGGTGTCTCTCTGCCTTTTAGTTAGCTTGGCTAAGGTTTTGTCTATCTTGTTGATTTTCTCAAAGAACCAGCTCTTGGTTTCATTGATTCTTTGAATTGTTTTATTTGTTTCTAATTGATTGATTTCAGCCCTGAGTTTGATTATTTCCAGCTGTCTACTCCTTTTTGGTGTGTCTGCTTCTTCTTTTTCTAGGGTTTTTAAGTGGGCCATTAAGTTGCTTGAATGAGCTGTCTCGAATTTCTTCTTGAAGGCACTTAGTGCTATGAACTTTCCTCTTAGCACTGCTTTCATTGTGTCCCACAAGTTAGGGTATGTTGTGTCTTCATTTTCATTGAGTTCTAGAAAGGCTTTAATTTCTTTCTTTATTTCTTCCCTGACCCAGCTGTCATTTAGGAACAAGTTGTTCAGTTTCCATGAGTGTGTAGGCTTTTTGCTATTTCTGTTGTTGTTGAAGTCCAGCTTTATTCCATGGTGATCAGACAGGATACAAGGGATTATTTCAGTCTTCTTGTATCTGTTGAGGCTTGCTTTGTGACCAACTATATGGTCTATTTTGGAGAAGGTTCCATGAGGTGCTGAGAAGAAGGTAAATTCTTTTGTGTTTGGGTGTAAAGTTCTGTAGATGTCTGTGAGGTCCATTTGATTCATGACCTCTGTCAGAGATATTGTTTCTTTGTTTAATTTCTGTTTTGTTGACCTGTCCTTTGTTGAGAGTGGGGTGTTGAAGTCTCCCACTATTAATGTGTGGGGATCTATATGTGTTTTAAATTTTATCAATGTTTCTTTTACATATGTGGGTGCTCTTGTATTTGGGGCATAGATGTTCAGGATTGTGATGTCTTCCTGGTGGAATTTTCCCTTGATGAGTATGAAGTGTCCTTCCTCATCTCTTTTTATTAATTTTGGTTGAAAGTCTATTTTATCAGATATTAGAATGGCTACTCCTGCTTGTTTCTTGGGTCCATTTGCTTGGAAAGTCGTCTTCCAACCTTTTACCCTCAGGTAATGTCTATCTTTGTGTCTTAGGTGTGTTTCTTGTATGCAACAGATTGCTGGGTTTTGTTTATGTATCCATTCTGTTAATCTGTGTCTTTTTACTGGAGAGTTGAGTCCATTGATGTTGAGAGAGATTAATGACCAGTGGCTGTTAGATCCTTTGATTTTGATGTTGGCTGTGTTCATAAGTTTGTGTGCTTGGTTGCTTTTTGTTTTGCTGTAGTAAGGTTAATTATTTCCTGTGTTTTCTTGACAGAAGCTAATTTTCTTGGGTTGTATTTTCCCTTCCAGTGTCTTCTGTAATGCGGGATTTGTGTGTAGGTATTGTTGAAATTTGTTTTTGTCATTGAATATCTTGTTTTCTTCGTCTATGAGGACTGAGAGTTTTGCAGGGTATAGTAGCCTGGGTTGACATCTGTGTTCTCTTAGGGTCTGCATGATATCTGTCCAGGCCCTTCTGGCTTTCATAGTTTCTGTTGAAAAGTCAGGTGTGATTCTAATGGGTTTGCCATTATATGTTACTTGGCCTTTTTCCCTTGCAGCTTTTAGTATTTTTTCTTTGTTCTGTATACTTCCTGTTTTGATTATTATGTGGCGGGAGGATTTTCTTTTCTGGTCAAATTTGTTGGGTGTTCTGTAGGCCTCATGTATCCTTATTGGCTTCTCCTTTAACTTGGGGAAATTTTCTTCAATGATTTTGTTGAAAATATTTTCTGGGCCTTGGAGAAGGGAGTCTTCTTTTTCCTCTATTCCTATTATTCTTAGATTTTGTCTTTTCATATTGTCTTGGATTTCTTGGACGGTCTGTGTCAGGAATTTTTTGGATTTAACATTTTCTTTGACAGATACATCGATTTCTTCCATTGTATCTTCTACACCTGAGATTCTTTCTTCCATTTCTTGTAGTCTGTTGGTTATGCTTTCCTCTGTAGTTCCTGTTTTCTTCCCTAAATTCTTCCTCTCCATTATTTCCTCCATTTGTGTTTTCTTTAATTTTTCTAGTTCTATCTTCAGGTCTTGAGTTGTTTTGTTTACTTCCTTCACCTGTCTGCTTGTATTTTCCTCTTTTTCTTTTAGTTCCTTCAACTCTGTCTCTTTGATTTCTTTCAGTGATTTAATTATTTCTTCTCTGAAGGCCACAAGCTGTTTGGCTGCATCTTCCCGTATTTCTTCACGGATGGCCCTAATTTGCTTGTCTTTATCTTCCTCCATTTCTTTACGGATAGCCATGATCTGTTTGGTTTTATCTTCCTCTAATTCTTTACGTATTTTATCTGTTTCCTCTATTATTCTCTTCATCAACATAGATGTAAGGTCATCTTCTTGATTTTCTATTATGCTGCATTGTTCAGGGCTGTTCGCCCCTGGATGGCTGGGTTCTGGAGATGCCATATTGCTCTGTCTTTTGTTGGTTGAGCCTTTACGCTGACCTCTACCCATTGGGCTGATTTAGGTTTTGGCTGTTAGTTTCTGTGCTTCCTGGAGTCCTGAGGTAGGGAGTATCCCCTTGGCCGGAAGATGATTTTTCCTGAAGGAGTCCTCCTCTGCTTTTTGGTTATGGTCACTGTATGGCCAGTGTTTCTCCGGAGATGCCACTGCTCACCTCAGGTTTATAGCCCTGAGTAGTAGCTGTGGTCTATGTTAGGCAGGGGAGGATCTCCTCTTACCCATAAAATTTCTCAAGACAGCTGCCCCACTGCTGGGTTTCTTGTTATAAATTTAGTGTGCTGCTGCTCACTAAATTTCCATGTACAGTCCTCTTGAAGAAACTGCTGATTCCCTAGCTATGGGGTTTTCTCCCAACAGGGAAACTCAGTCTGTTATCCTGGGGCGCACAGTTCTGTCTGAGAAAGTGGGAGGTGCACTCAGCAAGTCTCTGGGCCAAAGGCTGATTGCTCTGCTCTGGACCTGGAGAATGTGCACCTAGGTTGAGTTGGCGCCTGGGGGCACTGTTCTGGTCTGGAGGCTGGGTGCCTCACTCTGGACCAGAAGCTGTGTGTCTCTGTCTGGGATGGCGGCTGTAGGCACCACTCTGGTCCAGATGCTGTGGGTGCAGCCCCCCTGAAGGATCAGGGATTCCTACAGTTTTGGCAGTCCAGCCAGGGACAACTGGCCGATCCCTGGCACAGTATCTGAGGGCTGCTGTAATGGCTCTTCGGCTCCTGCAGGTCCGAGGATGCAGCTGTGTGTCCCAGTGCCCCAGGGGAACGCAACAATGGCGGCAGAGCACAGCGCTTCTGCCTGCACTAGAGTCTGCGTGAGTCCAGGAAGTGTTTTGGTGCTGGGTGTCCTAAGCGTTAGAGCTGCTGACCCCCTCCGCTGGGGGTTTCCTCTTGCCAGAGACACGCAGTCTGGTGCCCTGGTGCCCTGGTGCCCACAGTTCTATCTGAGGCGGCGAATCACGCCCGCAGGCAGGGCTCTGTGCAGGCAGGCGCCTTTGTCCCTCCCGGCTCTGGGTCCCGGCTGGCTCCTGGGGCACCCGCGGAACCCGAGTCTTTTCCAGGGGATGTCTGGGTACCCTGGGGTCGGTCCCAATTGTTTCCTGCTCCGTGGGGTTATCTCTCGACTGGGAAATCCAGTCTATGGTGTTGTGGGCCCACAGTTCAGTCTGGGACCGTGACCAGATCGCGCTGGCGGGTAGCTCTGGGCTGGCGACCAAGCGCCTGGCGGAACGGGGATCTCTTCCGCGGTTTTGCCGGGTGAGTTAAAGCTGATCGAATCCCCCACCGTGGGGTATCCTCTCACCTGAGAAACACAACCACTTGTGTTTTATGGCCGCGAGTTCTGATTGCTGGTCACTGTGCCAATCCTGCTGTGCTGCTCCTCAGAATGAGAGTCCTCCCGGCGCTGCCATCTTGCCCCGCCTCAACAATGCACTTTTATCTTGTTCTCAGTTTCTGTGTCTTAAGACTGCATTGCAAAATAGATTCATTTATCTCCAAATATGTTCCTGCCAAATAGTCAATGTAGGAACTTAAACTACCATATTATGTGCTTCATATGCTTTATCATTCCAGAGTGCAATCCAGTCAAAACTAGGAACAAGGTATAAGTATTCAGCAAAATAATAAATTTTAAAATAAAAATACTCCTGCAATTTAGCAGAATGTAATACTTATTCCCATAATTAGAATAAAATCATATCCTTTTCTCTTTTATAATCATTATAAGCAGATGTTTCAAATGAAAACAGTGTGTTTACAACAGAATAAGCTATTAATAGATAATATGAAAATGACCCATTTTTGATTGGTTTACTTCATTCTTTTTTACTACCTTAGTTACTGCTACTGAGCTAGTAGCAATGCATGCACTACATACCATATATATGTTTTCCTCTGGGCTTCAAAATTTGTGATAAAAGCTAATTAAATCAGTGAAAAAAATTAAGGAAAAGTGAAAACATTTTTAAGAATGTAAAATGTAAAAAGAAGATGTGATGAGATAAGACCATAATTTCAGGACTCACGAGGCAGAAACAGAAAATGTACAAGTTCAAGTCCAACTGTCTTTTATTTTTCTGTCAAACAGTCACTAGAACAAACCAAAACAAAATATCAATTAGTACAATGAGGAAATGCCACTATCCATAAATAAATATATGACTTTGGCATAGAAATTGTGAATTATTTTGAAATGGCTTTGAAAAAGATCCCAGTGTAAGGTGGAGATATAGAGTTTGTTTAGTGAAGTAACAGGGACAATGTGTGTAAGAGGAAAGTAGGATGGAACATGTAAAGAGAAAAAGACAGTTTAAGGATGCCGTATTGATCAGGTTTCTACCTTGAACAGCTGGCTGACTTCCACTGGCAGTGGTCTGAGCAGCCCTGCACAATGCTCTCCAGAAGTTCTGCTTGTTTCAGAACAACATATTTTAACTCCCTTACCACAGACATGCCTTTAGTTTAAAGCTACCTTATTTATATTTTAATGATAATATATAATTAATTATGTTTATGTAGACACACATTACCTACTTTCCTTGTATAATTGTTTTGTCTTCATCCCAGCTGATCACAAAGACATCAGGTACTATACGTGAATAAAATGAACACATAATACTGAAATAGTAAATAAGTTTCTAAAGCTTATCATGCAGTAAGTAGCAAGACAAAGACCTAAGGATAATTTTCAAGAAAAGCAATACATTACACAATATTAGCACAACACAGAATAATTGAAGAAAAAAGGTGCTAGCCAAAGGGTATCAACAAAAAAAGTACTAAGGATAGCACAGTGCCCTAGCAGTAAGTGCAGAAGTAAGAAGTTACTGTATACTGCAAAGAAAGCTTTACATAAGAGAAAGTTAGGTTTTTAGCACTAGACAAAGCTGCCCAAGCCTGCAAGTACAACAGCATGGCTGAACAGTCTACAAAACCTGAAAACAATGTCAACCCAGGTTGCTGTAATCCATTGAGTAAAAATGAGTGGGGAGCAATCCAAATAGATGTGAACCCTCATAGAATATTCACAATAGAATGAACCTCTTGTTGCAAAGTCACATTTCTCTTCACTGAATTGTTAAATCATTTTTAAAAAGTACTCCGAGTTACTGTAAATATTTGTTAGAAAAAAATTAGACAGTGGCTTCAAAAGATGGGTTTATTTTACAACTGTGTCAGTAATATTTCACTGTCTGTATGGTACACATACATATGCACAAATACATTATAAATTTTTATCCATTCATGCTCAAGACAAACATGCTTGTTGATTTTAAGTCTTTACTGCTATGAATAATGCATGTTAGAATAATGCATATTAGACTTTTGTAATCTCTTTCTCGTTCTGATGGCATTTACCCTAGAGATGATGCCCAAAATGGACAGGTAATTTAGAGGGACTCTCCACACTATCCTGCATAAATCTGTACTATTTTTAAACCACACTATTTTTAAATCACACACCTTGCTAGGGGGAGGTGAACAAAGAGCGGACAACTAAGTTCATGTCAGAGACTGCCCCTGTTCTCCTTACTAGGGATCCCCCGTGGAGAATGAGATGCCCATAGGCTACATCTGAGCAGGAGATCTAGGTCTTCTTCATGCATGGTTCCTGGCTGATTCATCAGTCTCTGCAGGTTCCCTGAGGCACAGATTTTCTTTTTCTGCCGGTCTCCTTGCGGGGCTCTTGTCCCCTCTAGGTCTATCCATTTCTATAAAATTTCCTGCACTTTGCCCAAAGTTTGGCTATGAGTCTCAGCACCTGCTTTGAACCCTAACCCTGCTGGGTAGACTCTTTCAGAGGCTTTCTTTGATAGGTTCTTGTCCTGGTCTCTGTCTTCTCCCACTTCCAATGTCAGTCTTGCTTGCCCTCATAAATGAGGATTATCTGGCACTTTCTCAGAAAGCTAAGAATAATTCTACCTCAAGATCCAGTTATACCACTCATGGACAAATGCCCTAAAGATGCTCCACAATTCAACAAGGACATTTGCTCAACTGTGTTTGTAGCAGCTTTATCTGTAATAGCCAGAATCTGCAAACAACCTAGATGTCCCTCAACTGAGGAATGCATACTGAAATTGTGGTACATTTACAGAAGGAAATATTACTCAACAATTAAAAACAAGGAAATCATGAAATTTGCAGGCAAATGAATAAAACTAGAAAAGGATAGCCTGAGTGAGGTAACTCAGAAAGCAGAAAGACACCCATAGTATATACTCACTTATGAGTGGATATTAGCCATATACTATAGGATAAACATACTAAAATCTATAGTCCTAAAGAAGCTAAACAATAAGGAGGACCCTAGGAAAAAAATTATCTTTAAAAATACAGAATGAAGTTACCATAGCAAGTGGAGCCAGGCAGATCAACTATCAAAGGTACGTTAGAGCCTCATAATAGCTGCAATCTACATGATGAATATAGCTGCACTGAAAAGATAGGAGCTCCAGGATTGGACAGCTAAATGTCATTTGCAGATATAAGACAAAAGATAGTAAAAAGTGTGAATTATGTTTCTATTCAAAGTGCCATAAAACAAAAAAAGAAAATAAAAAGAAATAGGTTAAAATTTTGAGTAGCCAAAGGGTCTAGGAAACAGATTTGTTTTCAATTAATTTTTTTTTATTTTTTACATTAATTACATCTTATTCACTTTGTTTTCCAGCTGTAGCCCTCCCCCATTTCCTTCCAATCCCACCCTCCCTCCCTCATCTCCTCCCATGTCCCTCTCTAAGTCCACTGATTGGGGAGGTCCTCCTCTCTCCTCCCTTTCCATCTGTTCCTAGCTTATCAGGTCTCATCAGGAGTGGCTGCATTGTACTCCTCTGTGGCCTGTGTGGAGGGGGATCACAGAGCCAGCCACTGAGTTCATGTCAGAGACAGTCCCTGTTCCCTTTATTAGGGTACCCACTTGGGTACTGAGCTGCCATGGGCTACATATGAATAGGGATTCTAAGTTATATCCGTGAATGGACCTTGGTTGGAGTATCAGTCTCAGAAAAGACCCCTGTAACCAGATTTTTTGGTTCTGTTGCTCTCCTTGTGGAGCTCCTGTCCTTTCTAGGTCTTACTAATTTCCCCTTCTTTCATATGATTCCCGGCACACTGCCCAAAATTTGGTTATGAGTTTCAACACGGTTTAAGCTCAGTAATTGTCAAGGAATGCAAATGCAAAGCATGCTGGAGACATGGTTTAGTGGGTAAGTCCTTGTAGTGCAAGCATGACGATCTGAGATCAAATCACCAGAACTCATGTAAAGCTTGGTGACATGTCTGCATTGCCAACCCATTTGTGTTAAGTAGAGACAGAATGGTTTCCAAATGCTGGTGGACTGCATAGCCTGGCCTAAGCAGCACACAACAAAGACCCTGCCTCAGGCAATGTAAAAGAGAAGAATTAACACCACAGATTGTCCTCTTCCCTATCCACATGTGCACCTTCGCACTCAAGCCCTTATACTCACAGATGTCAGACACACACACACACACACACACCCCATGCAAGCATGCATGCACGCATGCACGCATATGAGCATGAGTACATACACATACACACTCAACACAAATCAACTTTCACAGCATAAAATGATAAATAGAAATCATGACATGCTAAGGCTTTGAAAAGATTTGTATGAGAATGCCTTTAAAATTTTTTGACAAAGTATCTATGTTGTAAGACACATACAACCACATACTATAAATAGGGTATTTAACTAGACTAAATTGGAATCAAATAAATTTTAAAAAAGCCAAGAAATTGTAAGGAAAATTTAAAGAAACTTTGTAACAATTGTTACATGCTTACAAAAGACTTTTTTTTTACTTCAATTTTTATTTTTGTTTATTTTTTTTTGAATTTTATTTTTTTCTTATCAGTTATATTTTATTAACTCTGTATCCCAGCCGTGTCCCGATCCCTCATTCCCTCCCAGTCCCTTCCTCCCTCCCTCATCTCCACCGGGCCCCTTGCCAAGTCCACTAATAGGGGGGACCTCCTCCCCATTCATCTAATCCTGTTTTATTAGGTATCTTCATGACTGGCTGCAAAGCTCTCCTCTGTGACCTAACAGGACTGCTCCTCCCTTGGGGGGTGGGGAGGCCAAAGAGCCAGTCATTGAGTTCCTGTTAGAAATAGTCCTTGTTCCCCTTACTATGGGAAACCAATTGGTTACTGAGCTACCACAGGCTACATCTGAGCAGAGGTTCTAGGTTACATTCATACATGGTCTTTGGTTGCATGTCAGTCTCAGAAAAGACCCTGTGCCCAGATATATTTGGTCCTTGTGGAGCTCCTATCCTTTCCTCATCAGACTAACTCCCCTTCTTTCATATGATTCCCTGTACTCTGCCAAAGGTTTGGTCATGAGTCTTTGCTTTGAAAACACTGCTAGTTAGAGTCTTTCAAATGCACTCAGTAGACTCCTATCATATGTTCAATGCGCATCCCATCTGTCTTTCAAAACGAGGATTGATAATCTTACCCCATGTCCGCTCTCTTGATTATCTTTTTTAGGTGTGTAGATTTCATTATGTTTATCATATCTTATAGGTCTATATAAGTGAGTATATACCGTGTTTATCTTTCTCCTTCTGGGATATTTCACTCAGGATGATCTTTTCTAGATTCCACCATTTGCCTGCAAATTTCATGATTTCCTCCTTTTTGATTGCTGAGTAGTATTCCATTGTGTAAGAATACCACAATTTCTGTACCCATTCCTCCGTTGATGGACATCTGGGTTGTTTCCAGGTTCTGGCTATTACAAATAAAGCTGCTATAAACATGGTTGAGCAAATATCCCTTTTGTGTACTTGAGCAAACTTTGGGTATATACCTAGAAGTGGTATAGCTGGGTCTTGAGGAAGCACTATTCCTAATTGTCTTAGAAAGCACCAGATAGATTTCCAGAGTGGTTGTATCAGTTTACATTCCCACCAGCAGTGGAGGAGGGTTCCCCTTTCTCCACAACCTCTCCAGCATGTGTTGTCCCTTGAGTTTTTCATCTTGGCCATTCTGATGGGTGTAAGGTGATATCTAAGGGTCGTTTTGATTTGCATTTCCCTGATGGCTAATGAGGATGATCATTTCTTTAAGTGTTTCTCTGCCATTCGATATTAGTGGAGATTCTTTCCCAATCTGTAGGCAGGCGTTTTGTTTTGATGACAGTGTCCTTTGCTTTACAGAAGCTTTTCAGTTTCATGAGGTCCCATTTATTGATTGTTGCTTTTAGAGCCTGTGCTGTTGGTGTTCTGTTCAGGAAGTTGTCTCCTGTGCCAATGAGTTCTAGGCTGTTCCCCACTTTTTCTTCTAACAGATTTAGAGTATCTGGTTTTATGTTGAGGTATTTGATCCACTTGGACTTTAGTTTTGTGCAGGGTGATGAATATAAATCTATTTTCATTTTTCTGCATGTCGACATCCAGTTGGACCAGCACCATTTATTGAAGATGCTGTCTTTTTTCCATTGAATGGTTTTGGCTTCTTTGTCAAAAATCAAGTATTCATAGGTGTGTGGGTTTATTTCTGGGTCTTCTATGTGGTTCCATTGATCCTCCTTTCTGTTTTTATGCCAATACCATGCAGTTTTTATTACTATTGCTCAGTAGTACAACTGGAGATCGGGGATAGGGATACCTCCAGATGATCTGTTGTTGTACAGGATTGTTTTGGAGATTCTGGGTTTTTTGTTTCTCCACATGAAGCTGAGAATCTTTTTTTCAAGGTCTGTAAAGAATTGAGTTGGTATTTTGATGGGAATTGCATTGAATCTGTAGATTGCTTTTGGCTGGATGGCCATTTTCGCAATGTTAATCCTACCAATCCATGAGCACGGGAGATCTTTCCATCTTCTGAGATCTTCTTCAATTTCTTTCTTCAGAGACTTGAAGTTTTTCTCAAACAGGTCTTTCACTTGCTTGGTTAGTGTCACCCCAAGATACTTTATGTGGTTAGTGGCTATTGTGAAGGGTGTTGTTTCCCTAATTTCTTTATCGGCCCTTTTTTCTTTGGTATACAGGAAGGCTTCTGATTTTTTTGAGTTGATTTTGTATCCTGCCACTTTGCTGAAGGTGTTTGTCAGCCAAAGGAGTTCTCTGGTTGAATTTTTGGGGTCGCTCATGTGTACTATCATATCATCTGCGAATAGTGACACTTTGACCTCTTCCTTTCTGATTTGTATCCCCTTGATCTCCTTTAGCTGTCTTATTGCTCTGGCTAGGATTTAAGTACTATGTTGAAGAGGTAGGGTGAGAGTGGGCAGCCTTGTCTTGTCCCTGATTTCAGTGGGATTGATTTAAGTTTCTCTCCATTGAGTTTGATGTTGGCCATAGGCTTGCTGTATATTGCCTTTACTATGTTTAGATATGTGCCTTGTATTCCTGATCTCTCCACGACTTTAAAAATGAATGGGTGTTGGACTTTGTCAAATGCTTTTTCAGCATCTAAGGAAATGATCATGTGGTTTTTCTCCTTCAGTTTGTTTATGTGGTGGATTACATTGATAGATTTCCGTATGTTGAACCACTCTTGCATGCCTGGGATGAAGCCTACTTGGTCGTGGTGGATGATATCTTTGATGTGTTCTTGGATTCAGTTTGCAAGTATTTTATTTAGTATTTTTGCATCAATGTTCATAAGAGAGATAGGTCTTAAGTTCTCGTTTTTGGTGGATCTTTGTGTGCTTTAGGTATCAGGGTGACTGTTGCTTCATAGAATGAGTTTGGTAATGTACCGTCTGTTTCTATTTTGTGGAATAGTTTGAGGAGAATTGGTTTTAGCACTTCTTTGAAGGTCTGGTAGAATTCCGTGCTGAAACCATCTGGCCCAGGGCTTTTTTGGGAGGGGAGACTGTGAATGACTGCTTCAATTTTCTTGGGAGATATAGGGCTGTTCAGTCTTTCTACCTGATCTTGACTTAATGTTGGAAGATGGAATCTGTCAAGAAAATTGTCCATTTCATTTAAGTTTTCAAATTTTCCCCTGAGCACTGCTTTCAATGTGTCCCATAAATTTGGGTATGTTGTGCCTTCATTTTCATTGTATTCTAGGAAGTCTTTAATTTCTTTCTTTATTTCTTCCTTAACCCAGCTGTCGTTGAGTAACAAGTTGTTCAGTTTCCATGTGCATATAGGCTGTTTGTTATTTCCGTTGTTGTTGAGGTCCAGCTTAAGTCCATGGTGGTCAGATAGAATACAAGGGTTTATTTCAATCTTTTTGTATCTGTTGAGGCTTGCTTTATGACCAACTATATGTTCTATTTTGGAGAAGGTTCCATGTGGTGCTGAAAAGAAGGTATACTCTTTTGAGTTTGGATGAAAAGATCTATAGACGTCTATTAGGTCCATTTGATTTAGGGTCTCTGTAAGTGTTTTTATTTCCCTATTTGTTTTCTGTCTAGTTGATCTGTCCCTTGGTGAGAGTGGAGCGTTGAAGTCTCCCACTATTAGGGTTTTAGGATCAATGTGTGATTTAAGTTTAATATTGTTTCCTTTGTGAATGTAGGTGCTCTATTATTTGGGGCATAGATATTCAAAATTGTGATGTCCTCTTGGTGGATTTTTTCTTTGATGAGAATATAGTGGCCCTCCTTATCTTTTTTGATTAACTTGGGTTGAAAGTCTATTTTATTAGATATTAGGATGGCTACTCCTGCTTGTTTTCTGGGACCATTTGCTTGAAAGACATTTTTCCAACCCTTTACTCTGAGGTAGTGTTTATCTTTGTTGCATAGTTGTGTATCTTGGATGCAACAGAATGATAGATCCTGTTTCAGCAACCATTCTTTTAGTCTGTGTCTTTTAATTGGGGAGTTGAGTCTGTTGATGTTGATAGAAACTAGTGACCAACAATTGTTACTTACTTTAGATGTGGGGTTGGTGGTGTCACTGAGTTTCATTGCTTGTCTTCTTTTGGTTTTTTTTTTTTTTGTTGTTGTTGTGTACTTATCTATTTCCTCTGTTTCCTTCAATGTAGTTGTTTTCTTTGGTTTGGAGTTTCCCTTCTAGTAACTTCTGTAGAGCTGGGTTACTGTGTAGATATTGTTTAAATTTGGTTTTGTCTTGGAATATCTTGAATTCTCTGTCTATGTTGATTGAAAGTTTTGCTGGGTATAGTAGTCTGGGTTGGAATCTGTGGTCCCTTAAGGACTGTATGATTTCTTTCCAGGCCCTTCTGGCTTTCATAGTTTCTGTTGAGGAATCTGGTGTGATTCTGATAGGTCTACCTTCATATGTTACTTGGCCTTTTTCCCTTGCTGCTTTTAGAATTTTTTCTTTGTTTTGTAGGTTCAGTGTTTTGACTATGATGTGACGTGAAGAATTTCTTTTCTGGTCTAGTCTACTTGGTGTTCTCTAAGCCTCTTGTATGTTTATGGCCATCTCCTTCTTTAAGTTGGGAAAGTTTTCTTCTATAATTTTCTTGAAAATATTTTCCGAACCTTTGAGCCTGATGTCTTCTTTTTCTTCTACTCCTATTATTCTTAGGTTTTGTCTTTTCATGGTGTCCTTGATTTCTTGGATGTTTTGTGTTTGGAACTTTTCTGATTTTATTTTTTCTTTGAGAGACATGTCAATTTCCGCAAGTGTATCTTCGGCTCCTGAGATTCTTTCTTCCATCTCTTGTATTCTGTTGGTGATGCTTACCTTTGTAGTGCCTGATCTTTTCTCTATGTTCTCCAGCTCCTGGTTTTTCTCTATTTGTGTTTTCTTTATTGATTCTAATTCTGTTTTCATGCTTTGCACCATTTCCTTCATCTGTTTGAATGTGGACTCCTGCTTTTCAATGATAGCTTCTATTTTTTTGTCCGTTTCCTCTCTATGTATCACTAATTGTGCCTCTATTTCTTTGGGTATAATTGCCTGTTTTTCTCTGAGAGCTTTGTTTATTTCTTCTTTATTTGCCTTCATTTGTGTGCCCATTTCTTTGAGAGCTTTGTGCTTTTCTTCTCTGTTTGCCTCAATTTTCGTGGTCATTTCTCTGAGCGCACGATTTATTTCCTATTGGTTAGTCTCGATTTCTTTGGTTATTTCTTTGAGGGCTTTGCTCATTTCATCTCTATGGGCCTCTAATAGCTGGAGAAACATAGTTTTGAGGTCGCTTTCCTGTATATCTAGTGAATTGAAGTGTCCATTTTTTGTGGGGTTGCTGGTGAGGTCATTATGTCCTGATTTTTGTTGGGTCTGCCTCTAGCCATCTGGTTATTTATAATCCTCACTGGTTGTTCCTCAAGATTGTAGTTTGGGCTATGATCCTCTCTTTCTGTTTTCTGGACTGTTTTTTCAGGAAGATGAGAGAGGTTCACTGGTTTGGGAGTGTGCGTTGTGTTTTCAGTTTTGCCTAAGTAAGGAATGTGACGCTGGCGCTATTCGCGTGCCCTTTTAGTGGGTGCAGTGTGCATGCGTGGATTCTCTGACTATTGCAGTGGCCTGCAAGCCACTATTACGCAGTTCTGACTGAGATCCAAGGATTGTTTGCCTGGATTACCCTGGTGGACCCGCAAGGCAGAGGCATCAATGTTGGGGTCGCTATCCCAAGAATCCCTATGATGCCCACATTAGGGGTGTGGGTGGCAGGGATCTCCTCTGGTTGCTTCTGTGGAGAGGCCCTGGGTCTGGGGCAATCTCTCCCTAGAAGGTTCACTCACTCTCTTGCAGGACCAGTTGGAATGCACAGGGGTTCCCCTTGCTCACTACTCTCTGTTTTCGTCCTGCTTCGGAAGTGCACAGGTAGGCTAACAATCAGCTCTGTGACACTGTGGCCTCAGGACTCAGTGTCCACTTTTCCTGTGTGCTGCCTCTTTGTCCTTTCCCTCTGCCTGGAGGGGTTATGTTGACTGGTCCCTGGGTGGCGCGGGAAAGAGTTAGGATGAGTGTACTCAATCCCAGATCCCGGGCCCAGATCTCTCTGCCAGAAGCAGCCTAGCAGTAGAATCTATGTTTGCTGATCCCAAGAGAGTACCGGGTAGGGTTGAGTGTCCTCAGATCCAGAGCTTGGGTTTCTCTGCTAGGGGCCGCTGGGTGAGCTGGAGAGAGGGTACTGTGTCCTTGGCAGGCTGCCTCTCTGTCCTTCCCCTCTGACCTTCCCCTCTGCTAGGGCAAGCTTATGGAGGTGCTCTCTCTTAGGGGAGTGCCAGCAGGGGTTGGGGCTTCTCAGTCGGATCCTGAGCCCTGAGCTGGAGTTTCTCTGCCAGGGGTCAGGGGGAGGTGCCGGTGATAGAACTTGCTGCGAGACCTTATTGCGCTGGACCCAGGAGAATCTCAGGACGTGTAGAATGCCCACAGTCCCAGATCCTGAGCTGTAGTTTGTTTGCTAGGAGCAGCTGGCAGCACTGGAGCCTAGGTACTGTGAAGCCACTGTGCACCTCTTTATCCTTCTGCTCAGCTGTGGCAGGGTTATGGCGGCGTTTGGGGGAGTGCCCGAAGGGATTGGGTTTTCTCAGCCTCGATCTCGGGTTGGGGTACAGACAATGTGGTCTGTGGCAGATTCTGCTGGACGCCTTCTGTCTCTTCCGAAGAGGGAGTAGGGATTTTGAGCTGGGCGCGCAGCTGCGCAGCTTTAATCTGTGCACAGCGGAAGCTCAATTGTGATGGCGGCGGGTACCTGTGGTCCAAGAGACCTTCCAGGGAAAGACTGGGCGACCCGTGACCAGTCTGGCAACTTTGCTTCCCCGTGGGGTTTTTTTTGCAACTGGAACTCTCAGCCTCAGCACCCTTGTGCCCACCGATCAGCCTGGGAAAGTGATTGGGACATGCAGGCTTGCGGCACCAGCCAGGAGACCCAAAGCCCGCGTTTGCCGGGTTCTCTTCCAGGTTCTGTCTGGGCAGCCGAGAATGGACCTGACCGATTCCCATGCCGTGGGAGCCTCCCCTCACCTGGGAAACACGATTGATCGCTGTTGTTTTAGGGCCCAGAGTTCAGTCTCCTGGTCGCTGCATGGAGTGTGTTGTCCTGCTTCTCAGACAAGGTGTTCTCCCGGTGCCGCCATCTTGGCCCTTTACAAAAGACTTAAATAAAAGATAAACAACTAATTTTCTTACATTTATATTAGAAAAATATTAACAAGGAAAACATATGTAAGAAATATGCACACCCGGACTGTGTAAAAATATTAAACAGAAGTCACAGAACAATACACAAAACTGAATGCAACTACAGTAAGAAACCATTTCAACCAACAGATTAACAAGGACTGATATCCTGCCAGTGTCATTTATTACAAATATGAGTTATGTAGACCCTTCTACCACTGTTGATTATATAATTTGAGAACATTTATACAGCAAACAATTTGTAGTTACATGACAAAGCTGTGCATTTGAGCCAACATTTGGCTTACTGATACATAATATAAGGGCCACCTGTGTGCCTAAGAGAAAAATAGAACATAAACAGAAGTAAAAGAAAAAAGAAGAGGAAATTATTCTCTTTTTCTGTCCATGGTACAATGGGAAACTGTTTTGAGGATGTAAATTAATACATTAGATTAGTAAAAATTTAAGTTTGAATGTAATTTTTGGAACACAGCCATGCTGTGCTGCTCAGGTAACATACAGCAGTTCTGGGTGGAAAATCCACTTAACGCAGCAGCTTCCAGGCAAATGAGTGAACCCTAAATTGTTTCTAGACTATGCAGGAATTTCTGGTTGGCAGTGAATGGAAGAAACAAGAACACTGACCTCTACCAAGCCTCACAATTTGCTAACTCAAGCAAATCAGATGAACTTTGAAATGTCTAAGTTTTGAAGTATGAGAACAAGGAAAAGGGATTAAAGTTGCTACTAGTATAGCTAACCTGAACTGAAGGTGCAATAGTGCTTATGTATTCATTAAATAATGTATACAAATTTAACTCTTTGTACATATCATACATTATACTTTTAAAGGTATGCAAGAAGATGTTTTCCCAATGTAGGTTTACAATACACTAAGAAATAAATTTAAGAAATATTCTGCTAACACAGAGGATGTAGGTCAGTGGTAGAACTTTTGACACAGATGTAGAAATAGAATGGGTTCAACATCTAGCAATAATTATCCCAAAAGATAATTACAAACATAAAGTCTCAGTGTAATATAAATAGAAAAATATCATGTAATATGCTCAAGCAAAGGCATAAGTGATTGTAATTTTCCTTAATGGGTGAATTCTATGCCATTCAAATTATGATCTGAAGTTTTATTTTAGTAATGGTTATTTTATATTTCATGTGAAATGATAGAGAATTTTCCCTTAGGTAATTCTGAAAAACAAAACAAAATTATTGTGATTGTATTATTAATAAAAGTGGTACAAAGTTAATTACCACAGCAGCAGAGATTCACATGTGTAAACTAATATATATATTATAAAAAGAAATATAAAAAGAGAAACAGTAAATATGTCTTATCCCATTTCTTGGGAACTCTGAATCTTGTTGCACAACAAGGGTGTCCCAAGCTATTTCCCAGTACACTTCTCAGTTTTCCCTTGTAGTCCAACTTCATTTATTTTTGTCAGCTGCTAACTGGCAGAAACACTTTATACCAAGGACCCACAACCATACTAGGGTGGGACTCAGGCAGGTAATTTTAACTGTCCTTGGTGATCACAATATATTCAGATCTTTCTAGATATGAGTCTTTTTTCCACTCATTTATTTTTTAAAAATTTTTATTATTAGTTACATTTTATTAACTCTGTATCCCAGCTGTATCCCACTCCCATATTCCCTCCCAACCCCTCCTTCCCTCATTCATCTCCTCCCTGCCCCTTTCTCTCCTTTTATCTGACCCTATTTTATCAGGTATCTTCAGGACTGGCTGCAAAGTTCTCCTCTGTGGCCTAGCAGGACTGTTCCTCCCTTGGGTGGTGGGGAGGTCAAAGAGCCTGCCATTTAGTTCCTGTCAGAAATAGTATTAGTCTTATAGAAAATTTCTTCTAGGAGCCCCTGTTTCCACTCCATCTCTATTCTATGGAGGTTTCATCTTCTTATTGTTCGCCCAGGGTCTCCCTATCCCCCTCATTCCTTTCTCTCAAGACTCATTCTTTCTCCTACAGTAGCCTGCCTGTAGTTCCACAACATCTCCGATTCCGATTCCTGGAGCCTCAGCCTCTTGTTGTTGACTAAGATCCAACTAGCTCTTTTCCACTGTCCTTTACTCCAGGATCTCTCCATTTCTTTGTATCATCCATGACCTGCAAAAGCACTCAGTGTCAGGGAGCCCACAGCCACACTCTTGGAGAAGATTGAAAATGAACAATAGCAAATGAATCAGAAGACCCTCATAAATCAGACCTAATTTCCACAGTAAGAAACATCTCAATTATGATAACTCCAGATGCTTAGAGGCTAGCAAAATCCACAAACATGAACTGTGAAGATAATGCTTCGTACAGAAGTCAGAAATCCTGTTATAGCAGACCCCTAGAAGTGCAATTTAGATGCAATACAATTAAAGGACTTAAAAAATATAAATTTATCCAAGGAACTTTAAAGGGTGTGAATACACGCTTTAATGAGCAACATGAAAACACAAACAGTTGAATGAAACATGAAAGTAGAAATAGAATCTCTGAAGAAAACCCAACCTGAAGCAAAATTGGTACTGAAGAATTTAAGATGTTAAACAAAAATCACTGGTGTCAGTCTCACCTATACGTTATAAGACATGAAAGAGAGAATTCCAGGTCTTGAAGACAAGGAAGGAGGAACAGATAGCTAAATCAAAGAAAATATTTTGAAAATCTTTAAAAAGTAATATAAGCACAAAATGACTAGAGAATCAGGGATGCTATAAAAAGATCAAGGTAAAAGAAGCATACAGAACAAAAACTATATATTACCAGAAAATAATTTCTCCACGACACATAATAATCCAAACACCAAATTTATGGACCAAAAGAAGGATATTAAAAGTTTCAAGAGAAAAACACAAAATCACATAAAAATCAAGGCCCATTAAAGTAACCCCTGACTTTTTAAGGTACTTTAAATGCTAGAAGGGCATGAATTGACGTTTTACAAACTCTAAGAAACCACAGATGCCATTTCAAACTATTATATCCAGAAAAACTATCAACTATAGTTAACAATATCTGTCTGTCTACCAATCCAGCTATAAAGAAAGCATGAGAATGAAAACTTCAGTCTGAAGAAAATAATTATACCCAAGAAGACACAGGGAATAAATAATCCTTGTGTAAACAATACAATACTAAGAATAAATAAATACTGCTCAAGGAAAACTTTCAATATTAGTGTTCTCAATTCCTTAAAAAAAATCACAGACTAACAGCTTGAATTAAAAATCCAGATCCATTAATCCATCTAAGAATCACATTTCACCAAAAAGGATTGACATCAAGGTAAAAAAAGGAAATTTTATAATAAGCAAGTGGAATCTACAATCAAAACACTACAATCAAACAAGATTTTAATATCTGACAAAATAGGTTCCATGTGAAAACCAATCAGAAGATACAGGGAAGGATACTAAATACTCAGTAAAGGAAAAATCCACTATGAAGATCTTGCAGTTTTAAACATTTATAAATCAAGTAAAAGGGCACACAAGTTTATAAAAGAAACATTATACTCTGTAAAAGGTTACATATTGACCTTAATATAGTGGTAATGACTGACTTCACCTATAGACAGTCCATTCAAACAAAAGCTGAATAGAAATACTTGAGTTAAATAAAATCATGAATCAGCTTGATCTAGCAGATGTCAACAGAATAGTACACACAATACTGCAGAATCTACTTGTTTCTTAGCAGCTCAAAACACTTTCTCTGAAGCTGAGCACACACTTGGTCAAAAAGAAAGTCTCAACAAATATAAGAAAATTGACTAAACACCATGCATCTTTTTCTGACCACAATGGATTAAGGCTGGATACCAACAATAAAAACAGCAGAAGGCATGAAAATTCTTGGAAACTTAACAGTTCACTCCTGAATGAAAAATGGCTCAAGAAAGAAATTAAGAAGAAAATGTAAAATTTTCTAGAATTAGGTAAAAATGAAAATGCAGTATGCCTATAGCTATGTTTAAGTGCCTGTGCTTTTGTACTGGTCCAAGGTCACCCAAGAAAGCCATGAGGAATTAAATCAAGTCAGGATAAAAGGACTATAGCACATCTGAAGCTGTCACAATTTTCTTCAGAGCAATCAGACATTTTATACCTTTATTAGAAACATAATATAATGGTAATTGCCAGCATCAATAAAGTTGTAGTTGCCAGGATACAAGATATACAGTGTATACAATATTACTGTCTAAGAACATTTGTCCTGTAATGTGTTCATGCTTCCTTTACTATCAAGGGAACATACAAAGAAACACAAAGTAGCCTGAATGTTTCACTGCCTGAGGGAATGAATCAGTATCTCAGGAAATAGAAGGCACATTGTGTCCCAGAAGCCATGGACTCTAACCTGAAAAACCAATGATACATGCCTCCCAAAACAGCTTGGCCACGTGAAATGCATAGTTCCCTTTACTCAGTCTCCAAGCTGGTTCCCTAGTATGAGAAGAGACAATCTCTGACATGAACTAGGTTGCCTTCTCATTGATCACTTCTACTTGGTGGAGCCACCTAGCTAGCCCACAGAGGAAGTCTTTTTTAAATTGATTGATTGATTGATTGATTATTACAATTTATTCACTTTGTACCCCAGCTGTAGCCCTCCAGTTCCTGCCCTCTATCACTCTACTCTTCCCATGCCCCTCCCCAGTTCGTTGATAGGGGAGGTTCTCCTCCCCTTTCATCTGGCTCCATATTATCAGGTCCATCAGGACTGACTGCATTGTCTTCATCTGTGGCCTGGTACAGCTGCAGTCCCCGTAGGGGAGGTGCTCAAAGAGCCAGCCACTGAGTTCATGTTAGAGGCAGCCCCTGCTCCCCTTACTAGGGAACCTACTTTGAGGCTGAGCTGCCATGGGCTTCATCTGAGCAAGGGGTCTAGGTTATCCCCACACATGATCCTTGATTGGAGTATAAGTCTTTGAAAAGACCCCTGGGCCCAGATTGTTTGGTTCTGTTGGTCTCCCCATGGAGCTCCTCTCCTCTCTAAGTCTTTCTATCTCTCCTTTGTTTCTTAAGATTCCTTGCACTCTGCTCAAAGTTTGGCTATGAGTCTCAGCATCTGCTTTGATACCTAGCTGGGTAGAGTCTTTCAGACGCCCTGTGTGGTAGGCTCCTGTCCTGTTCCCTGCTTTCTCTCTTGCTTCCAATGTCTATTCCATTTGCTTTCTGAGTGAGGACTGAGAACCTTCCCTAGGGTCCTCCTTCTTGTTTAGCTTCTTTAGGAGTACAGAGTTTAGTATGTTTTTTTCCTGTATTGTATGACTAATATCTACTTATAAGCAGACAGTCTTGATGGGACCTGAAAGGGTAGAGGAGGAGGACTTTCCCTATCAGTGGACTAGGAAATAGGATTAGGGTAAAAAGAGGGAGGGAGGGTAGGTTCAGAAGAGGGTACAACTGGAATACAAAGTGAATAAATTGTTAGTAATAATGATAGTAATGATAATAATAATAATAATAGAAAACAATGAAGGTAGTTCTAATAGGCATATTCATACCTCTAAGTGCCTGCATTAAAAAGAAATTGAATAGATTTCTGAGTGAGGACTGAGCAACTTCCCTAGGGTCCTCCTTCTTGTTCAGCTTCTTCAGTAGTACAGAGTTTAGCATGTTTTTTCCTATATTATATGACTAATATCTACTTATAAGCAGACAGTCTTGATGGGACCTGAAAGGGTAGGGGAGGAGGACTTTCCCTAACTTCACAACACATCTGAAGGCTCTAGAAGGCATACGAAATTATTTCCAAAAGATTACTGTGCAAAAATAAAAAATTAAACTTGGGATGGAGAGATGGCTCAGAGTTTAAGAGCCCTGACTGCTCTTTTAGAAGTCCTGAGTTCAATTCCCAACAACCTCATGGTGGCCAACAACTATCACTTCCTCTTCTTGTGTGCAAGTGTACATGAGAGCAGAACATGGTATACAAAAGAAATATCTTAACAAATAAAGAAATAAACAAAAAAAAAGGAAGGAAGGAAAAATGAAAAGAAAGAAAGAAAGAAAGAAAGAAAGAAAGAAAGAAAGAAAGAAAGAAAGAAAGAAAGAAAGAAAGAAAGAAAGAGAAAGAATTGAACTCAGGAATAAAATCATTGAAACAATAAGAAATAACAAAAAATAAACAAACAAACAAATAAATAAATAAAATCAATGAAACAAATCAAGAAGATTTATAACCTTTAGCCAAATTAAATGAAAGACATAGAAAAAAATCAAAATTAACAAAGGTAAAAGTGAAAGGAGGATCATAATAACAGGCACTGAGTAAATTCAGACACTGTAATGTGGAAAAAACTACATTTTCTCTTGGATACAGTGATTATTATTGTGAAAATGGTCCTTCTACCAAAAGCAATCTACAAATTCAGTGCAATCCTCATCAAAACTGTAACTCATTTCTTGAAAGAAATTGAAAAACACACATAAAAAGGCAGCATTATCGACAAATGGTGTCATACAAAATGGATGGAAATGTATAGAATACAAATACATCCATATTTTATCTCTCTGCACAAAATGATGTACCACCTGGATAAAGGATATCAGTACAATAGCAGATACACTGAATCTGAGAAAGTGAGGAATATGCTTGAACACACTGGCACAAGACAGGAATTTTATCTCAGTAGATGTTAAATGAGTATTTGATAATATAAAACAACCCTTCATGATAAATAGTCTTGGAGAAAATAGTAATACAAGTGACCTAAACAAAAGAAAAGGGACAGATAGCAAGCATATATACAAATATATAAAATTAAGTGGAGAGAAACTCAAAATAATTCCATTAAATCAGGAATAAGTCTGTCCACTCTTCAAATATCTTTTTAAATAGTACTTGAAGTTCTAACTGGAACAGTAAGACAACTGAAGGAGATCAAGGGAATGTAAATTCCAATGCAAGATGTCAAGGCATCCTTGTTTGCAGATGATATGAAAGTATCAATAAGTGACCCTAAAAATTCTACTGCAGAATTCCTACAACAGATAGACACTTTTAGTAAATTAGCTGGATACAGTGAGTAATCCTCTTATATATGAACAACAAATGAACTGAGAAAGAAATTAGGGAAACAACACTTCTCAAAATAACCTCAAATAATATAAAATCTTTTGGAATAAGTCAAACCAAGTAAGGGAAAGACTTGTATAAGTAAAATCTTCAAGTCTTTGAAGAAATTGATGAAGATATTACACTATGGAAAGATCACCGATGCTCATGGATCAGTTAAATCAACATAGTAAAACTGGCCATCCTACCAAAAACAATTTACATTTTCAACTTAATCCCCATCAAAATTCTCACACAATTCTTCACAGATCTAAAAAGAACAATACTGTACTTTATATGGAAGAACAAAAGCCAAAGATAGCTAAAACAATTCTTTTTTTCTGTTTTTTAATTTTTTTAATTAATTACAATTTATTTACTCTGTATCCTAACTGTAGCCCCCTTCCACACCCCCTCCCAATCCCGCCTTCCATCCTTCTTCTCCACCTCTCCCCAAATCCACTGAGATAAGGCAGGTCCTCTTCTCCTTCCCTCTGACCCTAGCCTATCAGGTCTCATCAGGACTGGCTGCATGGTCTTCCTTTGTGGTCTGGTAAGGCTGCTCCCCACTCAGGGGAAGGTGATCAAAGAGCCAGACACTGAGTTCATGTCAGAGACACTCCCTGTTCCCCTTGCTAGGGAACCCACTTGGAGACTGAGCTGCCATAGGCTACATCTATGCTACGGTTCTAGGTTATCTCTATGCATGGTCTTTGGTTGGAGTATCAGTCTCAGTAAAGACAACTGGGCCCAGAATTTTTGGTTCTGTTGTTCTCCTTGTGGAGCTCCTGTCCCCTCCAGGTCTTTCTATCCCCCCTTTATTTCATAAGATTCCCTGCACTCTGCCCAAAGTTTGGCTTTGATTCTCAGAATCTGTTTTGATACATTGCTTGGTAGACTGTTTCAGAGGTCCTTTGTGGTAGGCTCCTGGCCTGTTCCCTGTTTTTTCTCCCTCATCCAATGTCTGTCTGGTTTGCCTTTCTAAGTGAGGATTGATCATCTTACCCAGAATCCTTCTTCTTGTTTGGCTTCTTTAGGTATACAGTTTTTAGTACATTTATCCTCTATTATATGTCTAATATTCACTTATAAGTGATTATATACCATGTGTGTCTTTCTGCTTCTGAGATATCTCACTCAGGATGATCTTTTTGCGTTCCTGACATTTGCCTGCAAATTTTATGATTTCCTTGTTTTTAATTGCTGAGTAGTATTCCATTGTGTAAAAGTACCACAATTTCTGCATCCATTCCTCAACTGAGGAACATCTGGGTTGTTTCCAGGTTCTGGCTATTACGAATAAGGCTGCCACAAACATGGTTGAGCAAATGTCCTTGTTGTGTACTTGAGCATCTTTTGGATATACGCCTAGGAGTGGTATAGCTGGATCTTGAGGAAGCACTATTCCTAATTGTCTGAGAGAGCGCCAGATTGATTCCAAAGTGGTTGTACCAGTTTGCATTCCCACCAGCAATGGAGGAGGGTTCCTTTTTCTCCATATCCTCTCCAACATGTGTTGTCACTTGAGTTTTTTATCTTAGCCATTCTGATGGGTGTAAGGTGCATTTCTCTGATGGATAAGGACGTCGAGCATTTCTTTAAGTGTTTCTCTGCCATTCTGTATTCCTCTACTGAGAATTCTATGTTTAGCTCTGCACCCCATTTTTTAATTGGACGACTTTGTTTGTTGCTGTTTATCTTCTTGAGGCTTTTATATATTCTGGATATTAGCCCTCTGTCAGATATAGTGTTGGTGAAGATCTTTTCTCAGTCTGTAGGAAGTCATTTTGTTCTGATGACAGTGTCCTTTGCTTTACAATAAAAGAACTTCTGGAGGTTTCACTACCCTAGAGTTCAAGCTGTATTACATAACTCTTCTAATAAAAACCACATGGTATTGGAACAAAGACAAATATACTGATCAATGAAATTGAATTGAAGTCTCAGGCATAAATCCACACGTTTAAATATCACATTATTAATAAAGAAACCAGAAAAACAGAAAGCATTTTTAACAATGGTGATGGTCTAACTAGATGTTTGCATGTAGAAGGACACATGCAGATCCCTGAAGAAAACTTAAGTCCAGGTGGATCAAAGACTTTCATATTAAACCAGATACACTGAACTTGATAGACTAGAAAGTATGGAATAATATTGAATACACTGACACAGAAAACAACTTCCTGAATAGAACAAGAATAGCACAGACATAAAGATCAATAATTAATAAATTAGTGGACTAGGAGAGGGGCATGGGAGAAAAGAGAAAGAGAGTGGGATTGGGAGGAGATGAGAGAGGGGGGCCACAGCTGGGATACAAATTGAATAAATTGGAATAAATGATAATAAATAATTTTTAAAAAGAAAATTAAATAAATCAAACTCATGAAACTTTAAAGCTTCCATAAGGCAAAGGGCAACATCAATAGAACAAAACAGCAGCCTACAAAATGGTAAAAAGATGTTCACCAACTCTAATAAAGGGCTAATATTCAAAATATATAAAGAACTCCAAAACTAGACATCAACAAACCAGACAGTCCAAGTAAAAATATAGACTACCATATAAACAATGAATTCTCAATAGAGAAATCTCAAATGGCTAATAAGCAAAGAAATGTTCAACATCCTTAGCCATCAGGGAAATGCAAAGCAAAACAACTTAAAGATGGTATCCTACCTCTCTCAGAATGACTATGATCAAAATCACAAGTGACAGCTCATGCTGACAAGGATGTGGCACAAGGTAAACAAAACTTCCATTGCTTATAGGAGTACAAACGTATATAACCACTAAGAAAGCCAATATGGCATATACTCAAAGGATGTTCAATAGTACCACAAAGACACTTGCTCAATATTGTTTAAGGTGGTTTTATTCAGGATAACCACACACTGGAAACAATGTACATGTCCCTCAATTGATTGATGGACAAAGAAAATGTGGTACATTTACACAACGAAGTATTATTCAGATGTTTAAAAAATCATGACATTTGCAGGCAAATGGATGCAAACTAAAAAATAATATAAAGAGTAACATAACCCATATCCAGAAAAACAAGCATGATTTATAAGCAGATATTAACTTTTAAGTAAATGATAACGACAGTTTAACCCACAGACTCAGAGATGCTAAGTGAACAAGAAAGGCTCTGATGGAGATGCATGGATGTCCCAGGGAAGAGAAATAAAATATATTTCTCAGGTGTAGAGAGGACTAGTATGGATAGGAAAAGGAGCGATCAGCTCTGAGTAGAGGAATGGAGGGAAAGATTATGAGGAGAGACAACTAAAAATGGAGGGCATTTCAGGGCTATAATTGGAAAACTAGTTTGGCCAAAACTTCCTGGCCGAAACTTCCTGGAATCCATGAGGTTGATCATAGTAAGGACTCTTTAGTAATGAAGGATAAAAAACCTGAATCGTGAGTCTTAGCATCTGCTTCAATTCCCTGCTGGGTGAGGTCTTTCAGAGGACATGTATGGTAGGCTTCCATCCTGTTCTCTCTCTTCAACCACTTCTGCTGTCTATCCTATTTGCCCTTCTGAATACGAATTAAGCATACTCCCTAGGGTCTGCCTTGTTATTTGGCTTGTTTAGGTCTGTGCATTCTGGTATGGTTACCCTGTATTATATGGTTAATATACACTTATAAGTGAGTAGATACCATGCATGTCTTTCTGGTTCTTGGTTACTCACTCAGGATTATATTTTCAAGTTCCAGCCATTTGTCTGAAATTTTCATGATTTCTTTTTTTAAATAATTCAGTAGTATTCCACTGTGTAATGTACCATAATTTCTGTATGCATAACATCACTCATAATAATTGTGACACAATATTTATTATTATTATTCAATGATACAAGAATTAATATCTTATAATATCAACTAATACAAAAGTAATCTAGACTATGGCTCGGTATTTAGCTCACCCCATGGTCTGTCAATAGCTCATTTATTCCTTTAAATTTATTATTATAATACACTTGGGCTTGGGAAGCCACTCTGGCACTGTGTATTGGCTGGAGTCAGATAGTAGGGGAGGAGAGCTCATCCTTTCTGAGGACTAGGATACAGGGTAGGAGGGAAGAACAAGCATGGGACTGGGAAGAAACAAGAGAGGGGGCTAGAATCAGGATGTAAAGTGAATAAATTAAAAAAAGTAAATTTTAATTTAAAAGAAAAAGAAATAGACCTGAACTTTCTATCTTCTGTAATCAGGCAGGCTTCTAGTGGTGGGACTGGGACAGGGACACCAACACAACTACAAAGCTTTTGACCTCCAATCTGTCTTGCCGGAAATGTGTGCTGAGGCAATGCAGGCACAGAACTTGTGAGAGTGTCCACACAATGATTAGTTGAATTTGAAGCCCATGACAAAAGAGGAAAATTATGTCTGACACTGCCTGGATGAGCAAGAGTCTGAGGTTGGATCACCCAGACACATAGGATAATGGGGAAAAGTCAATAAAATTATTCTTAATGATATTCTGGCATATGCATAGATCAGTGCCTAGCCCAATAATCATCAGAGAGGCTTCTTCAGGTAGCTGACACCAGCAGATGCAGAGACTCAAAGACAAATATTAAGCAGAGAAAGAGAAAGGGAGTCCAAATTGGAGATCTCCATTAGGTCCCTCCCCTTGGAACTCCATTGAAGTGGGGCAGATGGAACTATAGGAGCAAGAGGGGTTGAGAACAACAGGAGAACATGGACTACAGAATCAACAAAGCAGAGGCAGAGCTCACAGGGACTCACAGAGACTAAGTAGCAATAATGAACTATGCACTATGCACTGCTCTGTAGTAGGTCCTCTGGATGGATAGATAGATAGATAGATAGATAGATAGATAGATAGATAGATAGATAGATAGATAGATAGATAAACCATATATCTATATCTATATCTACATCTATATCTATATAGATGTAGATATAGATATCTATATATATATAGATGTAGATATCTATATCTATATAGATGTAGATATAGATTAGATATAGATATAGATATAGATATAGATATAGATATAGATATAGATATAGATATGTTTATTATCTTACTGTTTTTTGGGGACTCCTAGCAGGGAGGAAGGTGATGTCTCTGAATCTTTTGTTTGCTCTTGCATCCATTTTCCTCTGACTGGGTGCAGAAACCAGCATTGATATGAAGGTCTATGCCTAGTCTTATTGTATCTTTTTATGCTGTGTTCCATTGATATACCTGGGAGGCCTGGTCTTTTCTGAAGGGAAATGAAGGAGGAGTGGATATGGGGAGAGGGGAGTGAAGGAGTGTTAGGGAGAATGGTTGTATTTTATGAAAGAAGAATAAATAAAATAAATTAAGATGTAATGCTGAAGCAGTGATACAGAGTTTATAAGGGTAACTATTCTCTTTCTGTTCAGATTAAAGCCCAATTTATAGAATGCAACCCATAACTTACATTACCAAAAAGAAGAGAATCAGACTTGATAGATGATGGGCTTAAGGGAAAACCTACCATTATTCTGCTAAAGAAACAGAAATTAAATGACTCCTAATGACATGCTACTATAATCATAGATCTCTGACTTCCTTAACCAGCCTCAGAGAAGTGCCTTCTTACAATAGATGTATGTTAACTAAGATCCAAAGCTGAGAGGCTTTGAACTAGTCAATCTTAAACTGGAGGTTTTCATCAAATTCTTCCCTTTGAGGCTCAGGGATTAATAGGGAAGATGAGGTAGAGTTGGGAAGATTGTAAGATCCAAAGCAAATGGATGACTCCAAGGAAATTATGTTTTTGAGACACAACAGGACTGAAGCATATATAAACTCATAGTCTATGAAAACATACAGACACTGTGCACAGTTTCAAGAGACATGTGGTCATGGCACTGAGACAGGAATGTGTACATGAGAGTCAACTCCTAAACAAATTAAAAAAAAAAATGACTGCAGTTGGTCATTCCTGGCAAAGGGAAAATCAGTTTTCTCTACGGCAATCTTACTGGACATATCAACCCCATGTTAGGGATGGCATCCAGGCCCAGGAATATTTGGCTAAAAAATAAAACACATTCACTGGTTTGTCTGCAGATGATTTGTATTATTTTGCTTTGTTCTTTAAAATTTTTTAATTGGTGTTTTGCTTTGATAGTCATTTTTTGTGTGTTTTTATGTTTTTATTGCATATCTTGGTTTTATTTGTTCTTGTTTCTTGTTTGTTATTGAGAGAGAGAAGGAGAGAGAAGAGATAAGGAGAAATAAAGAAGCAACAACATTTGGTGGAAAGAGAGATGGGGAGAATCTGGGAGGAGTTGACAAAAAGAAAACATGGTCAAATATACTATATAAAATTCAATAAAATAATAGTTTTAGTCTATTGTATCCCTCAGCCATTTACCTTACTTTCTAGTTTGGGATCAGCTCTTACCCATTCATCCCTATACTTCCCATGCTTTAAACCATCCCTGAGAAACTTTTTTTTTTAATGTAAAATATTTTCCTTTGTTTATGTTTGGTTTGGATCTCTTACTTCCATTATTTTTAATACATACTTTTGCTATAAGCATTATTTTTCTTATTTAGACTGAGGTTGTTTTTCCTGAGCTCTGAGTTACTATGTCCTAGACTCTTCAAATAGTGACAGTGTCAACATCCTTGAGGATAAATGTTTCGTACAACAGTGAAATAAGATCTGAATTAAAGTGTAAATGGAGAAAACTGATATAGTGAATCAAGCTTTACCTCAAGCATTAAACAGCAGTAAATAGAAATGTTTACTCCTTGACTGAGTGCTCATGCCAGTTTTAGTCAATTCCCACTTACTTATTGTTTTTACTACCAGAAGTTGAAGAAAGAGCTTCACACATGCATGAGAAAAGCTAAATCAACAGATATTTATCTTCAACCCAATTCCATTTTTCATTATCCATCTCTGTAAAACTACCATAGAACCAATGAAGAAGCGTAGAACGCTAGATTTTCATTCATTAGTAAGCATATGTCACAAGTCCACACTGACCTTTCAACAGCAGGCTTATGAGCAGTGTTGTCACTTCACCAGTCATGAACTCCATTTGAAGGACATAGTTTCTCTGAGCTAAGGAGTTAGCAGGGACTTTTTCTTCAATCACCTGTATTGCATGGTAACTGATATTTGAGCTGTGTTTGGTGAACCACGATGTTACCTAACTGGCAAATGGAATGTGCTAGTGTTGAATCTTTTTTTTTTAATTTTATTTTTTCTTATTAGTTACATTTTATTAACTCTGTATCCCAGCTGTATCCCGCTCCCTCATTCCCTCCCAATCCCACCCACCCTCCCTCAACTCCACCCTGAAACTTTCCAAGTACACTGATAGGGGGGGACCTCCTCCCCATTCTTCTGACCCTGTTTTATCACATATCTTCAGGACTGGATGCAAAGTCCTCCTCTGTGGCCTAACAGGACTTCTCCTCCCTTGGGGGGTGGGGAGGTCAAAGAGCCAGCAGTTGAGTTCCTGTTAGAAATAGTCCTTGTTCCACTCACTATGGGAAACCAATTGGTCACTGAGCCAGCACTGGCTACATCTGAGCACAGGTTCTAGGTTATATCCATACATGGTCCTTGGTTGAGTGTCAGTCTAAGAAAAGACCTTGTGCCCAGATATATTTGGTCCTTGTGGAGCTCCAATCTTCCCACATCATGCTAACTCCCCTTCTTTCATATGATTCCCTGTACTCTCCAAAAGGTTTGGTTATGAGTCTCAGTATTTGCTTTGAAACACTGCTAGGTAGAGTGTTTCAGATGCCTTCTGCAGTAGACTCCTGTCATACGTTCAATGCATATCACATCTGTCTTTCTAAATGAGGATTGATCATCTTACCCCGTGTCTGCTCTCTTGATTATCTTTTATAGGTATATAGATTTCATTATGTTTATCATATCTTATAGGTCTATATAAGCGAGTATATACTATGTTTGTCTTTCCCCTTCTGGGATATTTCACTCAGAATCATCTTTTCTAGATCCCACCATTTGCCTGAAAATTTCATGATTTCCTGCTTTTTTATTGCTGAGTAGTATTCCATTGTGTAAAAATACCACAATTTCTGTATCCATTCCTCCATTGATGGACATCTGGGTTGTTTCCAGGTTCTGGCTATTACAAATAAAGCTGCTACATTCATGGTTGAACAAATGTCCTTGCTGTGTACTTGAGCAAATTTTGGGTATATACCTAGGAGTGGTATAGCTGGGTCTTGAGGAAGCACTATTCCTAATTGTCTTAGAAAGCGCCAGATAGACTTCCAAAGTGGTTGTACCAGTTTACATTCCCACCAGCAGTGGAGGAGGGTTCCCATTTCTCCACAACCTCTCCAGCATGTGTTGTCACTTGAAATTTTCATCTTGGCCATTCTGATGGGTACAAGGTGAAATTTCAGGGTCGTTTTGATTTGCATTTCCCTGATGGCTATGGGGTTGAGCATTTCTTTAGGTGTTTCTCTGCCATTCGATATTCCTCTGTCGAGAATTCTCTGTTTAGCTCTGTTCCCCATTTTTTGATTGGATTACTTGGTTTGTTGCTTTTCAGCTTCTTTAGTTCTTTATATATACTGGATATTAGCCCTCTAAAGGGTTGGTGAAGATTCTTTCCCAATCTGTACGCAGTCGTTTGTTTTGATGATGGTGTCCTTTGCTTTACAGAAGCTTTTCAGTTTCGTGAGGTCCCATTTATTGATTGTTGCTCTTAGAGCCTGTGCTGTTGGTGTTCTGTTCAGGAAGTTGTCTCCTGTGCCAATGAGTTCTAGGCTGTTCCCCACTTTTTCTTCTAACAGATATAGAGTATCTGGTTTTATGTTGCGGTCCTTGATCCACTTGGAATTTAATTTTTTGCAGGGTGATAAATATGGATCTATTTTCATTTTTCTGCATGTCGACATCCAGTTGGACCAGCACCATTTGTTGAAGATGCTGTCTTTTTTCCATTAAATGGTTTTGGCTTCTTTGTCAAAAATCAAGTATTCACAGGTGTATGGGTTTATTTCTGGGTCTTCTATTCGGTTCCATTGATCCTCCTTTCTGTTTCTATGCCAAAACCGTGCAGTTTTTATTATTATTGCTCTGTAGTACAGCTTGAGATTGGGGATGGAGATACCTCCAGATGATCTGTTATTGTACAGTATTGTTTTGGAGATTCTGAGTTTTTTGTTTCTCCATATGAAGTTGAGAATTTTTTTCTCAAGGTCTGTAAAGAATTGAGTTGGTATTTTGATGGGAATTGTGTTGAATCTGTAGATTGTTTTTGGCAGGAAGACAATTTTCACAATGTTAATCCTACCAATCCATGAGCACGGGAGATCTTTCCATCTTCTGAGATCTTCTTCAATTTCTTTTTTCAGAGACTTGAAGTTTTTCTCAAACAGGTCTTTGACTTGCTTGGTTAGAATCACACCAAGGTACTTTATATTATTAGTGGCTATTGTGAAGGGTGTTGTTTCCCTAATTTCTTTCTCAGCCCTTTTGTCTTTGGTATACAGGAGGGCTTCTGATTTTTTTGAGTTGATTTTGTATCCTGACACTTTACTGAAAGTGTTTATCAGCTCAAGGAGTTCTCTGGTTGAATTTTTGGGGTCGCTCATGTATACTATCATATCATCTGCGAATAGTGACACATTAACCTCTGCCTTTCCGATTTGTATACCCTTGATCTCCTTTAGTTGTCTTATTGCCCTGGCTAGAACTTCAAGTACTGTGTTGAAGAGATAAGGAGAGAGTGGGCAGCCTTGTCTTGTCCCTGATTTCAGTGGGATTGATTTAAGTTTCTCTCCATTGAGTTTGATGTTGGCTGTAGGCTGACTGTATATTTCCTTTACTATGTTTAAGTATGTGCCTTGTATCCCTGATCTCTCCACTTTAAACATGAATGGGTGTTAGACTTTGTCAAATGTTTTTTCGCCATCTAAGGAGATGGTCATGTGGTTTTTCTCCTTCAGTTTGCTTATGTGGTGGATTACATTGATGGATTTCCCACCCTTCCATGCCTGGGATGAAGCCTACTTGGTCATGGTGGATGATATCTTTGATGTGCTCTTGGATTCGGTTTGATAGTATTTATTTATTATTTTTGCGTCAATGTTCATAAGAGAGATAGGTCTGAAGTTCTCATTTTTGGTGGATCTTTGTGTGGTTTAGGTATCAAAGTGACTGTCGTTTCATAGAATGAGTTTGGTAATTTTCCTTCTATTTCTATTTTGTGAAATATTTTGAGGAGAATTAGTGTTAGTACTTCTTTGAAGGTCTGGTAGAATTCTGCGCTGAAACCATCTGGCCCAGAGCTATTTTTGGACAGGAGACTGTTAATGACTTCTTCAATTTCCCTGGGGTGTATAGGGTTATTCAGTCTTTCTACCTGATCTTCACTTAATGTTGGAAGGTGGAATCTATCAAGTAAATTGTACATTTTATTTAGATTTTCAAATTTTGTGGCATAAAGGTTTTGGTAGTATGACCTGATGATTTTTTGAATTTCCTCAGTGTCTGTAGTTATGTCACCCTTTTCATTTCTGATTTTCCTGATTTGGATAGATTCTCTCTGTTTTATAGTTAGTTTGGCTAAGGCTTTGTCTATCTTGTTGATTTTCTCAAAGAACCAGCTTTTTGTTTCATTGATTCTTTGAATAGTTTTATTTGTTTCTAATGTTTTGATTTCAGCCCTGAGTTTGATTATTTCCAGCCATCTGCTCCTCTTGGGTGTATCTGCTTCTTTTTTTTCTAGGGTTTTCAATGGGGCCATTAAGGTGCTCATATGTGATGTTACAAATTTCTTCTTGAAGGCACTTAGTGCTATAAATTTTCCTCTGAGCACTGCTTTCAATGTGTCCCATAAATTTGGGTATATTGTGCCTTCATTTTCATTGAATTCTAGGAAGTCTTTAATTTCTTTCTTTATTTCTTCCTTAACCCAGCTGTCGTTGAATAGCAAGTTGTTCAGTTTCCATGAACCTGTCGGCTTTTTGTTATTTCTGTTTTTGTTGAGGTCCAGCTTTAGTCCATGGTGGTCAGATAGAATACAAGGGATTATTTCAACCTTTTTGTATCTGTTGAGGCTTGCTTTATGACCCACTATATGGTCTATTTTGGAGAAGGTTCCATGTGTTGCTGAAAAGCAGGTATACCCTTTTGAGTTTGGGTGAAAAGATCTGTAGACCTCTATTAGGTCCATTTGATTTAAGGACTCTGTAAGTGCTTTTATTTCCCTATTTGTTTTCTGTCTAGTTGATCTGTCCCTTGGTGAGAGTTGAGTGTTGAAGACTCCCACCATTAAGGTATTAGGATCAATGTATGATTTAAGCTTTAATATTGTTTCATTTACTAATGTAGGTGCTCTTGTATTTGAGGCATAGATGTTCAAAATTGTGATGTCTTCTTGGTGGATTTTTCCTTTGATGAGAATATAGTGGCCCTCCTTATCTTTTTTTGATTAACTTGGGTTGAAAGTCTATTTTATTAGCTATTAGGATCGCTACTCCAGCTTGTTTTCTGAAACCATTTGCTTGAAAAACATTTTTCCAGCCCTTTACTCTGAGGTATTGTTTATCATTGTTGCATAGTTGTGTATCTTGGATGCAACAGAATGTTGGATCCTGTTTCCACAACCATTCTGTTAGTCTGTATCTTTTCATTGGGGAGTTGAGTCTGTTGATGTTGATAGATACTAGTGACCAACAATTGTTACTTACTTTAGATGTGGGGTTGGTGGTGTCACTGAGTTTCATTGCTTGTCTTCTTTTGTTTTTTTTTTTTTTTTTTTTTTGTGTAGTTATCTATTTCCTCTGTTTCCTTATACGTAATTGGTTTCCTTGTGTTGGAGTTTTCCTTCTAGTAACTTCTGTAGAGCTGGGTTACTATGTAAATATTGTTTACATTTGGTTTTGTCATGGAATATTTTGAATTCTCCGTCTATGTTGATTGAAAGTTTTGCTGGGTATAGTAGTCTGGGTTGGAATCTGTGGTCCCTTAAGGACTGTATGATTTCTTTCCAGGCCCTTCTGGCTTTCATAGTTGCTGTTGAGAAATCTGGTGTTATTCTGATAGGTCTACCCTCATATGTTACTTAGCCTTTTTTCCTTGCTGCTTTTAGAATTTTTTCTTTGTTCTGTAGGTTCAGTGTTTTGACTATGATGTGACGTGAAATATTTCTTTTCTGGTCTAGTCTACTTGGTGTTCTGTAGGCCTGTTGTATGTTTATGGCCATCTCCTTCTTTAAGTTGGGAAAGTTTTCTTCTATAATTTTCTTGAAAATATTTTACGAACCTTTGAGCCTGATGTCTTCTTTTTCTTCTACTCCTATTTTTCTTAGATTTTTTCTTTCATGGTGTCCTTGATTTCTTGGATGTTTTGTGTTTGGAACTTTTATGACTTTATTTTTTCTTTGAGAGACGTGGCAATTTCTGCAAGTGTATCTTCGGCTCCTGAGATTCTTTCTTCCATATCTTGTATTCTGTTGGAGATGCTTACCTTTGTAGTTCCTAATCTTTTCTCTATGTTCTCCAGCTCCTGGTTTTTCTCTATTTGTGTTTTCTTTATTGATTCTAATTCTGTTTTCATGTCTTGCATCATTTCCTTCATCTGTTTGAATGTGGACTCCTGCTTTTCAATGTTGGCTTCTATTTTGTTGTCCCTTTCTTCTCTATATATCACTAATTGTGCCTCTACTTCTTTGGCTGTATTTGCCTATATTTCTATGAGAGCTTTGTTCATTTGTTTCCTTTTTGTTTGCCTCAATTTTTGTTGTCATTTCTCTGAGAGCCTTATTTATTTCCTGTTTGTCTCCATTTCTTTAGCTATTTCTCTGAGAGCTTTGTTCATTTCATCTTTATGGGCCTCTAATAGCTGAAGAAACATAGTTTTGAAGTCGTTTTCTTTTATATCTAGTGAATTGAAGTGTCCTTTGTTTTGTGGGGTTGCTGGTGAGGTCATTATTTCCTGATTTTTGTTGGGTGTGTTCTTCCGTCTGCCTCTAGCCATCTGGTTATTTATAACCCTCACTGTTTGCTCCTCAAGTTTGTAGTTTAGGCTATGATCGTCTCTTTCTGATTTCTGGACTGTTTTTTTTTTCGGAAGATGACAGAGGTTCACTGGTTTGGGAGTGTGCGTTGTGGTTTCAGTTTTGCCTAAATAAGGAATGTGATGCTTGCGTTATTTGCATGCCCTTTTAGTGGGCGCAGTGTTCATGGACGTGTTCTCTGACTATTGCAGTGGCCTACAGGCCAAACTAGTATTCAGTTCTCTCTGGGATCCAGGGATTGTTTGCCTGGATTACACTGGTGGACCCACAAAGCAGAGGCTTCAGTGTTGGAGTTGCTATCCCAAGAATCCCTATAATGCCCACACTCTGGGTGTGGGTGGCAGCGATATCGTCTGGTTGCTTGCTTAGAGAAGCCCTGGGTCTGGGGCAACCTCTCCCTAGAAGGCTCACTCACTCTCTTGCAGGACCAGTTGGAATGCACAGGCGTTCCCCTTGCTCTCTACCCTCCAATTTGTTCCTGCTGGGGAAAATGCACGGGTAGGCTAACAGTCAGCTCTGTGGCACTGTGGCAGCAGGACTCAGTGTCCACTTTCTCTGTGTGTGACCTCTCTGTCCTTCCCCTCCACCAGGGAAGGGTTATTTTGGCTAGTCCCAGGGTAGCACAGGAAAGAGTTGGGTTGAGTGTCCTCAATTCCACATCCCAGGCCCAGATCTCTCTGCCAGAAGCAGCCTGGCGCTAGAACCTATGTTTGCTGAATCCTGGAGAGTACCAGGTAGGGTTGAGTGTCCTCAGATCCAGAACTCAGGTTTCTCTGCCAGGGGCAACTGGGTGAACTGGAGAGGGGTTGATGTGTCCTGTGGCAGGCTGCATCTCTGTCCTTCCCCTCTGACCTTCCCCTCTGCTCTGGCAATCTTATGGCGGCACTCTCAGGGGAGTGCCAGGAGGAGTTAGGACTTCTCAGTCCCCAATCCCGAGCCAGGGTTTCTCTGCCAGGGGTCGGGGGGCCCCCAGTTTTAGGACTTCGTGCTAGACCTTATTGTGCTGGACTCGGGAGAGTCTCGGGATGTGTTGAATGACCACAGTTCCAGATCCTGAGCTGAAGTTTCTTCACTAGGAGCAGCTGGCAGCACTGGGGTCCCGGCACTGTGAAGCTGCTGTGCACCTCTCTATCCGTCCGCTCCACCTCAGCAGGGTTATAGCAGTGTTCTGGTTCTCCGGGGAGTGCCTGAAAGGATTGGGTTTTCTCAGCCCGGATCTCGGGTTTTTTCTTTTTTCTTTTTTCTTTTTTTTTGTTTGTTTGTTTTTTGTGGGAGCTGCAGCTCTCACTGGGGCTGGGGTACAGACATAGTGGTCTGTGGCAGATTGTACTGGACACCTCTTGCCTCCTCCGAAGAGGAAGTAGGGTGTTGGGTGTGGGGAAGTGCCTGGGGATCACCTCTCGGGGTGTCTCCTCCTGGAGGAGTCTGCCTTGTCCTGATTCTAGATGGACTTGATCATGGTTAGTCTTTTTCTTCTTGGAAGTCTAGATAACTCTGTTCTGGGTTGATCAGCCCCTTCACTCACCAATTTCTGCTTTGCAGATCCTCTCCCCTTCAGCTAAGCTGCACACTAGCCGCAACCATCTTCTGATCTGTCGCCTGGAACTTAGTGTTGAATCTTTATCTAATTCTATTTATATATATATATATATATATATATATATATATATTACTAATTTATGGGAATGAAAGATGTGAACATAATAATAATATTTCCTTAACAGAAATAATGTACCACACATTTTCTGGATTGATATATTTTTCCCTGAAAACCTCATTATCATTAATATAATCAACAACCACAAACCAAGCAACTTGTTATGTGGCATTAAAATACTACTGAAAAAGTGGCAGGATACAAAATCAACTCAAAAAAATCAGAAGCCCTCCTGTATACCAAAGACAAAAGGGTCAAGAAAAAAATTAGGGAAACAACACCCTTCACAATAGCCACTAATAACATAAACTACCTTGGTGTGACTCTAACCAAGCAAGTCAAAGACCTGTTTGAGAAAAAGTCTCTGAAGAAAGAAATTGAAGAAGATCTCAGAAGATGGAAAGATCTCCTGTGCTCATGGATTGGTAGGATTAACAAATGGCCATCCTGCCAAAAACAATCTACAGATTCAATGCAATTCCTATCAAAATACCAACTCAATTCTTTACAGACCTTGAAAAAAAGATTCTCAGCTTCATAGGAGAAAGAAAAAACCCAGAATCTCAAAAACGATCCTGTACAACAACAGATCATCTGGAGGTATCTCCTTCCCCTTTCTCAAGCTGTACTACAGGGCAACAGTAATAAAAACTGTATGGAATTGGCATAGAAACAGAAAGGAGGATCAATGGAACCACATAGAAGACCCAGAAATAAACCCACACACCTATAAATACTTGGTATTTGACAAAGAAGCCAAATCCATTCAATGGAAAAAAGACAGTATATTTAACAAATGGTGCTGCTGGTCCAACTGGATGTCGACATGCAGAAAAATGAAAATAGATCCATATTTATCACCCTGCACAAAACTAAAGTCCAAGTGGATCAAGGACCTCAACATAAAACCAGATACTATAAATCAGTTGGAAAAAAAAAGTGGGGAACAGCCTAGAACTCATTGGCACAGGAGACAACTTCCTGAACAGAACACCAACAGCACAGGCTTTAAGAGCAACAATCAATAAATGGGACCTCATGAAACTGAAAATCTTCTGTAAAGCAAAGGATACCATCATCAAAACAAAACGACTGTGTACAGATTGGGAAAGAATCTTCACCAGCCCTTTAGAGGGCTAATATCTAGTATATATAAAGAACTAAAGAAGCTGAAAAGCAACAATCCAAGTAATCCAATTAAAAAATGGGGAACAGAGATAAACAGAGAATTCTCAATAGAGGAATATAGAATGGCAGAGAAACACTTAAAGAAATGCTCATTAGCCAAGAGGGAAATGCAAATCAAAACGACCCTGAGATTTTACCTCACACCCATCAGAATGGCCAAGATGAAAAACTCAAGTGACAACACATGCTGGAGAGGTTGTGGAGAAAGGAGAACCCTCCTCCATTGCTGGTAAACTGGTACAACCACTTTGGAAGTCAATCTGGTGTTTACTCAGACAATTAGGAATAGTGCTTCCTCAAGACCCAGCTATACCACTGCTAGGTATATACCCAAAATTTGCTCAAGTACACAACTGGGATATTTGCTCAACCATGTTTACAGCAGCTTTAAGTGTAATAGCCCGAACCTGGAAACAACCCAGATGTCCATCAACGGAGGAATGGATACAGAAATTGTGGTATTTTTACACAATGGAATACTACTCAGCAATCAAAAAGGAGGAAATCATGAAATTTGCAGGCAAATGCTGGGATCTAGAAAAGATCATTCTGAGTGAAGTATCCCAGAAGGAGAAAGACAAACATGGTATATACTCGCTCATATAGACCTACAAAATATGATAAACATAATGAAATCTATACACCTAAAGAAGATAAACAAGGAAGCATACATGGGGTAAGATGATCAATCCTCACTTAAAAAGACAACTGGGCTGTGCATTGGTCTATGACAGGAGTCTACTGCAGAAGGCATCTGAAACACTCTACCTTGCAGTGTTTCAAACCAGATATTAAGACTCATAACCCTTCAGCAGAAGAGGAGTTAGTATGACAGGAAAGGATAGGAGTTCCACAAGGACCAAATATAACTGGGCACAGGGGTCTTTTCTAAGACTGACATTCCATCAAGGACCTTGTATGGATATAACCTAGAACCTTTGCTGGGATGAAGCCCGTGGTAACTCAGTAACCAATTGGTTTCCCATAGAAAGGGGAACAGGGATATTTCTGACAGGAACTCAATGGTAGGCTCTTTGACCTCCCCACCCTCCAAGGGAGGAGCAGTCCTGCTAGGCCACAGAGGAGGACTTTTCAGCCAGTCCTGAAGATACCTGATAAAACAGGGTCAGATGAAAGTGGAGGAGGTCCTCCCCAATCCGTGTACTTGGAAAGGGGCAGGGAGGAGATGAGGAAGGGAGGGTGGGATTGGGAGGGAATAAAGGAGCGGGATACAGCTGGGATACAGAGTTAATAAAATGTAACTAATAATGAAAAAATTAAAATTAAATTGAAAAAAATAATAATGCTGATTTGCATTTTATAACCAGGATTTATTTACATTCCACTATTAATCTTTCAAAAAGTTATATATCTTAACTCATGTACATATATTTTAAATGTCAAGTCTGGTTTTAAAATGTAAATCCACACTGTAGATGTATCTGTATGTATTTTTATAGGTGCTTTGAAGGCCTTTATTAGATTTATGTTTAATATTTTTCTACTAATTTTGAGATTATAATATAATTATTCCATTCTCTAATCTTTTCTTTCTGCAAATTCTATCATAAATCTTTGGTCTCTTTCAAATCTTTCAAATTCATAGCCTCTTTTTTATTATTTGCTATTATATGCTTGTCATGTATTATGCACACACATACAACACACTCATATTTCTTAGTTGGCTCAGTTTTTAAGGCTGATCCTTTGGTTATTGGATAAGAATTTGTGTGCTCTTCCCTGTAAATTTCTATTTACCTGTTTTCAGCATATCCTATTTGCCTGTAGTTCTCTATGTAAGGCTGAGGCCTCCTGAGCTAGCACATGTCCAATTTGGCATGCCTATTGATAACGTCCTGTTCAGCTCATATGTTAAATTATTTTTCATAAAAAGCACATTTCAGCTCACATTCATAAGGCATAATATTAATTTGTTCTTCTCTTAGAATGCTGGTTTTAATTAACATAGTATCTTTATCTGCAAAGGAAAGCTGATTTCTTTGAAATGAAAATTGGAGGTTATGCTTCATGATAGGATTCTGTAAATCTAGAAAGGACAATGTTTTTTTGATGAGCTAGAAAAGCATTTAAAATTGATATAAAACATTTTATAAGGTGTCAGGAGCTATGAGAAAATGAGAACTAAATTACTTGAGGTTTTATAAGTGGAAAGCATGTCAGATGCAAGTTGACAGTCACAACACCTGGTACTATAGCTTGATTTTGCTCTGTGTTTTTCTCCACTGGGTTGGGAAAGAAAAAATTCCCTGATGTTTCTGGGTGCAGATTGAGGATCAAAGCTGAAACTAGGAAGATTTGGATGAAAGAGATATTCAGAAAAGACAGACAAGAGATTAAATGACCTGGATGGATACTGTATTGCCCCTGACTTTGCACAGTATCCTTGCATATGGTAGTGTCCTTCATTACTGAGTGTATTAGCTAGCATTATTTAGAGGAACAGAACCTATAGAATGAATATGTATTACAAATAGGATTTATAATATTCACTTGAATGATGAAAGCTGGCTCACTTAACAACAGCTGTCTTCATGATGGTGAAGATTTGATTGCATATTTTTTCAGTTCAAAGGCAGTGTGCCTCAGTAATCCCAATCTGGCCCTGAAGGCCTAGATGATTTGTAAAGTTTCACTGGTTTCTAGTCACTTTGGACTTTGATGCCAATGAAAGATGGCCTCAGTAGCAACAACAAAAACATATGGTAGATGTACTCATAAGCCAATGGCTAAGGGATGTAGGCAAAAGCTACAACTTTGCAAGTGGATCTCATTAGATGTGGGCTGTCCAGAGCAGATGCTACCCATTCTGGAAGAATTTCTTCTTCCCCATCTGTTAAATTCTTTACAAAAATACCCTTACAAGCCTTTCCAGTGGCATGTCTCTTAGTTGATTCCAGATCCCATCAAGTTAAAACTAAGATTAGCACTTAAAATGAAGGCTTAGTAGTCAGCTCTGTCAGAGACTATTGTTATGAAATAGAGAACAGAAAAAAATTCTGTGGTTCACAGGAGGCTTCAGTGATAAAAATGCACAACTCAACAAATTTCAAATACATAGCAATTTCAAATACATGTCAAACAACAAATTTCAAATACATGTCAATCTCAAATTTTCAAATTTTATCAAATTATGAATTTTTATGATGCAAGAGATCAAAGGGCTCAACTGAAAGGAGCTGAGGTTTAGAACTGAGTCAATATTTCAGAGCTGGGGAAAGACTCATTATCTTCACAAACCAAATGTCCACATACAGGCACACTTCTCCATTTCTCAAAGGACTTCTGATGTGTCAGCCTTAGCCAAGCTCTTACCCTGTCCAGTTGAGCACAGTCCTTTGATGAGTCAAGTTCATGGTGCTGTCCAGTGAGCACCTAGAGCTTGTTTTCCTATTGCAAGAGCCCGACTTGTTTATGCTGTTTTCCTTGCTCAAGAAGAAGTAAAGCAAATGACCAAATTACAAACTCAAGTTAAACTGAAGTGTATTAAAAGGAGTGACCTTGAGAATATTAGATTGGTGGCAATGTACGTTAGGTAAGTTCTCTGTGGACAGTGTTCATTTCCAGTAATATTTTGTCATAAACACTCAAATATTTTTGTTTTCTTTAACAAACATTCCTGCTAGTTCCTTAATAGCTGTTTGACCCTTTCCTCATGATTAGCCATATTGGCTGAGACCAAACAGTTTCCCCTGGTCAGTAATAATGGGGTTGGAGCTCAGATAGTCATTGTTATTTCCACTCTCAACACTATGGATTGAAGTTGCTGAGCTCCTGGAGTTCCATCTATAAAGGGACCCTTTACAACTTCACTTTTATAGAAAGCATATATCTTTCAATTAGCAGTCACTTCCTACTCATATTAGGAAGCTGTCATCATGAGAACCCTGGGTTTCTTTCATGGAATCCAACTTTAACACACATCAAAAGGTGAGACTTCATCAACCCTATAATGGTTTTTGAATATGTTAGCTTGGGTACAAGAACTTCAAGTGACCTTCACATAATCTTGACCACAGCTGCTGTCAATGTCCCTGGCCATTTTCAGATGTTCTCCATGAGCTCAAGAAAGAAAACCTCCTACCCTAAACAACTGAGGTAGGCACACCTAAAACACTTGTGCAGAGCTTGTGTGTGACTGAGTAATATATGTTCAACAAATAGCAAACTGCTAGCTTAAACAGCAAACATTCATCCCTCATGTTATCCTGGGAGTCAAATCCAGTGTCTGGAGAAGGCATCTTCCTGGATATTAGAATGTTTTTGCTTTCTTATCATTGTATCCTCATAAAGACCACTGCAGAGGAGGAGGGAGAGACATATAGATAAATGCTAAAGTTATTTTTATAAAACTGCGTTTCTCAGTTTCTCTCTTTTTAGCTATTTAGTTATTATTATTTATTTTTTTATTCACTTTACATCCTTTCCATAGTCCCATCTGTCCTACCCTCCAGGCTTTCCTCCCTCCCTCCTCCTCTTCCCCCTTTTCTCAGAAAAAAGGAACTTCCTTTCCTATCCAGTCCAGCTCATCAAGTTTCATCAGTACTGAGCATGTCCCCTGGACCTGTGGCTTGGCAAGGCAATCCTGCCAGCAGGAAGTGATCAAAAAGCTGGCAAGTGAAACATCAACCAAGGACCATGCACAAGATGAACCAAGGTCCTTACAAACATGGGAAGCTTAAGCTTCTATCTAGTAAGAGAAGTGGTGGCTGCATCAGACACAGACTCACTTGTCAGTTTCTTTCTTAAAGCTCCTATCACACAAATAACTAAGAATGTATTATATTTGTTTAATAATAAGCTTCACAACACAATAATTGACCAGTTATTACTCTATTCTTTTTTATTTTTATTTTTTTCTTCACAATATATCCTGACTGAAGCTTCTCCTTGAACTCCCACAGTCCCACCCTCCCTCTCTCTTCCCTTCATCTCCTTCCCCTAGTCCACTGAAAAGAGTTCTCCACTATTGCCATCTGCCCATAGCTTGTTAAGTCTCATCAGGACTGCTTGGATCCTCTTCCACCCTGGCCTGGCAAAACTGCATCATCCCTCTAAGCTAATTTGGCTTCCTCCCAGAGTACATGCCTGAGACATTGGAACTTTGTAGACATCTGGGTACAGTGTCTCTCTCCAGATGTTTCTCCTGGACAGCTCCCTGCAGCAGAATCCCCTACTTCCACCTCTAGCTCCTCCTCCTCTGGATGGCAGGAAGTCCAGCCCTATTCTCCTTCTTATTCAGCAATTGGCTATAAGCTGCTTTATTGGGGAGCAGTATTCACACATTGAGACAGGAGAGTCTCAGAACAAGGATTACAACTAGATATGAGGGGTGCAGGAATCAACATTTGAGTTACAAAATAACCTTATGTCTAGAGACTTGGAAAAGATAAGGATATCTTTTTTTAAGTTTTTATTAATTACACTTTATTCATTTTGTATCCCCCCATAAGCCCCTCCCTCCTCCCCTCCCGATCCCACCCTCCCTCCTCTTTCTGCATTCATGCCACTCCCTAAGTCCACTGATAGGGGAGGTTCTCCTCTCCTTTCTGATCTTAGTCTATCAGTTCTCATCAAAAGTGGCTGCATTGTCCTCTACTGTGGCCTGGTAAGGCTGCTCCCCCATCAGGGGGAGGTGATCAACGAGCAGGCCAATCAGATTATGTCAGAGGCAGTCCCTCTTCCCATTACTATGTAACCCACTTGGACACTGAACTGCCATGGGCTACATCTGTGCCCATGTTCTAGGAGTTCTAGGTTATCTCCACGAATAGTCCTTGGTTGGAGTATGAGTCTCTGGGAAGTTCCCTGTGTTCAAATTATCTTGTTCTGTTGCTCTGCTTGTGGAGTTCCCATCCCCTCCAGCTCTTACTATTTCCCACTTCTTACATAAAATTCCATTCACTCTGCCCATCAGTTGGCCATCAGGCTCAGCATCTGCTTTGACAGTCTATACTGCAGTGGCTTTCAGAGGCCCTCTGTGGCAGGTTTCAAGGTTGTTTCCTGTTTTCTTCAGGCTTTCAGAGGCCCTCTGTAGCAGGTTCCGAGGTTGTTTCCTATTTTCTTTTTCTTCTGATGTCCATCCTCTTTGCCTTTCAGGATGGGGATTGAACATTTTAGTTAGGGTCCTCTCTTTTGCTTAGTTTGTTTAGATGTACAGATTTTAGTGGGTTTATTCTATGTTGTATGTTTATATGAGTGAGTATATACCATGCGTGTCTTTTTGCTTCTGGGACAACTCACTCAGCATGATCCTTTCCAGGTCCCACCATTTACCTGCAAATTTCATGATTTCCTTATTTTTCATTGCTGAGTAATACTCCATTGTATAGATGTACCACAGTTTCTGCATCCATTCTTCAGTTGAGGGGCATCTGGGTTATTTCCAGCTTCTGGCTATTACAAATAAAGCTGCTACAAACATGGTTGAGCAAATGTCCTTTTTGTGTACTTGAGCCTCTTTTGGGTATATGCCTAGGAGTGGTATGGCTGGATCTTGAGGAAGCGCTATTCCTAGTTGTCTGGGAAAACGCCAGATTGATTTCCAGAGTGGTTGTATCTTAAACCCTTCCTTATAATTGCACCATTCCTATTTAAGAGGTTTCTACTCCTTTTAGTAATGTTTGTCATTAATTTTAATTTTTAATATATTATATTTTAATTATGTTCTTTCTTCTCCATCTAATTGTTCTAAGTCCTCTCCACCAAACCCTTTTTCTCTCTTTCTCTTTCAAAAATGGCAAACTGTAACAACAATAAAACAAGAAGTCTGTTTCTGTTGGTCAACTAACATCGCCTATACTTGATGCATACTTTCCTCCCAAAGTTAAACCTTAATATCACATGTTGGAGGTTCAAATATCAGCAAGTAAATTTACATAAATTTTGAGTACACAAATATACAATTTGTAACACAGAAAAATTAACTGGAACAGTCAAGAGTTTTGAAATATGTGTTTTAAAATGTATGTTTTGTAAATATATGGCTTTAATCATTGTTACCACTCAACTTTGACTTCAAAATTGTACAAAGCACTAGGAATCTAAACTGCATGGAGTTTGCATGAAATTGGCAAATGGTTGTATGTAAAAAATAAAGAACACAGAAGTAAACACATGCATTCTCAGACAAAAGTATTTGACAAAAGTGCAAATAACATACAATGGAGACAGAATTATCTTTTCAATAAATTATGTTGGAAAACTAAGGCCTCGCCATGGTGAAGAATTACCCTTATTAACAGTTACAGAGTCAACTCAATAGACTTAAATGTAACTTCCTCCTTTTTTTCCTCTCATTTTTAGGGCTAATATCCAGAATATATAAAGAACTCAAGAAGTTAAACAGCAACAAATCAAGTAGTCCAATGAAAATATGGGCTCCAGATCTAAGCAGAGAATTCTCAAAAGAGGAATATCAAATGGCAGAGAAACACTTACAGAAATGCTCAACATACTTTGTCATCAGGGAGATGCAAATCCAAATGACCCTGATATTTCACCTTACACCCATCAGAATGGCTAAGATCAAAGACTCAAGTGACAAAAGATGATGGAGAGAATGTGGAGAAAAGGGAATCCTCCTTCATTGCTGGTGGGAATGTAAACTTGAACAATCACTCTGGAAATCAATCTGGTGCTTTCTCAGACAATTAGGAATAGTGCTACCTCAAAATCCAGTTATATCACTTTTAGGCATATATCCAAAATACACAGAAGTATACAGCAGGGACATTTGCTCAACCATTTTCATAGCAGCTTTATTTGTAATAGCCAGAACCTGGAAATAACCCAGGTGTCCCTCAGTTGAGGAATGGATACAGAAATTGTGGCACAATTATACAGTGTAATACTACTCAGCAATTAAAAACAAGGAAATCATGAAATTTGCAGGCAAATGGTGGGAACTAGAAAAGATCATCCTGACTGACCTGTCTGAGAAACAGAAAGACACACATGGTATATATTCACTTACAAGTAGATATTAGACATATAATATAGGATAATCATACTAAAATATGTACACATAAAGAAGCTAAGCAAGGGGGGAGCAGTATTGACAAGCCACAGAAGAAGACAATGCAGCCAGTCCTGATGAAACTTGTTAAACTAGGGTCAGATTGAAGGTGAGGAGGACCTTGGCATCAGGGGATTTGGAGAGGGGAATGGGAGGAGATGAGAGAGGGAGGGTGGGAGTAGGAGGAAATGAGAGAGGGGGTTACAGCTGGGATCAAAGTAAATAAACTATAATTAATATAAAAATGTAAGTAAGAAATTTTTTAAAAAGAAGCTAAGCACGAAGGAGGATACTGGGAAAGATGATCAATCTTCCCTCAGAAAGGCAAATGGGATGGACATAGGAAGAGGGAGAAAACAGGGAATGGGACAGGAGCCTACCACCGAATACCTCAGAAAGACTCTACCCAGCAGGGTATTAAAGCAGAGGCTTAGACTCATAGCCAAACTTTGGGCAGAGTGCAGGGAATATTATGAAAGAAGGGGGAGATAGAAAGACCTGGAAGGAGCGGGAACTCTATAAGGAGAGTAACAGAACCAACATATCTGGGCTCAGGGGTCTTTTCTGTGACTCCAACCAAGGTCCATGCATGGAGATAACCTAGAACTGTTACACAGATGTAGCCCATGACAGCTCAGTGTCCAAGTGAGATCCCAGTGAGGGGAACAGGGATTGTCTTTGACATTAACTCAGTGGCTGGCTCTTTCATCACCTCCCCACTGAGGGGGGAAGCAGCCTTAACAAGCCACAGAGGAAAACAGATAGTCCTGATGAGACCTGATAAGCTAGGGTCAGATGGAAGGGGAGGAGATCCTCCTCTACCAGTGGACATGGAAAGGGTCAGAGAGGAGATGAGGGAGGGATGGTGGGATTGGAAGGGGTGAGGGAAGTGGCTACAGCTGGGATACAAAGTGAACAAAGTGTAATAAATAAAAAATAAATAAAAGTAAAAAATAAACAATATATTAAGATAGGTCAGCCTCTAGTGAGACTGACAGAAGAAAAGGGATGAGCAATTACTTACCAGGATATTACTATAGATTCTCTAGCCATTATGAGATAAATACATGTTTTCAAAGCAAATATATGCCCTTTTCACCACAGACTGTCTGTTGGGCTCCTTAACTTCCTTAAAGTTGCAGCAAGTTTTTGCAGTGCTTAAACTTTCATTCATTAAACCCAATCTTTATTTTCAGAGATGTTGAGTTCTTTATGGAAAATACATAATCTTTACTTATAAATATTTATTACTGAATTCTCAAAGTAACAATAATTCTCAAAATTCTTAGTATCAGATTTATCTTTTGAAAATAAAAACATACAATCCAATCCCAAAATTTGTACATTTGAATATGCTGAAAGAGTAGAAAAGAGTAACATATTTTTCTATTTTTTTCCACAGAAATAAGGTTTTAGCTTTTAGAGATGAAATGCCTGAAATCCTACAACTTTGAAGGCCATGGAGGGGTACACTATCATGAGTTCAAGATGTCTGGAATACATAATGAGTTCTAGGTCCACCTGAATTCAGAGTAAAACTGTCATATAAAAAGATGCAGCTAATCAAGAAAATATAGGAATGTTTAAGTAACAATGACCTTTACTTATTAATTACCATATTTTTGAAAACTGTATATATGGTATATAAACATAACTCCAAACTCATGGTATAAACCTTTATAAGGGTATTTTATGAAAATACCCTGCCTATCTTCACTAGAGATGTTCTCTTACTCATCACCATCTTAAGTCCTTCATGGGGCAATTTAACAATATTTAAAGGAAAGACCTTTGTCATGGCCAAAAATTGAACAATGCCAAGTCTTCCAAAGCCCGAGCTTCTGATGCTTGCTCCCTATCTGGCAAAAGAATCTCTTGCACAAATGCTAAGAGGTTTGTTGGCTCCACTATGCACTATAATTCACCCCATTATGGGGGAAAACAGCTGTTTTGTGATCATGTTCTGGACATTTGCCATATTGGCATACTGAGTTAAAAATCCCAACTTGCCTCTCAGCACTGCAGTTTAGTCTCTAGGCTATTGGATAATGAATAGACAAGGGAATCTTTGACTTCCTCTTTTAATGCAATAACTTTTCTACCATTTTCTAACAAATAGCAAGCTTTGTTATTTACCAATACACAAATTTGTAAGAATATTTAACAATAAATATATCACTTGGAATTGCAGGCCTCAAGTCAAGAATTTCAAAGACACCATAGCCATTCTAAGTGAATCCCATCAACTATAATTAGTGTTATGATCTAGCTCCACAGGATCATGAACATGGCTAAATCTCAAATCATGCACTTAATAGTGGTTGATACCAGCAGTTTATGTACAGTTTATATACTGTATATATGTTTATATACAGTTTGAAGACACTAAAAACCCTTTATGTCAGGTGTCACATATGTGTCATATTCTCAGATATAAGAGAAATATTGAAAACTCACTTATTCCTATAAGTATAAAACTTCTTAATGTAATGGAAGTTTTGGTTCCCTTAGAAACTAAGTACTTTATGTAAATATGTTTTTGTTTTAATCTCAAGTGTGGGATTTTACTTTAGATTTTAGTTTGTCCACTGCTGATAACTGCCTCTTGTGGGGCCTGGTGTTTGCCTGCTTCATGCAGCACAGTGAGAGATGTTTTCTCGGACTCTGAGGGATATAAACATGAGAGTTCAGAAAGAGATGATGGTGTGAATGGCAGTTTGGAGAGACCAGAGAGGGACTGTATAGAGGCTTGGAGGAGGCAGTTGAAGAGAAACATTTCAACATAGCAGCTTGGAGGAGGCTACTTGCTGTATTTGCTGTCGATGGAGATTGCTTTTATCCCAAAAGAACCCATGGAGTCTAAATAGCCAGGAGAAGTAAAGGAGTATGTTCCCCTTCTCCCCACTAACCTTCTCTCTCTTACCCAGGGCTAAACAGTTGATGGAAGGAAAGTAGAGGCTTAAATACACCAAATAAAATAGAGCTTAAAAATGAGTGCAACATCCTAAAATAAAAATTAAACATCTTAAAATTAATATTGAGATATTTTGCCTTAAGTATACAAGGCACTAAGAATTTTGTATATTTTGACAGAATAACATAATCAGATATCATAAACCAACTCCCATAAAGCAGTTTATTGATATTAAGATATTAAGACATTAAGATTCCACATTATTTTAATAATGATACAGAAACACTGACCTTGAAAAAACATTACAAATACAGTCTCCATTACTGAGAGAGTAGGGTTATCAAAAAAATATGAAAGCTGAAACAGTATCATTCATAACTGAAACTGACTTGTGCTCAGGATGACAGACACAAAGGTCAATCACTACTGGAGCTTTTACTTTACAGATTTATTTTATTTGTATTGATTTCATGATAAATTATGCTATTTTTCCATGAAAGTTTCATTCATGCAGGCTATTTCCAAAATCTGCCTTTTATGAATAGAGCAACAATAAACATATATGAGCAGGTATCTCTGTATTATGGAGTAGAGACATTTGAGTATCATCTAAGAATAGTTTTTCTGGATATTGTAGTAGTTTGATTCCCAACTTCCTGAGGAAGCACCCTACTGATTTGCATAGTAGCTATACAAGTTTGCATTCCAAACTACAATGGATAAGTATTCCCCTATTCCCACATTCTCATAAGAATATGTGGCATTGATTTATTCATCTCAGCTGCTCTGGCTTGAGTAAGATGGAATCTCAAAGTTTGATTTTTTTTTTCATGGTAGCTAATGATGATGAATATTTTCTTAAGAATTACTCAGCTGTATATTCTTTTTCCCTTTCCTTTTTTTCCAATATATTCCAACTTCAGTTTCCCTTCCCTCTACTCTTCCCAGCAGGCCCCATTCCCAGATCCACTCCTACTCCATTTGCCTCCAGGAAAGAGCAGGCCTACAGGGATATCAACTAAAGACAGCATAAAACAATGTGATATGCGGATAGACCTGCACCATTTGTTGAAGATGTTGTCTTTTTTCCCATTGTTTGGTTTTGGCTTCTTTGTCAAAAATCAGGTGTTGATAAGTGTGTGAGTTTATTTCTATTCGATTCCATTGATCCACCAGTCTGTTTCTATGCCAGTACAATGCAGTTTTTATTACTGTTGCTCTACAGTATACAGTTTGAGATCAGGGATGAAGACACCTGATAAATAATAAAATAAGATCTTTTATTGTAGAGGATTGTTTTAGTAATTCTGGGTTTCTTGTTATTCTATACAAATTTGAGAATTTTTCTTTCAAGGTCTGTAAAAAATTGTGTTGGTAATTTTATGGGAATTGAATCTGTAAATTGTTTTCAATAAGATGGTCATTTTTATTATGAACTGGATATATACATGCATAAAAATGCAAATAGATCCATACTTATTACCCTGTGCAAAACTAAAGTCCAAGTGGATCAAAGCCCTCATCATAAAACCAGACATAGTAAACTTGTTAGAAGAAAAAGTGGAGAAGAACCTTGAACTCATTGACACAGACGACAACTTCCTGAACAGAACACCAACAGCACAGGCTCTAAGAACAAAAATCAATAAATTGGACTTCATAAAACTAAAAAAAAACTTCTATAAAGCAAAGGACAGTCATTTTTTATCAGCACAAAATGACAGCCTACTGACTGGGAAAGAATCTTCACCAACCCTATATCTGACAGAGGGCTAATATCCAGAATTTATAAAGAACTCAAGAAGTCCTATGTGCTCAGATTTTTTGGATCTGTTGCTCTCCTTGTGGAGCTCCTGTCCCCTCTGGGTCTTACTAACTCCCACTTCTTTAATAAGATTCCCTGCAATCTTCTCAAAAGTTGGCCATAAGTCTCAGCATCTGCTTTCATAGTCTGCAGGGCAGAGCCTTTCAGAGGCCCTCTGTGTCAGGCTCCTAACTTGTTCCCTGAGACTGATAGTCCTACCAAGTAGCATGTATGGAGACAACCGAGAACCCCTGCACAGATGTAGCCCATGACAGTTCAGTCTCCTAGTGGCTTCCATAGTAATGGGAACAGGAACTGTCTCTGACATGAACTGATTGGCCTGCTCTTTGATCACCTCCCCCTGAGAAGGGAACAGCTTTACCAGGCCACAGAGGAAGACAATGCAACCACTCCTGATGATACCTAAAAGACTAAGATCAGAAGGAAGGAAAGGAAGACCTCCCCTACCAGTGGACTTGGGGAGGGGCATTTGTGGAGAAGGAGGAAGAAGGGAGAGATTGGGGGGGGAGGAGGGAGGAAACTACAGGGGGGTTACAAAGTAAATAAAGTGTAATTAATAAAAAAGAATTTAATAAAAGAACTCAAGAAGTTTAACAGCAACAAACCAAAAAATGGGGTACAGAGCTAAACAGAGAATTCTCAATAGAGGAATATTGAATAGCAGAGAAACACTTAAAGAAATGCTCAATGTCCTTGGTCAACAGGAAAATACAAATCAAAACAATCCTAAGATTTCACCTTATACCCATCAGAATGGCTAAAATCAAAAACTCAAGTGATAACACATGCTGGGGAGGATGTGGAAAAAGGAAAACCCTCCTCCATTGCTGGGGGGAATGTAACCTTGTACAACCACTTTGGAAATCAATCTGGAGCTTTCTCAGAAAATTAGGAATAGTGCTACCTCAAGATCCAGTTATGTCTCTCCTAGGCGAATATCTGTAATATGATCAAGTATACAAGAAGGGCATTTGCTCAACCATATTCATAGCATTTTTACTTATAATATCCAGAATCTGGAAACAACCCAGATGTCTGTCCATTGAGGAATAGAAACAGAAATTGTGGCAAAAATTTATACAATGGAACACTACTCAGCAATTAAAAGCAAGGAAATCATAAAATTTGTAGGCAAATGGTGGGAACTAGAAAAGATCATCCTGAGTGAGGAAGCAGAAAGCCAAACATGGTATATATTCACTTATAAGTGGATATTAGACAGATAATATAGGATAACCATACTAAAATCTGTACACCTAAAGAAGTTAAGCAAGAAGGAGGACCCTGTGCTCAGAGTTTTTGGTTCTGTTGCTCTCCTTGTGGAGTTCCTGTCCTCTCCAGATCTTACTTTCCTGAGACTGACACTCCAACCAAGGACTATGCACGGAGATAACCTAAGACCCCTGCACAGATGTAGCCCATGGCAGTTCAGTATCCAAGTGGGTTCCATTGTAATAGAAACAGGGACTGTCTCTGACATGAACTGATTGGCCTGCTCTTTAATAACCTCCCCCTGAGGGGGAAGCAGCATTACCAGGCCACAGAAGAAGACAATGCAGCCACTCCTGATGAGACCTAATTGACTAGGATCAGAAGGAAGGAAAAGAAGACTTCCCCTATCAGTGGACTTGGGGAGGGGCATGCATGCAGAGGGTGAAGGAAGGGAGGAATTGGGACAGGAGGAGGGAGGGAACCACAGGGGGGATACAAAGTGAATAAAGTGTAATTAATAAAGAATTAAAATAAAAAATAAATAAAAAAGAAGGAGGACCCTGGGTAAGATGTTCAATCATCATTTAGAAAGGCAAATGGGATAGACATAGGAAGAGGGAGAAAACAGGAAACAGGACAGGAGCCTACCACAGAGGGCCTCTGAAAGACTTTACCCAGCAGGATATTAAATCAGATGCTGAGACTCTTAGCCAAACTTTGGGCAGAGTGCAGGGAATCTTATGAAACAAGGAGGAGATAGAAAGACCTGGAGGGAACAAGAGATTTACAAGGAGAGAAACAAAACCAACATATCTGCGCCCAGGTAGGGGTCTTTTCTGAGACTCCAACTAAGAACCATGCTTGAAGATTACCTAGAACCACTGCAAGATATAGAGAATGATAACTCAGTGTCCAAGTGGGTTCCCTAGTGAGGGGAACAGGAGCTGTCTCTGACATGAACTCAGTGGCTGGCTCTTTGATCACCTCATCCTGAGTTGGAAGGGAGGAGCAGCCTTACCAGGCTAGAGAGGAAGACAGTGCCCTGATGATACCTGATAAGCTAGGGTCAGACCTCCCTTATCAGTGGACTAAAGGTGGGGCATGGGATGAGAAAATGGAAGAAGTATGGGATTCAGAAGGGAAGAGGAAATGGATGAGGGAGGGGGTGACAGCTGGGATACAAATTGAATAAATTATAATAAATTTAGAAATAAATTAAAAATATTAAAAAAAAAAAGACACAAAACCTTATGTCAAGGCTGGGTTCTGTACCCAGAAGGGAAAAAAAAAAAAAAGAACTCAAGAGGCAAAAGAGAAATATCCCCATTCTCACTGCTAGGAGTCCTACGAAAGTACTTAGGTAACAAACATACATATGCAAAGGACCTAATGCAGAACCATGCAGACTTCATGATTTCTATTTCAGTCTCTGTGAGCTCTGCTTAGTTTATTCTGTGGTTCATATTCTCTTGGCATTCTCATTCTCATATCCCTCTTGCTCCTACATTTCCTCCTCTCCGACTTTCATTGAGTCCTCTGAGTTCCAAGGGGTGGGTCCTAATAGAGATCTCCAGTTTAATCTCTCTCCTCTCTCTCTCTCTGCCTAATTCTTGGCTGTGGGCCACTGCATCTGCTTCTATCAGCTGCCTGAGAAAAACTGCCAATGACTATTGGGCTAGGCACTGAATAGCAGAATATCTTAGAAATAATTTTATTTATTTTTTCTATTATCTTATGGAAAAATCCATCCTCTGTTCCCTAATCATCCAAACAGTGTCAGGTATGGGCTCCCTCTCCTGGTATGGGCTTCAAATTTGAACAGTCATTGGGTGGCCATTTCCACAAGCTCTGTGCCTGCACTACACCAGCCCATTGGGCAGACAACACAGATTATAGGTCGAATGTTTTGTGAATAGGTTAATTTCCCAGTCCCACCACTGGAAGCCTGAAGCCTTGACTGTTTACAGAAGATGACTAGGTCAGGCTCCTTATCCTTTCTCAGTAGGAGTCCTTGCTAGAGGCATTCTCATATATTCCAGAGAGTTTACATTCCTCTAGGTTTCCACATAGTCTCCACAAATGCCCTGCACTTCCAGTAGTCTCTACCCCAAATCTCTGCCTCCATCTCTCATTTAGACCTGATCCTTTCTGTTTACCTCCTCACTTGCTCTTAGTCTACTCACAAATTCTATTTTTCCCTTCCTAGGGAGATCCATGAATCCCCCTTAGAGTACTCCTTGTTACTTACCATATCTGGGTGTGTGAATTGAAGTTTGATTATAATTACTTAAAAGCTAATACTTATAACTTACAGTGTTTGTTTTTCTAAGTCTGCTTGATGTCACTCAGCATGAATTTTTTTAGTTGTATCCATTTGCCGGAAATGTCATGATCAAATACATTCAATTATCACAAAAGAATTTTTAAAACTTTTTCTTGATTCTTTTTGAGTGTCACATCATGTACCCCAGTCCCACTCATCTCACCACGCCCTTAGATATGCACACCAGACTTGCAACCTCCCCCCACAAAGAAACACACACACACACCAACAAAAATAACATAAAACACATCTGGTCATGGAAACTGTAGTATGTCGCAGTCTATCCCACATATACCCCTCTGTTCACACATCTTTACTTGAGAATATTCATTGCAATGAGTCATTGGTCTGGTTTGAGGTCTCTGAATTCTGTGACACAATCTGTTCATCACCAGGACTCTTTCTGGTTATCTTGTTGTTGCCCTGTGTCATGGAGATCCTGCAGCTTTGGATAAGCAGGACTGGCTCTTTCATATGTCTAACAATTCACAGATCATGTAGAGTTTGTGGTGGGCCAACTTAACACTTGGATCTGGTCTGGGTAATAGCTAAGCTGCAGGCTCTCTCATCTGTTTCACCAGGGTGAATTCTCAGTACTGCTCTGGCTAAGCCGCCCAGTGTCATCATTTGTAGGAATGGTCAGCTCTCCAGCTCTCACCCCCACATACCCTTTCAGGGCCGGCACCACTGTGCTTCCCAGTCACGGCACTGGTGTGGTGATGCAGGGGCATGTATTCTCCTAAGTATTGCAGCTGATGAAGGACTGGGACAGCTCTCCAGCTCATAGCTTTCACAACCTTGGGGTTGGCCATCAAGGCCAGCTCCACTATGTTGCCCAAGTGAGATGAAGGGACTACTCTTCCACCAGTGAGGGACAGAGACAGCTCTCCACTTCTCATGACATCAGGGCCAGCTCTTCCAACTATCTATTACCCCAGGTGCTGATGGGCAGATTAGTGGCAGGGCCACTTCACTCATGCTCACACTCCTGGGGCCTGCTCACCTGCACAACCTCCACCAGAGCCAGCTCTACTGTGTTGCCCAGGTGAGGTGCAGGGCCTTCTCTCCAAAATGTTGTAGCCAGTAAGGGTTCAGGGCCAGTTCATGAGCTCTCATGATCCTGGGACCAGTACTCCTAACTGCTAGAGATGGCAAAAAGCAAGGGCAGAGAAAGCATCTCCCACCATTGCAACATCTCACAGCAAAGAAGTAGAAGGGCCAGCACTTCTGTGCTCTTATACTCAGGGCCAGCTCACCAAAGCCCCTGCCACAAGGGACAATTGTGTTTCCTAGGAAAGGCACAGGGCCCATTTTTTTTTCAGTGCTACCATTAATAAAAAATGGGGCCAGCTCTCCAGACAGCCATGGCCAGAGAGAGGCAGGGTCGATTGTGCACAGCTCCTGGACATCCACACAGTCCCAGGTCACAGCCCAGACCAGAGAAGTCCACATTCACAGAACATGTGGGCCTTAAATACACAGAGCCCTGCCTGCTGCCATGCAACTGCAGTGCTGAAGCAGAAAGACACCCAGACACCCTCTGACTGTCATGCCACTTTCAAAGGCTGTAGACTTTTGTCTCTTTTGCTGCAACAGTACATAGCAAGGATAGAGGAGGTGGCCCAGAGGCCTGGTAGCTGCATGGCCCTCCTGCAATGGGAACAACTATAATACACAAGTGTGTGGTGGACGGGTTGAAGAGAAAGAGAAGCAGAAGGGTTTGAGCATATTGAAGGGAGACAGAACTGGAGATATAAGGGAGGAGAGGATTAGCCTGTTGTGAGTAGCCAGCTCCAACACCTGAGGTCATGGTGAAATCCCAGCCTGTGCTGCCACAAAGGGCCATGTCTGGATCAATGGCTATGCATCAGCAGGGATCAGTGTTGTTGTCAATGTATTTGGCTCATACTACCACTAGATATTATGATGTCATTTATAACAGCTTAGTAATACTCCATTTATCCATGCTTCTTCTCAAGTGCAGCTAGGTTATTTTCACTCTCAGTCTATTATGAATAAAAACATTTTGAACATAGTTGAACAGGTTATCTTTTTGGTAGGATGGAATATCTTTTGGGTATATACACAAGAATGGAAAAGCTGGGTTTTGAGGTAAATCAATTCCCAGTTTTCTGAGGAACTGCCATATTGATTTCCATAGTGGATGTACAATTTTGCACTCACATCAGTAATAAAGGAGGATTCCCCATATGCTACATCCTTGCCAGCAACCTTGTATTATTAATTTTAACCATTCTGATAGATATAAAATTTAATCTCAATGTAGTTTTAATTTGCAATTCTCTTATGGATAAGGATGTTGAAGTATTTCTCAGAGATTTCAGATTCCTTTAATGAGAATTCTTTGTTTAGATCTGTTAGACCTTAATTTTTTAACTTTTATTAATTATATTTTATTTACTTTGTATCCCCCCATAAGCTCCTCCCTCCTCCTCTCCTAATCCCATCTTCTCTTCCCCTTCTTCACACATGCCTCTCCCCAAGTCCACTGATAGGGGAGGTCTTCTTTTCCTTCCTTCTGATCTTAGTCTATTAGATCTCATCAGGAGACATTAATTTTTAATTGTATTATTTGTTTTTATGTACAGTTTTTTAAAGTTTTTAAAATATATTTTGGGTATTAATACTCTTTTGGATATGGTTTTGGTGAAAATTTCTTCAAAGCTGCAACATTTTTCTATTGATGTGTCCTTTTCCTCACAGAGGCTTTTTAGTTTCTGAGGTCCCACTTATTAATTGTTGATTTAGTGCTTTAGCTATTTGTGTTCTGTTCAGGAAGTTGTCTTCTGTGCCAATGCATCCAGATATTTCCTACTTTCTCTTCTATCAAGTTCCGTGTGTATGATTTTATATTGAGGTCTTTGTTCCACTTGGATATGAGTTTTGTTCAGGGTGATAAATATGTTTCTATTTGCATTTTTCTGTATGTATACGTCCAGTTAGAGCAACAGCATTTGTTGAAGATGCTATCTTTTTTCCGTTGTGTCTTTTAGGCATGTTTATCAAAAATCAAGTGTTCAGAGGTATGTGTGTTTATGTGTGTCAAGTCAAGTCAACTTGTCTGTTTTTATGCAAATACTGCGTGGGTTTTACTACTATAGCTCTGTAGTATAGCTTGAAACCAGGATTTAGCTATCATAAACCAGGATTTAGCTATCATTTTCTTTTTTTCTATATAAAGTTTAGTATTGTCATTTTAAGGTCTAAAAGGAATGTGTTGGAATTTTGATGGAGATTATGTTGAATCTGTAGATTGCTTTTGGTAGGATGGCCATTTTTCCTATGTTGACTTCACCAATTCATGATTATGAGAGATATTTCCATGATGTGATATCCTCTTCAATTTCTTTCTTCAAAGACATACAAGTCTTTCACTCTTTTGATTAGAGTTATCCCAAGATATTTTATATTATTTGTGGCTATTGTTAACACTGTTTTTTCCTGATTTTATTTTCAGTTTGTCATTTTTTAATAGCAAGGATACTATTTCTTTTTTACTTAATATAGTATCTAGCCACTTTGCTGAAGGTGTGAATCAGCTGTAACGGTTTCCTGATAGAATTTTGGGATTATTTACATATGCTATCATATCATCTGCAAATAACAGTAAGTTGACTTCTTCCTTTACAATTTGTATCCTCTTGATCTCTTTCTGTTGTGTTATTATTCTAACTATTGTTATCATTCTATTAAGTTTAGAGAGAGTGGACAGTCTTGTTCCGTTTCTAATTTTGGTGGAACTGTTTTGAGTTTCTCTCCATTTAATTTGAGGGTGGCTATAGGCTTGCTGTAAGTTGCCTTTATTATGTTTAGGTATGTTCCTTCAATTCATATTCTCTCCAAGACTTCTATTACATAGAAGTTTTGGATTTTTTCAAATGCTTATTTGGCATCTAATAATAGGATTACCTATTTTTTTTTCAGTTTCATTATGGGGTGGATTACATTGGTTGATTTTTGAATGTTGAACCATCCCTGAATTACTTACATAAAACTTTTTTTTATTGTAATGGATGATGTTTTTTTTAATTTTATTTTTTTTCTTATCAGTTATATTTTATTAACTCTGTATCCCAGCCGTGTCCCGATCCCTCATTCCCTCCCAATCCCTCCCTCCCTCCTTCATCTCCACCATGCCCCTTTCCAAGTCCACTGATAGGGGAGACCTCCTCCCCATTCATCTGATCCTGTTTTATCGGATATCTTCATGACTGGCTGCAAAGCCCTCCTCTGTGGCCTAACAGGACTGCTCCTCCCTTGGGGGGTGGAGAGGCCAAAGAGCCAGTCATTGAGTTCCTGTTAGAAATAGTCCTTGTTCCCCTTACTATGGGAAACCAATTGGTTACTGAGCTACCACAGGCTACATCTGAGCAGAGGTTCTAGGTTATATCCATACATGGTCCTTAGTTGAATCAGTCTCAGAAAAGACCCTGTGCCCAGATATATTTGGTCCTTGTGGAGCTCCTATCCTTTCCCCATCAGATTAACTCCCCTTCTTTCTTATGATTTCCTGTACTCTGCCAAAGGTTTGATCATGAGTCTTTGCTTTGACAACATTGCTAGTTAGAGTCTTTCAGATGCACTCAGTAGACTCCTGTCATACGTTCAATGCACATCCCATCTGTCTTTCTAAATGAGGATTAATCATCTTACCCCATGTCCACTCTCTTGATTATCTTTTTAGGTGTATAGATTTCATTATGTTTATCATATCTTATAGGTCTATATAAGTGAGTATATACCGTGTTTGTCTTTCTCCTTCTGGGATATTTCACTCAGAATGATCTTTTCTAGATCCCACCACTTGCCTGCAAATTTTATGATTCCCTCCTTTTCGATTGCTGAGTAGTATTCCATTGTGTAAAAATACCAAAATTTTTGTATCCATTCCTCTGTTGATGGACATCTGGGTTGTTTCCAGGTTCTGGCTATTACAAATAAAGCTGCTATAAACATGGTTGAGCAAGTATCCATTTTGTGTACTTGAGCAAACTTTGGGTAAATACCTAGCAGTGGTATAGCTGGGTCTTGGAAGCAATCTACAGATTCAATGCAATTCCCATCAAAATGCCAACTCAATTCTTTACAGACCTTGAAAAAAAGATTCTCAGCTTCATATGGAGAAAAAAAAAAAAAAAACAGAATCTCCAAAACTATCCTGTACAACAACAGATCATCTGGAGGTATCTCCATCCCCGATCTCAAGTTGTACTACAGAGCAATAGTAGTAAAAACTGCATGGTGTTGGCATAAAAACAGAAAGGAGGATCACTGGAACCACATAGAAGACCCAGAAATAAACCCACACACCTATGAATACTCGATTTTTGACAAAGAAGCCAAAACTATTCAAGGGATGATGTTTTTTAAGTTTTTTTTAAATATTTTATTACGCATTTTGGCATCTATAGCCATAAGAAAGATTTGTTTGTAATTTTTCTTTTTTTTTTTTTTGAATCTTTGTGTAATTCGTGTATCAGTGTAACTACGACCTCATATAATAGACTTGGCAATATTTATTCTTGTTCTATTTTCTGGAATAATTTGAGGAATATTGGGTTTAGCTCTTCTTTGAAAGTTTGATAGACTTCTACACTAAAACTGTCTAGGCCTGAACATGTTCGGAGGACTCTATTCTTAATTCGGTAGCAAGTTTTTTTTTTTTTTTAATTGGGTTATCTGTTTTCTTGATGCTCAAGGTTTTCTTAGTTGTTATATATTTTCCATACTAACTCTCTGTGACATGTATAGTAGGTAAAGATCTTTTCCCATTCTATAGCTTTCCACTTTTCTTGAAAGCTTTTTTCCTTTTTTGATACAGAAGCATTTCAGCTTTTGGAGATAGTATTTACTAATTATTGGTATTAGTTCTTTTGATTTCAGTGTTTTGTTTATTCAGGAAGTTTTTTTCTAGTGCCAAAAAATTTATATGTGTTCCCCACTCCGCCTCTTCTATCAGATTTGATGTATCTAGTTTTATGTTTAAGTTTTTGATCCATTAGGAGTTGATATTTTTTCAGATGATAAATATGGATCTATTTTTAACATCCTTCTACATGCAGCCATGTACTTTTGCCAATATCATTTGTTAAAATTTTGCCTTTTTCCAGTGTTTATGTTGAGTTTCTGTGCCAAAATCAGGCATTCATAGGTATTTAGACTTATGTCTAAATCATCAATTGTTTTTATTTCAATGCTGTGAACAGACAAAGAAAACATAGTACATTTACATAAAGGAGTATTATTCAACTGTCAAAAATAAAACTTACATTAAAGGCCATTTAAAAACCATATGAAAACCTACTACTGTAGAACCTCCTAAAATATAAAGAAACATTAAATTCATCTAATTGAGTCAAGAAATAATAGGGTAGACAATACCCTACTTAGACATCTTATGTCACTTTCATAGTAAAATATTCAGTTTCTAGGAATGGGCTATATCTAGTTGATTTGTTGGTTATAGCCTCCTCCCCTCAAAAAACTCATCATAGGCTACTGCCAATATTTTGAGTACTCTCTTCAACATAATAAGTCCCTACTGCAGAAGACAACCCTTACTTATTGTGTCAAGCACACAGAAGTCAAGTTGAATTACAAAAAGCTTTACTCCTACTGACTATTTTTCATGGTACTGAAATAACTCTATATGAAGTTAATCATCAGTATCACCCAGAAACAAACCCTGTGGCACACTATAGAACCTATATACTAGATATACTGGTCCTATAGTCATACAAATGTTATGGGAATAATCAACCACTTTCTCATGAGATTTAAAGCCCACTCTATGAGATGGAACCCACAGCTGACATTGCTAAATCAAACAACCTGAGACTAAATAGGTCATGAGCCTAGAGGAAAACTTAATGTTGTTATTCTGATAAAGTAACATAGCAATTAAATGATTCCTGAAGATATACTGCTCTACCAATAGGTCAGTGTCTTGCTCAGCACATCTCAGGGTAGTGTCTTCTTGCAGGAGATCAGAAGTGATACAGAGATCCAGAACTGAAAAATTTACAGATAATGAGAGACTTTGGATTACTTACTTCTAAACAGTATTTTTTTATTAATTCCCTCCGCTCAAGGTTTAGGGATTGATGAGGAATAGGAAATGGAAAGATTGTAAGATCCAGAGCTAAAGGACGACTTGAGGAAAGCAATGTCCTGTAGACATAACACGACTGATGCTCATATGAATTCAAAAAGATTGTGGCACCATGTAGATTAATAGGTGCAAGCAAGATGGGTTCCTAGCACTAAGAGGGGAAAGTGGACACAGTATTCAACCCCTGACAAAGAAACTATCTATAATTCATACCTGCTGGCAAAGGAAAATCAGTTTTATCCTATGGAGTCTCATCGGGACATGACATTTCATGGCAGTCCTCATGCCCTAGTGTAGTTGCCCTGGTGTACTAACTAAAAAGTATTTCTGTAGACTTGTTGATTTATTTTGCTTTGTTTCTCTTTTTTGTCTTATTGGGCTCTCGATTGATTGTTTTATTTTTTGTTTTGAAATTATGTTATTTTTCTTTTTGTTATTTCATGCTTGTTTGTTTTTAGAAAGACACAGTAAGAAAAATAAGATTGGTTGAATATGGAGAATCTGGGAAAAATTGGGAGAATAGGAAATAATGAAAATGTATGAAGTTTTTCAATTAAAAAATCACATAAAAACAATAAAAAGCATGTCTGTTCCATGTAAATGAAGTAAATTAATGTTTCATATTATAAAACCAGCCTATACATTATATCAGGAAACTATTGTCCAAGAGGCATTTTCTTTAAACTAGAAAGGTGGCTCTGTGTTTATGAGTACTGGCTGATCTTCCAGCAGACTCAGGATCAATCCATAACATGTACACAGCAGTTAAGAACTACCTCTAATTCCAGTTTCAGCAAACTTGATACCCTCTTCTTGCTTCAAAGGGAACATCTAGTAGGAGCAAAGACATAAATTCTGGCAAAAGACTCATATGTATAAAAGTTAAAATAAATAAATCTTTTAAATCTAGAGATCTAGATTATTTCAAAACATTGTATGTCCTATAGGCCCAGTTAAGCTATTTACTTCCAAATAGTCAGCCCTAAACACACAACATTAATTGTGACCAGTGAGGTGTGTGTGGGAGTGTCTGTGTGTGTATGCATATGTGCAACAAAAATAATTATAGAAGGTCATGAGTTTGAAGAACATTGAGGGGTCACTACAAGAACTGGAGAGAAAAAGAGGATAGAAATGAACTAAACAATTCTCTTGTATGAAATTCTCAAATAAATAAATAAATGGATAATTTGAATATTTTTAAAGATTTATTTTGTGTGTATGTGTGGGCATGGCTTGCCTACCAGTATGTTTATGCACAATGTATATGACTGGTGCATTTGGAGGTCAGAAAAGGTTATTTGCATCCCCTCAAATGAAGTTATGAGTGGTTGCAAACAGACTTCTAGGAGCTGTAATTCTAGACAAGTTCTCTGCAAAAATCATCCATGTTCTGAAGTACCTGAGCCATACTGTCAGCCCCTGAGGATGTATAATATTTGGGCCAATATTTTATAAATAATCAAACCATTATATAAAATATAAAGTTGATTTTTAAATCCCTTTTTAATTAAGCTTTTATCCATAAAATATATCATCCTAAAATACTTCTGAATGTTTCTATTTTATGTACAGTATTTATAGTTAAAACAAACAGAAGAGACACAATTTGCTGCTCAGTTTCCAAAGTGCTTGAGAAAAGAAACATGTTTTCTCTATATGATACTATTCACCATGAAATTATCCCAAAGTGTTTTAAAAAGTAATTAGTTGGAGACTAGTGTGAGAGTGTGCAGGCAAACCCAGGGATTGTTAAGATACTCAGTAATAGCAGTTTGTACAGTGCTTTGGACATAAGAATCTGCTTTATTAAGTAGAAATGTTAGTTCAATTATAGAGTAATTTAATAGAATAAATGGAATTCCTTTGGGTATGGTAAAGTGACACACTAACTTTACATTGTTTTTATAAATTATAGAAACACATATTTTCATTAAGTAATTTATTCACAAGTAATAATTATTACAAGGTTGATTTATAATGGAAAGCATACTAACATGATCTCTTCCAAAAGATATTTTAAGAGATTAGAAAAAAGATAATTCAAAATTTTCTTTTTTTCTCTCATTTGACAAAACTTTTACTTGGTTTGTTTTAAGTTTTGCTTATGTAAGAAATCTCTGTTCTAAAACATTTAACATCTTTAGGCCCATGAATGCAGAAACATAGCTCTTACCTCAAAGGGAATAAGAAATAGTTACAAAGTGAATAAACTGTAATTAATATATAAAAAATTAAAATTAAAAACAGAAATAGTTCTGTAATAACAATCATGGTGTGGGAGCACAGATTAAGGTTACCCCAAATTCTACGCTGTAATGTAAAAACAGTTTCATCAAGCTTTTATAGCAATAGAATGAAAAAGTCACAAATCAAGCCACTTTTTTTTTGTTTGTTTGTTTGTTTTTCAAATTTAAAATAGATCTTTTTTTTTAAATCTTTTATTATTTTTTTTTATTAATTACACTTTATTCATTTTGTGTCCCCCCATAAACCCCTCCCTCCTCCCCTGCCGATCCCACCCTCCCTCCCCTTTCTGCATACATGCCACTCCCCAAGTCCACTGATAGGGGAGGTTCTCCTCTTCTTTCTGATCTTAGTCTATCAGTTCTCATCAAAAGTGGCTGCATTGTCCTCTACTGTGGCCTGGTAAGGCTGCACCCCCCTCAGGGGGAAGTGATCAACGAGCAGGCCAATCAGATTATGTCAGAGGCAGTCCCTCTTCCCATTACTATGTAACCCACTTGGACACTGAACTGCCATGGGCTACACCTGTGCAGGGGTTCCAGGTCATCTCCACGAATAGTCCTTGGTTGGAGTATGAGTCTCTGGGAAGTTTCCTGTGTTCAAATTATCTTGTTCTGTTGCTCTGCTTGTGGAGTTCCCGTTCCCTCCAGCTCTTACTATTTCCCACTTCTTACATAAAATTCCATTCACTCTGCCCATCAGTTGGCCATCAGGCTCAGCATCTGCTTTGACAGTCTATACTGCAGAAGCTTTCAGAGGCCCTCTGTGGCAGGTTTCAAAGTTGTTTCCTGTTTTCTTCTGGTCAAGCCACTTTTTCTATTCATTAGTGGAGGCGTTAAAAATGTGGGTGTGAAAATATCTGGGCACAGGGGTCTTTTCTGAGACTGATATTTCAACCAAGGACCATTCATAGATATAACCTAGAACCCCTGCTCACATGTAGCCCATGGCAGCTCAGTCTCCAACTGGGTTACCTATTAATGAGAACTTCGACTGTCTCTGACATGAACTCAGTGGCTAGCTCTTTGACGCCCCCTCTCCCAAGGGAGGAGCAGCCTTCCCAGGACACAGAGGAGAACAATGCAGCCAGTCCTGATGAGACCTTATAAACTAGGATCAGATGGAAGGGGAGGAGGACCTCCCTTATCAGTGGACTTGGAGAGGGGCATGTAGGAAGTGAAGAAGGAAGAGTGGGACTGAGAGGGAATGAGAGAGGGGGCTACAGCTGGGAAACAAAGTGAATAAACTGTAATTAATATTAAATAAATTAAAATTAACAAAAAAGAAAGGTGAGTGTGGTGGATTGAATAAGAATTGACTCCCAAGGGCTCATGTATTTGAATACTTAGTCACCATTAGGTACAATGTGTTTTTTTTTTGTTGTTGTTTATTTTGTTTTGTTTTAAGGATTCCAGGTGTGTCCTCATTGGAGTAGTTCTGATCCTGTTGGTATAAGTGTGTTACTGTGGAGTGGAATTTAAGGTTTCAGGAGCCCATGCTGTTCCCAGTCTTTCCCTCTGCCTGCTGTCTACCTGGAGACCTGGAGACCAGGACTACTCCAGCAGTATATGTGCCAGCATGCTCTCTTCCATGAGGTAATGGTCAGGACTAACTACTGAAACTGTAAGCAAGTCCCCAGTTATATGCTTTCTTTTAGAAGTGTTGCCCTGGTTATAGTGACTACTCACAGCAACAGAACACTGACTGAAACAATGGGTTATAGCAAAATGAGGAAACTTCAGGTAGTTGCTTTAGATGGTATCTAAAGGAGGAGCCTTTTAGCTTTGAGGTTTGGTTGGAACTACTGGTAGTCTAAGTTAAGACCTTCCAAACAGAAGCCAATGTTCTGTTTTTACATTTAAGTGATTTACCCAGTGGGAAGAAAGCTGTAATTTAGGAATAGAGGAGGCTAGGAAGTGGCTATCAAGAAGGCTTAAGGTGTGCCCAGGCTTGCAACATTCCCAGCCCTCCACAATTACTGAAGTTTTAATCTATCATTAAGCCTTGCAGAAGGCATTGGAAGGTTCAGCTTCTCACTGGGAACTTTCATTCACAGGTCATTATGTAGCTCTAACCCCCATTTTTATGATTTATGTAACATTTCTTGGGGAACTTTTGTTTGATTGATTGATTTTTTTACTTCTCATTGGCTCACATAATCTTCCACTTCCATTTATATTTTAAGTGTGGCAGCAATGTAATGTCTACTACTGTTCCACTGTTTTTTTTTTGTTTGTTTTGTTTTGTACAGAGTTGTTTCAAGATCCATTTATCATTTTAGTCCTTCTGCAGACAGCAGTCTGGAGGGTATACTGGCCAAAGGAGGTGGCAGACATTCTCCTCTTATCTCAGAAGTCATCACATTAAGATTCAGTAGTCAACAACCGAGTGCCTACTACCCACTCCTTCACTAGCTCATGTTTCTTTCTCACTTGTCCACTTTCCAAATTTCTCTCATGAAAGCACTTGTGTAGACACCCTTTTACACATAAACAATTGCTTGTATATAGATACAATGACATGACTGCTGCCATGGACCTTTCACCATTTTGATTGCCAAACCCTGGGAATATTAACTCAGCAGCTGTTAAATCATGTTCTCTCTCTCTCGCTCGCTCTTGCTCTCACTCTCTCTCTGGTGGCAGAGCATAACCTACCCAAAGATGGCCCATTTTTTTTCTGAAAAAGAAGGGAAATTATGAAGTGGAAAAGCATAAATTAAATAATTTAAAAGGGAAGTTGTGTATTAACTTAGGACAAATCACAAATGTAAAGATGTTTTACGGTTTTCAGTTGTTCAGAAAACTTTTGGATATGTAGAGAGCCTAGTTTGAGGTTTTACTGAATAAAACAATTTTTGTGTTAGGCCACGACTTGTATGGGAAGTCTTTGGCTAGGAGTTTCCTTAGTAGAAGGTGTAGTCTATGTCTTTTATCAGTGAAAGTAAATAGGTGTCCTTAGCACTGACCGTAGAGCCGAACTTAATTTCACTGCTGTAGTTACAGCTGCCACTTCATTAGGCTGTCTGACTCACCAAGAAACTCTGTCCCTGGCCAGCAGACAATCTATCACCTTTCAGCCTGAGTCTAGTGGTCTGAGATGAACTTTTTCTCACTCACCCAAGGGATATAAAAGTGATATGATACTGAAGTACCAGTGGCAGAAAAATAACTCAAAAGTGTATTTAGAAGTGAGTGTATTATCTTAAACACAGAACACTTCTGGTAAAGGTTTGTTTTGTTTGTTTACTCATATCCTGACACTAAAATGAGATTCTGTGGATCACATAAGTCAATGTTCTTTATGCTGGCTCTGTCATAGTTTTGTGCCAAGGTGGATGCAACAGCTTCAGCTTTATATCCCTTCACCTGGAACTTCCATAATTTCAGTAGATATCTGATTACAACTCATTAGCCTAGCTCCTGTGAGAGGCTCCTCCCTGAATAAAGTGTGATAGCCAAGAGAGCACATTGCTTAATTCTGGCACCTGCAAAGGAATCAACAGCCATCAATTCAGCAAGTGCTGGAACCAACAAACATATAGTTTACCAAGGAGAACTGGAATAACACTTTAGAAGAAAAGGAGCAGTATATAACAAATGGTTTGAACATAAATCATAAGCGTATCACACATGGGAAAACTTCTTTATTATTCTGTTAACAGTTTGCTGCTGTGACAGCAATGAAATTCTTCATAATTTAACATTCATCTATTTCCTTTTAAATGACTTTTGAATAAAATTTCATATACATTTATAAAAAAATTAATTCTCTCAGTCTTCTTATATAAACATTTACAAAGCTGTTACATATAATTACATACATTAAAGACCATTAATATCTGAATATTTATACATATGTGCATACATAGATGTGTTATATTGTATTTGTCAGGATTTCACAAAGGAACAGAAGTGGTTCAACAGATGGATTCATTGGAATTATTGGATTAGTTTACAGGTTATAGACTTGATAATCCAACAATGCTGTCTCATACTGGAGAAACTGAGAATTCTGTAATTGTTCCACCCATAAGTGTGGTTGTCTCATCAGTTTCCACCTGGGGCTGAAGGCCTGGATGATGCTTGGAGAGCATCAGTTTACATTCAAAGTCCACAGAAGTCGGCTCTAATATCCACTATCTATGAAAGAATGCTGCAGCAACAGCAAAGAGGAACTTTTCAGCACATATGAAAGCAAACAAGCGAAGAACAAATTTTCCTTTTTCCATGTTCTTTAACTGGTCTGCTGTCAGAAGGTGCCACTCACATTTAAGGGTCTTCTACTTCAGATAAATCTGATCCAGGAAAATCTCTCATGGGTACGTCCATCAGCCTGCATGTTGGTTGATTCCAAATGCAGTCAAGCTGACAAGCACAATAAGCCATCACACTCATATACAAAGAACTGTAAGACTGTGGTGGATTAGTGTCAAATATCTAGAGTCGTAATATCTCTTGGAATTGCAGATGCTAAAATGGACAAAAAGCTTTTGTTGGACTAAAATCTTGTGGTATTCAGGAATATGAAGCAATGTCTTTCACATTTACAATTCTATTACTCATTCACTAAAATATTTATTGAGCATGGTACAACCTTAGCTATGACTAGAAATTTAGTTCTGTGTGAACTGAATTGGTGCTCTCAGAAAGTGTAAGCAAAGCAGAAATGTGAGCAGATTTGTGTTTTTTTGAAAAGAATACTCATTACTTTTAGAGAAGTAATTTCAGGTGTGTCAACCTTGTACCTAGGGAGCCTCGTGCAAATTAGAGACAAACCTACTTGAAATAGATACATAAGACATAATATGGCAAGAACAGAAAATAAATTTAACATGAATTATGCAAACATGATGCTGAGTAAGAACCAACAATAAGGTAGAATGGGGTGTAAAGGCTGCTCCCTGCTACACACACACCTAACATCAAAATTGAATGAATGGTTACCATTTTTTTCTAAGTAAACCAGCAGGTTTGTAGCATGCCCAACACTTTTACATTCCCCTTGACAGTAAAAAGTATGTCTTGCACATTCTGCTTAATTCTGTAGCTACAACATAATATTTCTCCTTCACTCAGAGACAGTAATTAAATAGTTTCAACTGTAAATTAAAAATTGAAACTCCTTAGCCATTGTCTTATTTGTGCCAATCAATCTTTGTGCACAGAAATACAAAATAAAAAAAATTGGAACAATTACAACATCCATGTGTAGTACTCATGTACTCACTAAGGAAATCTTTCTATTTATAATTGTTTTGTCTATAAAGTTTATTTAAAAAACAGAAAGTTTGAACAAATATCTCTCAATACATGACCATGTTTATGAGTATTTATAATAACCTGCCTCTTAAAAAAAAACAAACAGCTTTTAATCAGACCAAAAGAGGATAAGATAATGTTGTTTTCTAAATCCTTCTTCTACAAGTAGCACATTATTATTTGCCTTTATGCCTATGGAAGCCTTGGTCAGAAAGGCTAATCTCACAACTAATGATTTCTTTTTTCCCCCAAGCTAAGCTAAAAAGGAGGTATCAGACAGTATGACTTATCAACTGTAAGAAGTATTTTGACTTTAGAGTTAAAATACTTATTTTCTAAAGTCAGAATACATGAAAGTCTGCAGTTGAATATGTATTATCGCTTGGATTTCATTTTGTCTTTCAGTGTTACCTTTCAAGCATTTGTCATATTTGCATGTACACACTCACACATAACACACACAAATACATATGCATATTTAAATTATGAGATGACATTTATCATCTCTATATTCTCATCTCATTCCTTATATTATTCTTATTGTCCCAGAAATTTGTGTCATTTTGTTCCACTTTAGCTGCCCTAAATTATTAGAATTGTTTTATTCTTTCAGAAGTGAATGGTTGCCTTTCAGAATGTGCACAAGCTGTGAGCGTTGCTCAGTGGTTAAGCACTTGCCTCACTCCTGCAATGCCCTGGGTTAGAATGCACATAAAGAGCACATTCTGTCTCTCCATGTTCCCACAATCTTTTCTATTCTACCCTAATGTGTTTCCAGGGTTAAAGTTATTTCCAATCAAAAACGATTTCAAGTCACTCATAAATCTCCCATGGATCATCAGAGGAAGCTGTTCCCAAAGTGCACCCTCAGGGTTATTTTTTAATCTTCTGATCTTGTAATCACTAGAACTCAAATTGTTCTCACATTATTTTATAACCTTTAGACAGCATTGATGTATTTACCGAGTTTTTTCCAAAATTGAGATCTATGTAACACTAATCCTGGATCTTTCCTTGATACATGTCCTACTGCAAACTGAATATGTCAGGATCTAAGGCAACATGCAAAGGTATTTTCTATGTTAATGATTAAATCTACCCTAATATGTTATTCACTTTCAAATCACTGGAAAAAGAATAGCTAGCACTCTAGTCCTGATCTAAAGGAAATGGAACTCTTGGTAATCTCCATTCTTGGTAGCTCATTGTTTCTTTCTTAGTCTTTCTACGCATTGGAGCACTTGTACACAAATGAAAACAGCACACATGATGTACCTTACTCCATGGCATTTTCATTTTGCAATAGTCCCTGAACATTTGTAATAATGATAATTAAAGTGTGAGCATTGCACTAATCAAAAATAAAACTTCATGTTTTGTCTTGCTTTGAGGGAAACAAAAAACCCAAACCCTAGAGCCAAGTCCTTTATGATTGTCAGTAATAGCTTGTAAATTTTGTACAACATCTTTTTCTCCAAGCTTCAACATTTGCACCTGTAAAATAAGCACTTGAATGAGATACTTAATCATTTATTAAGCTAATGAACCTTCCTAAACAACCACATTCAGATACTTTAACTTCCAGGTCAGCATATAACCATTATAAGCCAATCAATAATCCTGGTCAAAGGATTTTCAGTAAGCAGGCTATTTTTATTTACAATTAAATTTCTGCTAAAATTACCTCTAATTTAACACATATTTTAATTGTTATTCCAAACACACTTTTATCTCTGTTATTTTATTCTCATTTATTTAATTTATCAAGGAATTAAATTGTTATATTGCTTTGGTATCTGGAATTGGTGCTCATAATTAAATCTCCACATTTTTTTTTTAATATTTGGACTGGATGATAAAGAGGATCACTCTAAGCTTTAATGTAGTTGCAGCAAAAAAATAATAATAAGGCAGAAATCATTACCTAGGACATGGAAAGTGAGGCAAGTGGGCCAATGATATGCAGGCAGGATGAAAAGCATCATCAGCATGTCTGTTTCTGGTCCAGGGGATGCTGTCAGGATGATTACCCAAGTCTGCAGAGGCAGGTCATTTGTGCCTAATGGTTCATCATAGAAGACAGTATCCTGCCCAGGACCTGATTACCCATACATGGTAGAATTTCTGCTCATATGACCCATTTGTCTCTTTATATGAATGCATAAAAAGAAGAAACCAATTCACACTTCAATCACCACTTTTCAAGGTCTTTATTGCCATGATTTTATCTTTTAGTCCATATCCTAATTTTTGTTATATTCCCAACCACTGAACTCTTTTATGTTTTAATGCCATTCTAATCAAGCATTATCTTTCTATCTCTTGTTTGCCGACTATATTATTTTTCCCAGACAGACAAGGCAGACCTTTGAGGCTCTTTGCATAAAGCATGTTAAGCTTTCTGTTTTATAAATTATTAGCAGGTTATATCTATATATACGTATTTTGACTCTATTGATTTTAATTTGTTTTCTAGATCAGAGTAAAGAACCCAGCTCCACACTGTCTAGTTTATTATTCGCAGTTCTGAATTCAGCTTTGGGGCTGAGTGTCATTTAGAGTAAAAGAAAATTAGCAATTTGGGGCTATCCTATATTGCATTCAGTCAGCAGAGCAGACTGAATATATTTTTAGGCACTGCATGTTTATAACCTAATTTTCCCTCACTACTTTACAAGAGGTGACCTTGTTCTAGTACCTTCAGCACCTGATGTTAAAAAAGTGAAATTCTTTTCAAACCTGCTCTGTTAACATGGTCTTGCTAGAAAACAAACGGAAGATAACATTAACATTCCTGCCACAAAATACCTGCTAATTTGGTTGTAGTGTAAAGGGAAAGCTTTTCATTACATATCACAATCTTCATTTATGTAGAATGAGTCACCAGGCTTGCTGAAAAGCTTTTGAGCATCTAATCTGCAATGCTGTCTTCAGCTCTAACATCAATCCTCACAGTCCAACTCATCTTTTATCAGCTACTTGCTCTCTTTTTTAAAAATTTCCATCCTGTTATAAAATTGTATTGTTCATCTGTCAAAACAGCTTTGATTTATGTTTTATTTTATATTACAGCTTCAGAGAAGAAAACACATTCAGGAATATTCTATTTTCTTATTAAGGTCAGAATGAAATCTATACAGCAGAAAATGAGCAACTTGATTTCAAACAAATAATGACATTATTAAGTCATAAAATTGCATTCTTGATCTTAAAATCTGCTTGATGTGTTTTGCTCCATGTTAACTTAGGTCTGAAAGTAGGTTTCAGAGACCTACCTGCACATATAAACATACCATCGCTAGGCACTAGTAAAAAAAAGTAAAAGACGTTTCCAATACCTTGGTGTTGTTAGACAATAGCATTATATTTAGACAATAACAGTTTTGTTTATTATGCTCCCTGCTCTAACATTTTATTCTTACTGGATGTATCAATGATATTAAGCTTTATTTAATATTGAAAATTATCCCCAAGCTACTTTTTGCATACATCTTGGATTGTTTTCAAGTAGAAGAATGAAGCTGCATTGCATATCACATTTATGGATATGAGTAAACATTTCAATAGGTATTATTACATATTAGACATAAAATTTCCCAACCATTTAGGCAACTCATAAAATCTCATTCCATACTCCTGGAGAAGAAACTACTACTTTGCAGTGGCAGAATTAAGGATTTGGTTAAAATTAATCTAGTATAATCTTTAAGGAGAAACATAAATAACAACCAAAAGGCACATGTTCTAAAGATTAAAGCTATACTACTCTCATTCTCAATGGCACACTGTATAAAAGTAAGAGGCCTTGTCTCAATTTTTAAAAATTTACTGAACACCTTTGTCATTTTAATCAGACAACCAGGGAAGTTTAACTTTGCTGTAAGTATTGTAACTTGAGATGACTATGCCCACTTTATATCTTAGGCCTTAATGTGTCCACAGTATCCTAATGAAAAACCAGGTTAAATAGAGCTTCAGAAAATTTTTAGTAATAATGATACTCTCACTCATCTATGGGAAAGACATATGTCCTTGTATGGTGTGTTCATTTCATTATGTTGAAATTGTGATAAAGACAGAATAAAACAGGGTGATATTTATCGGTTCCAACAAATGAGACTCAAGTCAATGTTGTGTGATATAATTCTCCTGGGGAAATCTCTTTCTTCTTCTCTTCTCTTCTCTTCTCTTCTCTTCTCTTCTCTTCTCTTCTCTTCTCTTCTCTTCTCTTCTCTTCTCTTCTCTCCTCTCCTCTCCTCTCCTCTCCTCTCCTCTCCTCTCCTCTCCTCTCCTCTCTCTCTCTTTCTCTCTCTCTCATACACACACACACACACACACACACACACACACACACACACACACACCTATGCACCCATCTCTCTCATGAAAGAAAAAACAGAATAGATAAACTTTGATTGCACTGAACACTAACTTAGTGGACCAATGAGTTTTTATTAGGGTTGCTAACAATAGTATGATTAAGGAGTTACTTACAGGGAGAAGAATGACTCAGAATAACAGCTGTAACACTACAAGGCCCATTTCAGGATAGATCAGATCCACAATAGTTATACAAATGGAGCTCTCTGCGTAGCATCAAGAACCTGCACAGGTCTGGGAAATCTCTGTGCAGTTTGTCTCCTCCCTTAGAAGGAGTTTCTTGCTTCTGCAGTGCTGGGTAGGGGACTCTGAGACTCTTCCAGGTGTCTGCCTTCCATGACATGTGATTTCTTTGCTTACTTGTGAGTTTCAGGGACCTCCTGCTCCCTGCTGGTAGAAATGTTAGATTTGGAAGAAAACTTGCATACAGCAGTCACCAGCATCACAAGTCTTAGGATTCTAATTCAGACTGTCCTCAGGAAATTTCTGAATTGAGTTAGGCTTTCCCTTTCCAAGAATTCTTACAAAAGTAGTGCAGAGCTAGTTTATAAATACCTACAATGTAAAAGTTTCACCTGTTTTACTCATCAACCTCTATAAGAATTTTGAAAACACCACTTTCTTAGCTTTTCTGAATTGCATCATCTTGAGCCTTCAAATTCTTCTAAAAATTATTTATTCCTTTAATTTTATAACATTTAGGAAAGAAAAATATAATGAGAATCCTCATTTTTTTTATTTACTTATGTCTAGTATATAAATGCCTGAGTAATTCTCAGTATGTTTGCTGCTGACAAAACAGAAGATACTCTAAGATGATACACATTTTGCTTATTGAGTGAGTATTTTGTTGTAACATTCCAGATTACATTTGGTCCTTTCTTAGAAAACTTTCCAACCCTGTAAAGTTTACATTTCAGTAACAGTGTTATACTAACTCCATCATTAGGCTTTCTTTCTAGTGTGTTTGCTGATATGATTTTTATGGTACTGTGAAGAACACTTCATAGAACTTGTTTATGTGATGAGCACTAAAGTTTGTGGAAAATAATTTTAACACTTATAAGCTAAATACATGTTCAGACAATCTGAGTTATATAGTTTTAACTCAAATATTTTAAACTATTGTGTGCGTAAGGAATGTAGGGTTTTTAAACAACAAGATTATCAGTTACTACATATTTAAATAAACCTAAAGATGATAAACTTGGTTAGACATTAACAAAATATAGTGTACTACTTCATGTTTTGATATAGCACAAAATCATATGTAAAATTAGCTCTACATGTATGGTATTACACCTATAAATGAATGCTTATAAGTCAAGTAAAAATACCTTTGTCAAATATCTTCAAATTAGGTAAGTTGGATTGAGCAAGGAGTTTAAAAGTCACACACAAACAACACGAGTGCTAATTATTATATTTAACATAAGTCTAATAAGCTTATTGTGATTTAAAGATTAATGATTCTGAAAATGTGCACATCATTATCTCTAGAATCTGCATATATGTTCCCACAAGACAAAATATACTTCTTGGTATAGTAAAAGTCTTGAAAATACAATGTCTATCTAGTTTAATTTGTGTGTCTTATTTAATTGCTGGGGTACTGCATAGTAGAAGAGAAAGAAAATAAATGTTTGTGGTGAGAACAAATAATAACTCACTTACTACTTCTTGCTTTCAAGAGCAAAAAGAGTATTTGTTATCCAAGGAATGTATCTAATTTCTAGAACCAAGGGAAAAAATTTAAGTTCTCTAGATGACCCTCTAAGAAAGAATGCAACACTTTAGGTAATATGACTTTAACAGAGAGCATTGGGTTGAATTTCTCTAGTCATAGAATTTTAGGACAATATATTAGTATTGTTTTCAGTTGCCAGATTTATGGCAGTTTCTCACAATGCCATGGGAAACTAATATTCCAGCTAGTAATATTTTTATGTCAAACTAGAGTAGGTTCTGAAAATTCAGCCATCAAGAATAAGAGGCGGAGTACAGCGTCCAATTCTGCAAAGGCAACAAATTGCCAGGAAACAGGAAGAACATTGGCTGGTCATTGTTCTGTGTGAGAACAGAATCTTTCTTGTATACATGATTGTTAAAAGTTTAAAGGAGGACCAGAAAGACAAACTCAATGTATGTTTTAGAGGTAGAGTTTATTTAAACAAGGACAATGGCATTACTGTAAAGAGATTTGTAAATGTCATGGTAGTAGAACTGCAAGCATATTATAAAGAATATAAGTCATGAACTTTGTGAGTCCACAAACAGGAACATTTGTCATAATGTAGGTGTGTATGTGAGTAGTTAAGATTAAAAGGCTAAGGATACAGTAAAAGCATGAAGAGGTTAAATGTGAAATAAATTGGAAGAGTTAACTCACACTAACCATTGAAACTGGAGGATTTGTGTACCTATCTTTTTGTACACATTGGAGTTCCATGAAATATTTTCTTTTCATAAAGATGTAAAATCCTCTCAAAAGATGTGACAATCATCTTGCAATCAATAAAAAGACAGTGAGTAATCTTGAACTTGGAAACCCTATAATTATTTTGTTAGAAATATAACCCAGACCCTGCTCACAATAAATCAGGGACAAGGTGACAAAATCATCTATGATACGTATTTTAAAATAACAAAAATAGTCATAGTCAAGCTTGATCCATATGTAGGTGTGCGAGGGATACAGAATGGCCCTGACTTCTGGCTTTGATGATGTTACTTATCTTTAGTCACTGAAAATCCACACTACATATATTCATTTCTCTTAGTAGTCTTTTAGCAACTTTAGGAAGCAGTTTGTGTCATTACTGTAGATTTACTGTGGGATTAACTGAAGTTAAGTCATATGACATTTTGATCCAGTTAGCCATTATCAGGGCTAACTTTCAAATCTAGAGCTTTGACTCTAAGCTGCCACGCTTCAGAAGATAGGGTAGTTTTTATACAGAGAGCATCTTTCATTTTGAGCATATACAATCTGAAGCAGTCTAAAAACAAAGAACTCTGAAGCCCAGTTTGCTATCATTCCAAGGAGACTTCAGAACATTGCTGTCATGTGGAACAAAGTTGACCCTGACAAAAGATGAATCTACACACGATCTAATTATCATTTCATCCAGAAAGGCATCCAGACTTCCAAATGTTCAATACCATAATATTATTTTACTAACATTAACATATAGTAATTTATAATGATAGTGGAGAAAGAACTCAACTCCTTCCCTGGGGACTTCCATGTCATATGGCTGTCATAAAAAATATATTTTCAAAATGCACTGTAGATGAGTAAATTCAGTGAAGTGTCTTCCTAATACTAAACATAATTGATAAGATGTCAGTAGAACATGGAATATACTTTGGCAAATGGAAGTTATCAGATCACACATAATTTGTTCCTTATGATTACAGAGAGAAGAACTAGTTTAGCAATTGCATTTGATGTGTTTAAATGTGGGTAAATTCCTCCAGCAAATGTAGTTGCTGAAGTACAAAGAAAATGGTAGGTATTAGTTCCAATTTAGATATGGAGTTTCCAGTATGTAATTAGAAACCTGCAAGCTCATAAGAATTAAAGAGGAACCTCATTACTACAGATACTTGACAAAATGCCTTACCACCTGCATATTGCCTGTTAAATTTAGATCAAGATTGACAAAATATTTTTCCTGTGGTGCTGAGAGCTCAGAAGTCAAAACTTCTAAGGCTGCCATGCCCTACTTTCACTTTTTATTTTTTAGTTTTCTTTAAGAAATCTTTTATAAGAAGCTTTAAAACTCTTCTGAAACTTTCTCTCTCTGTATTCCTTTGCTATTTGGCATTCTCCTTTAGAGCTATACCTATGTGAAGGCTTTGAGATCACGACAAAACAAAAACAAAAGTGTGGCATCAAATTGACTCTGACCTTCTGACAGCCAGAATGGAACAAAAATCTCTCTTTTAAATCCCTCCAGTATTTGGTGAATCTTCTAATCCTAAAGAGCTGACCTCTATTGATTCTTTCTGTGTTAAAAAAGAAATATCATAACTGAAGCACTTTTTCTAAAAGTCTGGCAATTGTCAACTATTCTTATGAGAATTCTAATGTTGAATAAAAGAGTCAGTAATAAGTTCTAAGGAAGGGTTCTGATCACTTCATAGAAAATATTAAGAGGAACCTTTTGTTCCCTTTGAAATTGAAATTGTAGCAATGTATAGCTTTTTTATATGTAGTGACTGCTGTGGAATCAGAGAATGTCATAGACATACTCAGACATTGTTCAAGTAATGAATGTGAGATTCCTTTACTCAATATTTTTTATATCAGTAGAGTTTAGTATACTATGTGTATAGGTTTGCTTTTTTTACTATATTTATTAATTTATTTTAAATTTAATTTTTCAAATACTTGTATAAATACAGAAATAGTTCTTATGTAATCTGACAACATTTCAACATTTTCCTCAAATGTAAGATATGATTTTTTTATTTTTTATTTTTAGAAGTTTGAAGTATATCTGAAAATAAGAGAATTGTTTTGGGAATTCTTAGGTCACTCTGCTACACCTGGGTCACTGAGCTGGATCCAGTCAGAACAGGATGTAGCCCCTTTTCCCAAAAGGTTGTCTTTTCAGTGCTTGCTGCCTTTAATATCTACTCTTTCCCTGGGGTCTCATTGCGTTACACTCAAAGTCCAGCTCAACACAGTGGCCAGATTTCTGACACTCTTCAGGATATTGCGAACTACATTAGTGTTTAAAATATGGATAAGCTTATGAGTCAATGCAGATCAAGAAAATAAATCCTAGAACTTCGCTATTCTTAAAAGCTTTTCTAAAGATCTTACCTCTAAGTATACATCATTCAAACGGTTTGAGATAATTCTAATGTCTCATTACAACGCTCTTAACTGATTTGCAATCCTAACTGGAGGTGGCCCATGACAGTGATGCACTGGCAGCCAGACACAGAAATCGGTAATGCATTCACTAAGCCTCTTGACATTTTACTTTACACTTAGAAAATGTGAAATTTTTACAGTTTTCATCCTAACACTGCCATTTCCACTCAGCCTATGAGTGTTTCCAAAGTAATTAGTTATACCAAAATCAAAATTAGTTTTAAAATAGCTAAAATTTAGAACAAATGTAGAAAGTTCCCTGTTGTGACCTGGGTTCAGCAGCAGCAATGAAGCACATTAAAATTCCCAATTTGAACTAAAACAATAAAAAATCCTTTTTTTTTCAGTGAGCCATGAGAAGGCATTTGTTTTCAAAATGACAGAATGCAAATCTCATGAATAACAATACGAATCCAAATCCAAGTGGTTTTGGGAAGCAGCCAGTAGCCAAAAGAGCAGTACATCACAATAGTTTGTGAATGGATACTGAAAAAAATCATCCCAAATTCTAGAGAATAAACATAATTGAATTATAAGAAGTTTCATTATATGAGAAAAGAATGATGTGACACCACTTTAAGGACATTAAAATAAGAAAAAGAGGAATCCATTCAAGTTCTTTCATGTACAGAGAAATTAACAAAGAAATAGATTGAGCGTGTGATAAAATGCTAAATAATCCAGGAGAATGGCATAATGTACTCTAAAATTTGCCAACACACTTTTTAATGAAAGACTATCCTTAAAACAAAATGAGTCATGCTACTAAGGAAGGAAGATGAGGTAGTTGTAGCACTAGGAGCTAGAGCCCATCACACAGCAGACCAAAATGGCAATGCAAGAGGGGCATGGGAGGAGAAGAGGGAGAGAGAGTGAGTGGGAATGGGAGGAGGGCATACAAGGTGAATAAATTGTAGTAATAAAAAAAAATTAAAGATTACAAATGAATCACTATTGACTGAGTAGCTTAATAAAGGATTAAAAGAAAAAAAAATACAAAACTCTTTCTTGTGGTTCCAGAGACAGCATGCAAAAGATACTATGCTGGTAGATGGACTCTCTGGTGAAGATTCATTTCTGCTTCATAGATAGTATGTTTTCTCTGTCAAAATATGGTAGAAAAGATCAAAACACTCTCTGGGGCTTTATTAGTGATGACATGATTTCCATTCATGAGAGCCCTGTCCTCCTCATCAAAGCGTCTTCCATAGGCCCAGGCATCACAAAGTAACTGGATATCAATATATAATTTCTTAAAGGTCACACAGATAAGACCACTGAAAGGCACATTCTAGCAAGACCTGTGTTGTATGAATTTTCCTGAGTAACCATGAGCAAACAGCAGTTCATTCCAAATAGAACACTGGATACAGACTAAAGCTATTATTCCACCCTCATTCAGCTTAATGCACCAGTAACTGTAGCAAACCAGTAACTTCAGCAAACCCATTTACAGGATTTGAAAGGTTTGTTGTTGTGAATCAAAGTAAGCTACAAAACCAGAAGTACAACACAACCTGCGCGATGACAGATGAAATTCTGCCGGAGACCAAGAATCCCAGGCACGTAGTCACGACGGATGCTGGCGCCGGAGGCTGCAATAAGCTTTGACCACCTGGATAGATTGCTTCCTGAGACCGGGAACCACCCCCCACCTGATTCCTCCATCTGATCCCCCCACATGATTCCCCCACCTGATTCCCCCACCTGACCGGTTTTAACAGTTAATGTTAAAACCTTGGAATGCCTCAATGAATCACGAGATAGCCTCCCGCCCCCCTCCCTCCTATTCTATACCTCATTCTTTGAGCATAAAAGTAAAGTCTTGCCCCATAATAAACGGACTTTGACAAGGAAAACTGCTTGGTCCCATTCTTCTCTCTTGCCCGTTTTTCTTTCAGGCCTGGCCTCTTCGAAGACCCCACGAACTACCAGTCCCGCAGGCGGGTACAAAATTCCATTCTTGGAGGCCCAGGTAGAAGTTACAGGTAGGTAGGCAGATAGTAGAGTTTCCTTTCTCCAGCGATTTTTACTGTTATTAAATACTGGGGAAGGGCTTTGTGAATCTTTTAAGTTTCAATAGCTTCCTGAGAATTGCAAATTTTGTTTATTTATCTTATTTCATTTACTCTTTCTTGAGTATAAATAAGCCTGCCTCTAGGAGGGAATGTTTCAATTAAAAGATAATAGCTTCAAAAGAATATGAAACCAACATAGATACATACCAGAAAATAATGTCAGGCAGAGGAGAGGTACTGTCATGACTTACATCCAGTTGAAATACACGCTATAGTTTACAGTTTGTTGAATCTAATCAGAAGTCAATTGTCACTAAATATAAAAAAATAAAAATACTTCTAGAAATGAGTCCAAGAAATAAAGCTCTAGCCAAACAAGCAAGTGTCTGACACAGGAATTCTGAGAAAAGACCATTTGAAGAATATTTACGTAATCATCAATGATTTATCTGTCCTAAATATTGAGAGTTACTTGTGGGTACTGAACAATATATGCTTTAATGTTGCAGTAAGTTTTGCTAAGGAGGGGTAAACAACTATTCACTCCAATAGGGCACTAAGGACATACTGAAGACTGAGATGTGCCACCAGACATGAGTAGATATCTGAACACAGTTTGTATGCTGGTCTTGGCTTTCTTTGTTTTGAGACGGGATCTCTTGTTATTTACAACTATGTATGTCAGGTCAGCTGTTCCAAGAGCTTCCAGCAATTCTGAATCCATTCCTCACCTTGCCATAGAAACAATAGAATCACAGATATCTGTAGGTTCTTGCCATTGCACAGCAAGCATTTCACTTATGGAGCCATGTCCCCAGAATGCACTTTTCCATTTCTTATCTTATGCATTCACTTATAGATATTTCCATAAAATAGCTTTAAAACTATAATCTAGCCCATACCAATTCCATTTAAATTAGAGCCTTCCAATTTACATAAATCCTTATATCTGTTTCTGTAATCAAGTGAATTATCACCTGATTTCTGCAGAGGTGATAGAAAATCTCATGGAAATACAATCAGCTTAGTCTGTTTTCTGATTGTTTCCATAATGTTTTCTGTTCAGCTCCTTAGAAATGTATTTTGGCGTACATCTGTGTTTTTTGTTTCTTTTTGAAACTACAGTTGCAAGACAAACTGTGACAGTGTTAATGTTCCTATCCTATCCAAGCCTAATTGCAGTTTCAAGTAATGTTTCAAAACAGATTGGATGAAGCTTCAGTTCTACAGTAAACATAAGAATGGAAGATAAGGTCTGAGCCTTCCCTCATGTTTTTTTTTCTTTCTCTTTTTATTCCATGTTTTTAAACTTTAACCTAGTTCTTACACAAACCATGTTCCTGGGATTCTATTACCCTATGCTTCCAACTGCATTTTTTATATTGGTATAAATATGCACACAGACATGCATGACTATCTTATGTGTATATGTGTATATGTAACACACTAAAGATGTTTATATATAACATGCTATATACAAGCATGTAAATTTATGAATATGTTCATTAATTACAGATGCAGTGCGTATGCACATGTATAGATAAACATATATAAGGTTACCACACACTAATGAAGTCTGTTTATGCTAGGGTACTGTCTCGTGCAATTTTGATGGCTAGAAAGTAAAATTCACAGGGCAGGCTGTTGTGAGCAAGAGCTGATGTTACAGTTTTGAGTTGTAAAGCACATTAGAAGTTGCCTGTTTTAGAGAAGTTGGGCTTTATTTTTGTTTCTTTAAGTCTTCAAGTGACTAAATGAAATCTATGCATTATTAGACTGGTTACTTATTTAATATTTGCAGTTACTTATTTAAATATTCTTAACACTTAAAAATTGACTTGATAGCAATGTCTGGATTGGACTTTCACTTATAAGTGAGTACCAGTACCACCTTTACATAATATGGAAATTTAGGAAATTTAGCCATTACATTTTTCTTCACCAAAAGTTTCTTATTTACTCATTTGTGTGATCAGGGACTCATTTTGCATGATTTATATTGGAATTTAATAAAGTATTAAAAATAGTTACATAAATATTTGGGATTTACATTTTTGAACGTCAGGAAACAGTAAATAGTTCTGCTAAATTTTAAACAGAATCAAAAGAACTAGAAATTAAAAGCTAGGGAGCAGGACAAAATTCTTCTAATCATCAGTAAAATGAAGTAGACTATAAAATGATCTCTGAAACTAACATTTTAATTACTTTATCTATATATCTGTCTTTTTTTTTTGGGGGGGACAGGGTTTTCTGTGTAGCCTTGGCTGTCTTAGACTCTCTTCGAAGACCAGGTTGGCCTCAAATTCACAGAGATCTGCCTGGCTCTGCCTCCTGGAATGCTGGGATTAAAGGAGTGCACCACCATACCTGGCTAAGATTTTTAAGTTTGAAACTTGTAAAAATCGAGAAAAAAATTCAAATACCTTAAATTATCATAGATATTATAATAATACAATTTAATCGCTACATACAAAGTATCAATTGAATTTATATTTATAAAAATCAATAGCACATTGAGATATATATGTATTATATATACTAATGACTGAAATGTTTACATTTTTTAATAAGAATATAAAAACTTTTACTATAACTGTAGTTTAATAGTATTAGAAGGAAATGTTTACTTATTGTTTTTAACCTCATATATTATTTTTTTCTTTATTAATTACACTTTATTCACTTTGTATCCCCCCTGTGGTTCTCTCCCTCCTCCTGTCCCAATCCCTCCCTTTCTCCACCCTCTGCATGCATGCCCCTTCCCAAGCCTTCTGATAGGGGAGGACTTCTTTTCCTTCCTTCTGATCCTAGGATGCACAAATTGTGGTATATCTACACAATGGAATATTCCTCAGCAATAAAAAACAAGGAAATCATGAAATTTGCAGGTAAATTGCAGGTGGGATCTGGAAAAGATCATATATTATTTCAATAAATGAGTCTACATCATCATTCCTATTCAAAAATAGTTTTTGAATAAATAATTATTTCATCAATTAAAAAATATTACTTTAAGTATAAAGATGGTCACCGTAAAGTCAATGTTACCAAGGAGGTTAACCTCTTATTTCCTGAATATTAATTATTAATTAGATGTTTTTCTCATTTGATGATGTTTTGATCTTTATACTTGCTCATCTTATTTCTTCAATATAGTTTTCTTTTTGCATTTTTTCTCTCACATATTCACACATAGTACAATTTAAATAAATAATAGGAATTTTAAAAGTTAAATCAACTGGATCTCTGCTTAAAGCCATATATTAATGTCATATATAAGGTATATAGGTTATTAATTTCTAAGATGATGTTTTTTTGTATAATTTGTTTTTACAAACATAGTCTTATTTGCTTCTTAATGTCTCCCAATGTAACTCCCAATGCTTTCCCTCACAGACAGTCCAAATTCAGGGTTGACAAACAAATCTAGATATCATAGAATTTAACTTTGGTTATCATGTCAGAGTTATAAGAGTTATGATCACAGGACTTTTTCCTTGTTCTTTAGAATGTAGGGAAGTGAGAAAGAGAAAGAAATTAAAGATATTTTTAGATTTCACCTTAATTATTATATCAAGGGTTAGATTGTTTTCATGGTATAAATTTTGTCATTGGAAATATTAATTAGTTAATTGAGACAGCAAAGATACAGTTGGGAATACATAGCTGATAATCAAAAATGCAAAGAACTATACTCTGGAATACATTGAATATAAATGGAAATATCCATGTAGTGTTAAAGCCATAGACACTTATGAAGCCCATTGAGTAGAGGGAAGTTAGTTTCCTCAGTGTACCCAATTAGAGTGGAACAGAGAAAGAGGAGCAGTGATGAACAAGAACATAAAAATGAAAAAAGGGAATAAGCAATTCCCTGTCAGTTTTCTAAGTATCTCTTAACACATTCAAGTTTGTGCCTAAATTTAAAACTTACATGATCTACTAAGAAGTAAGGAAATCTATCAGGATACTTGTAGAGAACTCCTACTCACAGAAACTGTTGTTGCTTTTGTTGTGTTCTCAAATTACTATGTTGGAGTCATAAGCCACCTTCTGGTTTTGAGAAATGAACCCTTATTTAAATGAGGTGATATAGGGACTTGGGATGGGATTAGTGTCATTTTAGAAAGGGACATCAGAGCTTCTATGAGGCACTTTGCTATTTCTTTCTACCATGTGAGGAGACAGTAGAATAGGATTTCGGGTCTACTGTTTTCATGTGTCTCCTTTCAGTCTTCTATGGTAGTCTCCAATCGAAATCAGAATTTAGTTTCATCCTATTAAGAAAACTAAAACAAGAAATTGTCATGATTAGAAAAGTAATTTGTAAAGAAGAATTTAGCCATTTAGGAAAGTTTTAAAACATTTCCAAAGTTATATAATCCATTACCTCATTACTACAAAGCACACTGTTGTTTGTAATACTCAAAGGAAAGAAATACATAAATGTGTAGTAAAACTTTAAAATCCTTTAAAATGTTAGATTGTTTTGACATCTTGCATCTTTTCTAGAATGTAACACCTTAAACTCACCAATCATATCACATTTCAAACTATAATATAATTATAATGGATGTGTTCCTCAATTATTTAGTAAATATATACATGAAGAAAAACTATGATTCAAAAATGGATTCAAATGTAGTCATCAAAAAGACTGAAAATCACTGGTGCAAGAAAAGTTAAATGAAAAAGTATGCTGCTACCTAGCTACGGGTTGTGAGTGGCATCAAATTGAGGAGTAAGACAATACAAAGATGCTGGTGAGGAGTATGCTAAGAATTATTTGACAGGAAAACTGAAAAAAAATTGGCTGTTACTCTGTGAACAGTACTAGAAAGAATTCATCAGAGACAGGAGAAGCCTATATCCAGACAAATACTGGATTAATCTGTTTACTATTTGGTTATCATTCACCTTTCCATGGAGAGACACATTATTATGTGTTATTTAAAATGTAACACTGTCATTCCCATGCCATGAATAGATTTAAGGGTCATGAGCAGAGAAGTGTCAAGAACAGAAAGGGTTTCAATACAAGAGTTCAAGCAACTAAGATGTACTAGCAGTGAATGGAATGACAAACCAAGAGTCTAGACACACTATCGGCTCTGTCTTTATCTCTACACATCTTGTAGTCAGGATAAATTTGGGGTGAAGTTTTTGTGGGTGGGATGATTTTCTCCTCCCTTGACAGGAGACTAGTCTAATTAATGGGTGTCCTCTTCAGTCTCTATGGTTTCTGTTACTAGTAGTCTCTGTTTTAGTCTCCCTCATATCCTCCAAAGAGCTTATTGAGGGAATGCCCAACCATGCCTGGCCCAAAGACCCACCCTATGGGAGAGTGCCAACCCCTGACACTAAGAATGATACAACAGGAGCCTGTCAGAGTTGTCTTCTAGGGGAGCTCCACCCAGCAAGGCCTCGAAACAGATGCTGAGACTCACAGCCAAACACTGAGTAATGAGAAAAGTGGGAGTAAAGAGAAAAGGACCTGTATGTAACGAGAACTCCACAAGAACAGAAACAGCCAACTGACAGGACCCAGAGGGGTTTGCTGTGGCTGAAACATCAACCAAGAACCATGCAGAAACTGGACCTAGGCCCACTACAAAAATGTAGCAGATGGGCAGCTTAGGCCTCGTGTGGGTCCTCTAGTAAGGGAAGTGGGGGATGGATCTTACACAGACCTTGCCAGCTTTTTGATCACTTTCCCCTGGCGGGACTGCCTTGCCAGGCCAAAGGGGAAAAGGACATGATCAGTCATAATGCAACTTGATGAGCTGGGGAGGATGGAAAAGGGAACTCCCCTTTTCTGAGAAAGAGGCAAGAGGAGATAGGGGAATGGGAGGGAGGGTGAGACTGGTAGGGAAGGAGAGATTGGGTTACAACCAGAATGTAAAGCAAATAAAAATTAATTAATATTAATTTAATCAATCAATCAATCAATTATACAAAAAGAGGAGAGTATACAACATGCTCACTGGAGTGGGACAAGTAAATTAATATATAATTAATATTACGAACAACTAAAACATGTTTCTTGGTGCTTTGAAAAAAAGGTGCTTTGAAATTTTTTTATTTTATTTCATTAATTACACTTTATTCACTTTGTATCCCCCCATATGCCCTTCCCTCCTCCCCTCCCAGTCTCACCCTCCCTCCCGCTTCTTCACGCATGCCCCTCCCCAAGTCCACTGATAGAGGAGGTCCTCCTCTCCTTCCTTTTGATCTTGGTCTATCAGATCACATTAGGAGTGGCTACATTGTCATCTTCTGTGACCCGGTAAGGCTGCTTCCCCCCTTAGGGGGAGGTGATCAAAAAGCAGGCCAATCAGATTATGTCAGAGGCAGTCCCTCTTCCCATTACTATGTAATCCCCTTGGACACTAAACTGCCATGGGCTATATCTGTGCAGGGGTTCTAGATTATTTCCATGCCTGGTACTTGGTTGGAGAATGAGTCTCTGGGAAGACCCCTGTGTTCAAATTTTCTGGTTCTGTTGCTCTCCTTGTGGACTTCCTGTCTTCTCCAGATCTTACTATTTCCCACTTCTTACATAAGATTCCATGCTCTCTGCCCAACAGTTGGCCATCAATCTCAGCATCTGCTTTGATAGTCTGCACTGCAGAGGCTTTCAGAGGTCCTCTGTGGCAAATTCCTAGCTTATTTCCTGTTTTCTTCTTCTTCTGATGTCCATCCTCTTTGCCTTTTGGAATGGAGATTGAGCGTTTTAGTCAGGGTCCTCTCTCTTGATTAGTTTCTTTAGATGTACAGATTTTAGTAGGTTTATCCTATGTTTAATGTCTATATGAGTGAGTATATACTGTGTGTATCTCTGCTTCTGGGACAGCTCACTCAGGATGATCCTTTCCAGGTCCACCATTTACCTGCAAATTTCATGATTTCCTTATTTTTTATTGCTGAGTAACATTCCATTGTGTAGATGTACCACAATTTCTGCATCCATTCTTCAGTTGAGGGGCATCTGGGCTGTTTCCGGCTTCTGGCTATTAAAGAAAAAGAGTCTAGACACATTAAAAACATAGAAATGATAACACCAAGAATTTGAATTATAGTGGTACTGTAGTAATTTTGGAAACATATAGTAGTAGTGGAACTAGTACGAATTTGGGAAGATATATTTGGTCCTTGTGGAGCTCCTATCCTTTCCACGTCATACTAACTCCCCTTCTGCCGAAGGTTTGGTTATGAGTCTTAGTATCTGTTTTGAAACACTGCTAGGTAGAGTCTTTCAGATGCCTTCTGTGGTAGACTCCAGTCATATGTCCAATGCACATCCCATTTGTCTTTCTATATCTGGGCACAGGGGTCTTTTCTGAGACTGACACTCCACCAAGGACCATGTATGGATATAACCTAGAACCTTTGCCCAGATAAAGCCTGTGGTAGCTCAGTAACCAATTGGTTTCCAATAGTAAGGGAAACAGGAGCTATTTCTGACAGGAACTCAATGGCAGGCTCTTTGACCTCCCCACCTCCCCAAGGGAGGAACAGTCTTGCTAGGCCTCAGAGGAGGACTTTGCAGCCAGTCCTGAAGATACCTGATAAAACAGGATCAGATAAAAGGGGAGGAGGTCCTCCCCAATCAGTAGACTTGGAAAGGGGCAGGGAAGAGATGAGGGAGGGAGCATGGGATTGGGAGGGAATAAGGGAGCAGGATACAGTTGGGATACAGAGTTAATAAAATGTAACTAAAAATAAAAAAAAATTAAATTAAATTAAAAAAAAGAATTTGGGATGAACTGACACCTTTATAAAATGTAATCTTCTAATACATGGACGTAAATTATTTTGGTTTTTGTCTTTTCAGTTTGAAACCTTAATTAAAATTCAGCTTCCAGTGTAGAATATTATAATATATTTTCATGGCCTTATCTTTAGATGTTCAGTTATTTTTATTACTTTTATAAGCATATCAGTAATTGATTACTATATATATTAGACTGTATTTGTCAGTCTGTTTATAAATGTAAGAATTTGTTTTAAATTTACATACAGATATTTCAAATTCTATGTTAATTACTCAAATAAAGATACCTCATATCACACAAAATATAATGAATATATAAAATAATAAATAAAATAAAATAATTAAAGAATAATAAATATTTAAAACTAAAAGGAAAGAAAAATCCAAACCAAAGTACCTGAGTATTGCTATTACAAAAGTAAAATATAATTAAACATAATTATATGCTATTGTGCTTGATGTTGATGATAGGATTGAACCTGTCCATTGAAGCTTCTCAGGCTCATTCATGGGGGTAAAAAAGAGAACAGTTGAGGGGCCAAGATCGCGGTACCGGGAGAACACCTTGTCTGAGAAGCGGGACAACACACTTCATGCAGCAACAGGCAGACTGAACTCTGGACCCTAAAACAACAGTGATCAATCGTGTTTCCCAGGTGAGGGGAGGCTCCCACGGCATGGGAATCGGTCGGGTCCACTCTCGGCTGCCCAGCCAGAACCCGGAAGAGAACCAGCTAACGCGGGCTTTGGTTCTCTGGGCTGGTGCCGCAAGCCTGCTTGTGCTGATCACTTTCCCAGGCTGATTGGTGGGCACAAGGGTGCCTGAGGTTGAGAGTCCCAGTCGCAAAAAAAAAAAAAAAAAAAAAAAAAACCATGGGGAAGCAAAGTTGCCAGACTGGTCACGGGTCACCCAGTCTTTCCCTGGAATGTCTATCCCACCACAGGTACCTGCCACCATCACAATTGAGCTCCCGCCATGCACGGATTGCAGCTGCACGCCCAGCTCAAAATCCCTACTCCCTCTTCGGAGGAGGCAGGAGGCATCCAGCAGAATCTGCCACAGACCACATTGTCTGTACCCCAACCTGAGATCGGGGCTGAGAAAACCCAATCCTTTTGGGCACTCCCCCAAACGCCACCATTACCCTGCCGCAGCAGGGCAGAAGGATAAAGAGGCACACAGCGGCTTCACAGTGCCGGAACTCCAGTGCTGCCGGCCGCTCCTAGCAAACAAACTACAGCTCGGGATCTGGGACTGTGGGCATTCTACACGTCCTGAGATTATCCTGGGTCCAGCGCAATAAGGTCTAGCAGCAAGTTCTATCACTGGCGCCCCCCCCCCCCGACCCCTGGCAGAGAAACTCCGGCTCAGGGCTCAGGATCCGACTGAGAAGCCTCAACCCCTTATGGCACTCCCCTGAGAGCACCTCCATAAGCTTGCCCAAGCAGAGGAGAAGGTCAGAGGGGAAGGACAGAGAGGCAGCCTGCTAAGGACACAGCGCCCTCTCTCCAGCTCACCCAGCGGCCCCTAGCAGAGAAACCCAAGCTCTGGATCTGAGGACACTCAACCCTCCCTGGTAATGTCTTGGGATCAACAAACATAGATTCTACTGCTAGGCTGCTTCTGGCAGAGAGAGCTGGGCCCGGGATCTGGGATTGAGTACATTCATCCTAACTCTTACCTGCGCCACCCAGGGACCAGTCAACATAACCCCCCCTGGCAGAGGGAAAGGACAAAGAGACAGCACACAGGAAAGGTGGACACCGAGTCCTGCGGCCACAGTGTCACAGAGCTGACTGTTAGCCTACCCGTGCACTTCTGCAGCAGGACAAAAACAGAGAGTAGTGAGCAAGGGGAACCCCTGTGCATTCCAACTGGTCCTGCAAGAGAGTGAGTGAGCCTTCTAGAAAGAGATTGCCCCAGACTTAGGGCCTCTCCACAGAAGCAACCAGACAAGATCCCTGCCATCCACACCCCTAGTGTGGGCATCATAGGGATTCTTGGGATAGCGACCCCAACATTGAAGCCTCTGCCTTGCGGGTCCACCAGGGTAATCCAGGCAAACAATCCCTGGATCTCAGTCAGAACTGCGTAATAGTGGCTTGCAGGCCACTGCAATAGTCAGAGAATCCTTGCATGCACACTGAGCCCGCTAAAAGTGCACACGAATAGCGCCAGCGTTACATTCTTTACTTAGGCAAAACTGAAAACACAGTGCACACTCCCAAACCAGTGAACCTCTCTCATCTTCCTGAAAAAACAGTCCTGAAAACAGAAAGAGAGGATCATAGCCCAAACTACAATCTTGAGGAACAACCAGTGAGGATTATAAATAACCAGATGGCTAGAGGCAGACATAAGAACACTCCCAACAAAAATCAGGACATAATGACCTCGCCAGCAACCCCACAAAACAATGGACACTTCAATTCACTAGATATACAAGAAAACGACCTCAAAACTATGTTTCTCCAGCTATTAGAGGCCCATAGAGATGAAATGAGCAAAGCCCTCAGAGAAATAACCAAAGAAATCGAGACTAACCAAGAGGAAATAAATCGTGCTCTCAGAGAAATGACCACGAAAATTGAGGCAAACAGAGAAGAAATGCACAAAGCTCTCAAAGAAATGTCCACACAAATGAAGGCAAATAAAGAAGAAATAAACAAAGCTCTCATAGAAATATAGGCAATTATACCCAAAGAAGTAGAGGCACAATTAGTGATACATAGAGAGGAAACGGACAAAAAAATAGAAGCTATCATTGAAAAGCAGGAGTCCACAATCAAACAGATGAAGGAAATAGTGCAAGACATGAAAACAGAATTAGAATCAATAAAGAAAACACAAATAGAGAAAAACCAGGAGCTGGAGAACATAGAGAAAAGATCAGGCACTACAAAGGTAAGCATCACCAACAGAATACAAGAAATGGAAGAAAGAATCTCAGGAGCCGAAGATACACTTGCGGAAATTGACATGTCTCTCAAAGAAAAAATAAAATCAGAAAAGTTCCAAACACAAAACATCCAAGCAATCAAGGATACCATGAAAAGACAAAACCTAAGAATAATAGGAGTAGAAGAAAAAGAAGACATCAGGCTCAAAGGTCCGGAAAATATTTTCAAGAAAATTATAGAAGAAAACTTTCCCAACTTAAAGAAGGAGAGGTTGTGGAGAAAGGGGAACCCTCCTCCACTGCTGGTCGGAATGTAAACTGATACAACCACTCTGGAAATCTATCTGGTGCTTTCTAAGATAATTAGGAATAGTGCTCCCTCAAGACCCAGCTATACCACTGCTAGGTATATCCCCAAAGTTTGCTTAAGTACACAAAAGGGATATTTGCTCAACCATGTTTATAGCAGCTTCATTTGTAATAGCCAGAACCTGGAAACAGCCCAGATGTCCATCAATGGAGGAATGGGTACAGAAATTGTGGTATTTTTACACAGTGGAATACTATTCAGCAATCAAAAATGAGGAAATCATGAAATTTGCAGGCAAATGGTGGGATCTAGAAAAGATCATCCTGAGTGACATATCCCAGAAGGAGAAAGACAAACACGGTATATACTCACTTATATAGACCTATAAGATATGATAAACATAATGAAAGCTATACACCTAAAAAAGATAATGAAGAGACAGACATGGGGTAAGATTATCAATCCTCATTTAGAAAGACAGATGGGATGCGCATTGAACATATGACAGGAGTCTACTGAGCGCATTTGAAAGACTCTAACTAGCAGTGTTTTCAAAGCAAAGACTCATGACCAAACCTTTGGCAGAGTACAGGGAATCATAAGAAAGAAGGGGAGTTAGTCTGATGAGGAAAGGATAGGAGCTCCACAAGGACCAAATATATCTGGGCACAGGGTCTTTTTTGAGACTGACATGCAACCAAGGACCATGTATGAATGTAACCTAGAACCTCTGCTCAGAAGTAGCCTATGGTAGCTCAGTAACCAATTGTTTTTCCCATAGTAAGGGGAACAAGGACTATTTCTAACAGGAACTGTTAGAAATGACTGGCTCTTTGACCTCCCCACCTCCCAAGGGAGGAGCAGTCCTGTTAGGCCATGGAGGAGGGCTTTGCAGCCAGTCCTGAAGATACCTGATAAAACAGGATCAGATGAATGGGGAGGAGGTCCCCCCTATTAGTGGACTTGGGAAGGGGCATGGTGGAGATGAGCGAGGGAGGGATAGGAGGGAATGAGGATCGGGACATGGCTGGGATACAGAGTTAATAAAATGTAACTGATAAGAAAAAAATAAAATTAAAAAAAAAAAGAGTACAGTTACTGGCCCTCTTATATAATCTACCAGTAGCCATTAGTTCATCAGGGAATGGTAGACACTGCCCCCCCCCAAAAAAAGGCCTTCCCTGAACCATGAGTCTCTGCATTCACTGTTTCTCATTTAAGAGAGAAGCTTCTTTGATTAAGCATTTGACTATGGTTATAAACATAAACATCAGGCAGTTTGGAAACGTGAGAATTAGCTAAATGATAGTAATAGGTTCCCTGAGGGCCTCAGATGACCTCAGCCATGTTTTTCTGTTTGGTTTTGGTTTGTTTGCTTGTTTGTTTTTCTTTCTTCCTTTTTCTCAAATGTGTTTACAGGTTTTACAATATGGAAATTCCTGTGGATCAGTCTTCATATCCAATCAGAGAGCAGCCAGTTACCTTCATGAGCAGTGAAGCCACTATTGTACCAGTTAGCAAATTTTCCCAAGTAGGTTGCTATTATAACTTGTATGATTGCAAGTTTGTTAACACCTCTTTTACTCCAGTAGTCTACATAACCTCTTCTGGTACAATGGAAGCTACCAGGAAAGAAGCTCAGTTGCAGCTTGGTTTCTCTGCATCTTACAACTAAAGTATATGGTCTCTTCAGCAATCTTATCAATTAGTTGTGGTGGGAAATGAAAAGGAATGTCAAACAATTCGATTATTGTAAGGCTTGTAAATTTTCCTTACCAAAATTTCAAGAGGAGGAATCCTATAACTGATATGAGATATTATTGTTATTAATATTTTTGGGTTGTGTTAGCAATATTATCCAAATATGAGGGCACCACTTTTTTAACTCGTTTTTGTTTTAACTTATATTTAAAATATTATCATATGAATGAGTAGGTTTCTACATGGCTCTTAAATTTTATTTTCATTTTTGTAAACCCTCTTCCACATTTCTCTTTTCTACTCCGAATACTCATACTTTCTTATAAATTTTCCCATCTACTGTCACATGCACTGTATTATCCCTTTTTTTCTAGGTTGTTGGTTTTTACAAATACTGCTGATTACATGCTGCAATGGCTATATGTCGACATTTTTGTTTTCGTTTTTAAAATTTTTCCTAGATTTTCTATTTTATTTGTTTTCATATATTTTAATTTTTAAAATGTCCCCATTTTAAATACTGATTTTAAATGATTTGTGTTTATTAATATAGCAACCATATTATTTTAAGATAATTTTCTTATGTTAATGTCTGGAATACTTATACCTGTTTATGTTGTTCATTTATTTTTATTTCACTATGGATCAATATCTTAGAGCATCATGTGTCTTTTTGAAAAAAATACAGATATTTTACACACAAAAAAACTGTTGAATCTTGGTATGATGTTTCATGGTTCACCAAGAAAAGTCCATCTTTTCATTTCTTAAGCAAACAGGGCAGTTCCTTTAATCACAATATACTGCAGTAATGTTTTAAGAGAGTAAGCCCATAACATGGTAAGGGGGAAGATGCCTGTGCTTCCAACTGAGGAGTCAGCACTCTACACTTTCGCTTGCTTCACAGATCTAAACTTTATCATGTCAAAATAAGCTGAAATACCAGGACAAAACAAGCAATAAAAAGAAAATACCTATAACAAGAACAACTCTATCTTCCTTTGTTTCTTAGTTTCCATCTCAGCATCTTTAGATTTTATCATAATCTATTTTCAAACACTTAAGCATATATTATTCTTCTCATGCACTATACTTTGGACCATGGCCCCAAGCATCCCAAGATGTTTGATTAGTTCATTTGGTTCTTTGCCACAAACATGAACTACTCTCTTGTTTTCTTTATAAATAAATGTCCCAGAGAAAAGTTTCTACATGCCATCCCCTCATCCCTCTCTACTTTCACCTAGTTTTAAAGGTGACACTTTCTTTCCAAGCTTTAATTGCCTTTTTCTACAAGGCAATATACCTGTAGGCAGATATAAACTTGTGTTTTACTTTTATGGATAAATGATATTTTGCTTTACAAATTCTGTTATTCTCAGATACTGCAGTTCTAATAGTGATTGATCATTTTATACATGCTGTTAACTTGATTTGCAGACATTTTGCTTACAAAGTATTTTACCACAATTATTCTAAAGAACTTTATTTGTCCTCTATGAAATATTCTAAGAGCTTACTTGACATTCCTGAAAGGATATGACTGTGCTTTTCCTTAAAAATATTATTATTCAATCCAGAACCTTGAGAACAAGTAGCCAGAATAATTTTCTTGTTCTTCTTCATATTAATATGTAAAATGTTATTTAAATTTTACTTCTACATTGTCCCTTCTGTTACATCACATTAATCTAGGTATTCCATTAATGTATTCGTACAACCACTTTGGAAATCAGGCTAACATTTTCTCAGAAAACTGGGATTAGTGCTACCACATGATCCAGCTATACCACTTCTGGGCATATATCTGAAAGATGCTCAACTACACAAGAAGGACATTAGCTCAACTATGTTCATTGCAGCTTTATTCATTATAATCAAAATCTGGAAACAACCAAGATGTAGCTCAACCAAAAAAATGGATAAAGAAATTGTGGTACATTTACAGAATGGAATACTGCTTAGATATTAAAAACAAGGAAACCAAGAAAAGATCATCCAAGTGAGGTAACCCAGAAGCAGAAAGACATCTCAACCAGACTGGCTGCATTGTCATCCTCTGGGGGCTAGCAAGGCTACAACCCACAGGGGGAGGTGATCAAAGAGTTCACGTTGGAGACAGCTCCTGCACCCTTATTAGAAAACACACTGGGAGCTGAGTTGCCTATGAGCTACATCTGAGCAGAGGGTTTAGGTCCTCTCCTTGATGATCGTTGGTTGGAGTATCGGTCTCTGCAACTCCCTCAAGGGCCCAGGGTTTTTGGCTCTGTTGCTCTCCTTGTGGAGCTCCTGTCCCTTCCAAGTCTATCTATATTCTCCTTCTTCCATAAGATTCCCTGAACTTTAAATTTATAGTATTCTCTATTGCTTCATTATAAACTATATATATATAAAATAAGCTACTTTCATAATTGAATTACAGAAGCTTTTATTCTTTTTTTCTTTTTTTATATTACTGTATTAGAGAAATTGCTCTGCTTCAGTGTTCTTAGTTCTAAGGAAGCTAAACAACAAGACTGACCTAGGGAATAGGCTTAATCCTCATTCAGAAAGGCAAAGGAGACGGCCATCGGAAGAGGGAGAAAACAGGGAACAGGACAGAAGCCTACCAGAGAGGGCCTCTGAAAGACTCTACCCAGCAAGGTTTAAAAGCAGATACTGAGACCTATAGCCAATAGGGAATATTATGGAAGAAGGAGGAGATAGAAAGACCTTCAGGGGACAGGAGCTCTACAAGAAGAACAATAGAGCCAAAAACCTGAGCCCAGTGGGGCCTGGAGAGACAGCTGAACCAATCAAGAACCATGCATGGAGAGGACTTAGATGCTCTTTTCAGATGTAGCTCATGGGCATCCATGTGTATTCCCTCTTAAGAAGGGCAGGGACAGTCTCTGGCATGAACTTGGTTGTATGCTTTTTGATCATCTTCCCCGGTGAGGTGGCCTTTCCAGGCCGTAGAAGAATAAGATCCAGGCAGCACTGATGAGACCTGATATGCTATGATCAGGTATTAGGGGAGGAGAATCTCTCCTTATCATTGGACTAGGGGAGGGAAATACAGGGGAAGAGGGAAAGAGGATGGGACCAGGAAGAGATGAGGGATGGAGCTACAGCTGGGATACAAGAGGAATAAGTTATAAATAATAATAATAATAATAATAATAATAATAATAATAATAATAAACTTAAAAAGAAAATACACATTGTACATTTTATCCTAGTAATTGCTTTACTTTTGTTACTCTCTATTGCCTGGATAACATAGTCACCATTTTATAACACATATTTTTTTCATAGCCTATTGTTACGAGGACCATCTCTAAACACCTAACTGAAGAAGACTGAGTTCTGCAATGGTATAGACTACATTATGTGGTTGAGATCAGCCTAGGCTATGTAGCAAGACCTTGTCTAAAATTTAAAAAAATAATAATAAAAAATAAAACAAAACACTTCTCTAGATCCTTAATACTGAATGTCACACTGGCATAAATGAACAATCAGAGAAGTAAAATGAGAGGCTAGGGAAGATGTACTGAGAGTAGAAGCAAAAGGTAAACAAAGGGTAAAAAAAAAAAAAAGAAAGAAAGAAAAAACAAGAAGGCAGTAAAGTAGGAAGGGTACTCTGTGTCTTTCAAATAAACTGTTTAAAAAGAAACCCTGGCATTGTGTGTGTGTGTGTGTGTGTGTGTGTGTGTGTGTCAGTAACACTTTATGGCAATTCTACTTGAATTAAATGAGAAAGATATCATCTTTTTGAACTTTGGCCAAGGCTGTAATGAAATGGCAAGCCGTAGAAGTGAACTTTGAGATATGTTCCCATTAATTATAATACCATTGTCCTTGAAGCCATGTTATACGTACATAAGCCATTTTACTCCTTCAGCTATTTCAGCTACTATTTTAGGACTCTGTGCTACTCATTTAAAAATTTAGAAAGAAGAGCAAAGGACTGATGAATGAATGTTTGGTTTATGGACATTATAGAGGTTAAAAATGAAGGAACTAAAAATGTTTGACATATCTCCACAAAAAAATTGTCTTCCACAAGTCCTTTATATACCTTTGGGACCAAAGGCCTGCCACTCATGCCAAGCTTGGAACATTTAACATCAAATACTGACAGGATTTTCATTCAGACCAAGTTAGATAGGAATCAGCAAAAACACACATGTGAAGATACAACTCTAGAACTCCTTTTCCTGTTCCACCAAGATTTGTTATGATCCTTGAAGTAGGTTCAGACTCACTGTTCCAAGACTGGAACATACAGCCTATTGAATATTTTCAACAAAAAACACAGAAACTTTTCAAGACAGTGTATTTTAATCTTGAAGGTGATAATTTTGTAGTTAAGAATATTTTATCAGTGCTATCAACAATTATTTCATACTATTTGCAAAGCTGAAAACAAATTTACATCTAACCAAGTTTTCTACAATGTGCATGGCGCATCATGTTCATTTATCACCTGAACCAACATATCTTTAAATAAAGATCATTAGTTTCAGGTACATATCTTTCAGTGACTTATCATCACTAGCAAACTGATGATGCTGAAAAAGTCAACGCATGCAATTCTTACGCTGCTAGAGTTTTCCCTTAGTAGAGTCAGTAATAATCATTCAAGACACTGGCTAAACTGTTTTCATCAAGTACCTCAGTAAACTTCTACTTGGGGCCATCTAATGTAGTCATTATTTATCACACTGCTTATCTGAACATTGGTGAAGCCCAAAATGTGTATAATGGCTTCTGACTATAAGGTAGTTCATGCTTTTTAATCCAACTCTACACTCCAAGTTATAAAACATCCTATCTTCATGGGACCTAAAAATATCATTTTATTTTTGCTTGAATAGGTATTGGAATAAAAAAGAGAATAATATAGGATTGTTTAACAACAAATATTAATTTCCTCACTATGCCGTGACTTTAAAATCTAAAGTTCCATTGGTCATTCTGAAAAAAAAAAAAAGTTGGCTGTAATTGACAGTTATCATGTATCTTTGGGATGAAAGGAAAAAGAGATACTGGACATAAAGCAGGTATTTCAAGTAAGTACAAACTTGGAAAGGGTTGATATAAATTCTGAAAACTTAAAAGCTATGTCTCAGAAACACTACCTACCCTAACCCCAGTAAATTACCAGGGTCAATTATGAAGAAAAATTTTTACTTTTTTTTTTCTATTTCAGGATATTCTAATATACATATACTGCCCCTCTTTTCTTGCAGGAGATTTTCCAAGTACAAACAGATGGTGTTTGTTAAAAAGAAAAGGTAATTTAATAAAATCAAAATCATGTTGTTTATAACCCATTTTACAAGCAAGCAGCATGACTGTGTTACTCTCTTTCTTTGGCATATGATCATTTCTCCACAAGAAAGGCCAAATCAGGAGGACTTAACTTTTCATAGCCTCTTCTCACAACTGCTCACTGATTGTTCAAAATCCGCCCCCCCCCTTTGTATAAAGAGAAGCGAAGCAGGAAATGATTTCCAGTTTTATTCAATTCTCAAAATGAAGTGGCTGACAGCATCAAAAGATAAATATAGACATACTGAGACTCAGAGACAAACTTTGGGCAGAGTACTGGAATCCTTGTGGAAGAAGACATGGAGGGAACAGGAACTCCACAAGGGGAACAACAGAGCCAAAATACCTGGCCTCAGGGGGACCTGCAGAGACTGATACTCCAACTAAGGGCCATGCATGGAGAGAACCTAGACCCCCTGTTCAAAGGAAGCCCATTGGCTCCTCAGTTTCCAAGTGGGTTCCCTAGTAAGGGGTACAGGGACTGTCTCTGATGTGAAATCAGTGGCAGGCTTTCTGATCACCTCCCCCTAGGGGGTGCAGCCTTGCCAGGCCACTGAAGAAGATGATGCAGCCAGCCTTGATGAAACTTCATAAACTAGGGTCGGATAGAAGGAGAGGAAGTCCTCCTCTATCAGGAGAATAGGGAAAGGGCATAGGGGAAGAAGAGGGAAGGTGGCTGGGACTGGAAGGAGATGAGGGAGGCTGCAGCAGTGATACAAAGTGAATACATTGTAATAAATATATGATTAAAATTAAATTAAGAAAAGAAAATCTTTTCTTAAAAATCATCCTATATCTCAGTCACTTCTAAGTCAACAATAAAGAGCCTACCACTTCTTGTGGAATCTTGTGAATAAGTCTCACAAAATAGCAAAGACTACTTTGTTTGGGTTAAATGTTTTGGTTTGTTTCTCAGTTTGTGGCCTTATTGTCTCTTGGCCTGTCATTGTTCTCCAAATGTAAATTCTGATTTCACTAGAAAGATAAAGCATCACAGGCAGAGAAAACTAGGAAAGCTCAATGAAGAGGAATAAGGAGAAAGCAGGATACTGCTCCTCATGATCTACAGGCATGTCTACATACAATGATCTGATTCTTGCTACAGGGGAAAGTGCTCTCTAAAGACAAGATGACTACAGAGAAAAACATCTATGAGACAACTTTGATTTAATTTGATTTTTTTGCTTTTGATATAGTCATATTTCTTACACAAGTCATGATCATGAGAGAAAGGTACGTGTAAGTGTATATTTAATTTACTTACACATGAGAGAATTTAAAATGCCACTTTTCTAAAAACAATTGTCTTTAAGTAAAAAAAACATAAAACTGACTTTGCAGATATTTTTCATGTAGCATCAAAAGGTGATTCTATGACTTTATGTTTGTGTGTATATGTATATGTAATGCATATTTAAGTACATATCATAATACACATAATGTATATTTTGTTGGTAATGTAATTTTACATTTCAAAATGGCTTCCCAGAAAAACAGTAATATTTTACCCTTTTGTTTTCAATGTCAGCAAAGCATAGCTAGGATACATTATAAACCGTAGCCAACATTTTTTATGAAATGATATGAATTTAAAGTAGGAAAGATAAAAGGAGAATAAAGGCTTCCTTCTGAAATATGTACTGATCTCAGAACTTGACTTAATGACTTGTAAGTTGCATGGAGTTTTCATGTTCTATTGCTTCTATCATTGACTAAATAAATAAATAAATAAATAAACAAACAAATAAATAAGCCTCTATAATTTGTAATGCTAGCATGAGTGGAGTAAAACAAAACACTAGAAAGATATGTGAAGCTGTCAGTAATTCATCAAAACCAGCCTATTTTAGCACCTAATAAATTTTTTTATGTGTGCTCCTTCTTTAGATGAGAACAAATCCAAACGCCGATGCAGTAAATTCTCAGAGGGGAAACCATAATTCTATTGATGTGCTTCAAGATGGCTTTTTGTTTTCAATTCTGCAAAAGCAGATCGATAAAACTAATGTAGGTTCTCTCAGATTTTTCTCCCACATTCATAGGTAGAAGGCTTGATAACACTGCATTAACTGCTTCAGTGCTGGCAGGTAGAACAGCACAGATTTACACAGATAAGTGGAACAAAAGAGGGGAGAAAACAGAATTAGCATAACTAATTGTGCTTTATAAACTGAGCACTTGAATTTTGAGTTGTATGTACTTGCTGTGTGAGCTTGTCATGGGCATCGTTTCCTCACAATATTAAGGAAGGTATCAAAACAAAAATTAAATGTTATTATCCAGGTAATTTTTTTTAAACTTCTGTCAAAGTAAAAGTTTGCATACATTAATTTCATTTTACTACTACACTGTGACCCTACTATTCTTATGCTTCTTGAAGGAATTCAAAATATTGTGGAGAATAATATTATCCAAAGAAAAATATTAAGATGCCTTACTTTCAATAAAATGTGCATTTAAATGTGGATTTGGAAAAAGTGTGTCTAAAATGTCTATGAGGGAAAGAAGGTTTGAAGGAGTTGTTAACAGCTCCTGTCTGTCTTTTTATTTGCTACTCTCCTATGAGCTGATTGAAGAGGAAACTACAGCATTAATCCAAAAAGCTGAAGAGACCTAAAGAACATGAGAATCCATGGCTTTCCACTTCTAACAGTGTTTGAGTACTTGTTTTAAGCTATTTTTGTTTCCTGCTTTTATAAGGGAAACAGGAATGTTATCATCTCTGTCAGATCCACTTATTATAATTAGGTGATCTTAATTTATATTTCACAGAAGGAATTTATGACTTGGATGGAGTGAATTGTATAATCCATGAAATTTCTTTAAATTCTGTGATTTCTTTCCTGTTTAATCTTTATTGTAGGTAAATGGGATACTCTCATAATATCTTACATTTAATTATCAAACAAGTAGAGAGAAATCCTGAGGCCTCAGTCATTCCCTGCAGTACTCATTATATCCACTGCTCCTGAAATAATGCACTCTCTTCAAATGACTCAAAAAGACAAAACAAGCAAATCCTTCCAGTTTACAATATATCCTTTGTTTAGTATTTATTTTATTGCCACAGGGCATGATTTGAAGAAATGACTTGATGCAGTCTTGTTGGTGAGACTATTTGTGTGGCATCTAAGATCACTAGATGACACATTCTCACAGAAAATTCCCTTATCCTTTGGCTCTTTTTAAAAACTTTTTTTAATTATTATTACCATTTACTACAATTTATTCAATTTGTATCCCCACTGTGGGCCCCTCCCTCATCTCCTCTCAACCCCACTCTCCTCTCCCTATGCCCCTCTTCTAGTCCACTGATAGGGGAGGTCTCCTCCCCTTCAATCTGAACCTAGCCTATCAGGCCTCATCAGGACTGGTTGCATTGCCTTCCTCTGTGGCCTGAAATGCTACACCCCTCCAGGGGGCAGTGATCTTAGAGCCTGCCACTGAGTTCATGCCAAAGTCCCTGCTCTCCTTACTAGGGAACCCACTTGGACTACATCTGAATCTGGGTCCTAGGTCCTCCCCATGCATTGTGTTTGGTTGGGGCAGCATTCTCTTCAGGGCTCTCAGGGCTGTTTTTATGGTTCTTTTGGTCTTCTTTTGGAGCCTTTGTCCCCTCCAGGTCCTTCTATCTCCTCCTTTTTTCATAAGATTCCCTGCACTCTGCCCAAAGGTTGGCTGTGAGTCTCAGACTCTGCTTCTATACCTCAATCAGTAGAGTCTATCAGAGGCCATTTGTGGTATAGGCTCCTGTCCTGTTCCCTTTCTTTTCCTACTTCCAATATCTATCTCGTTTGTCCTTCTGAAAGAGTATGCTCAACTATACAACAGGACATTTGCTCAACCATATTCGAAGCATCTCTATTCATAATAGCCAGAAGCTGGAAACAACCCAGATGTCCTTCAACGGAGGAATGGATACAGAAATTGTGATACATTTACACAATGGGATACTACTCAGCAGTTAAAAACAAGGAAATCATGAAATTTGCAAGCAAATCGTGGCAACTAGAAAAGATCATTTTGAGTGAGGTTCCCAGAAGCAGAAAGACTCACATGGTATATACTCACTCATAAGTGGATATTAGACATATAATATAGGATAAGCATACTAAAATCTATACTCCTAAAGAAGATAAACAACAATGAAGACCTTAGGTAACATGCCCAATCCTCTGGCTCTTAAATCCCTTTCCCCACTTCTGCAATGTTCCTTGATCCTTAAGTGTGGGTGTGCTATGTAAACATATCTGTTGTGACTGATTCCACAGCTCTTCATTTTAATTGATTGTGGTTTTCTGTAGTGGTCTCTGTCTGTAGCAAAGAGAGGTTTCCTTGAAGAAAAATGAGACCTACACTTAATCTGTGGGCAGAAGGAGAAATATTGGGAGTTACAGTAAAGGCTGAGCTGAACAAGCACTACACCAATAGACATGTAAAAGTGGATGGCCTCAGGCCCCTACCAAAAAATAAATAAAAATACAGGAAACTAAGGAATGCTAAGAGTGGAAGAAATAATCTTCTTCAAGGAAGAGTTAATGAATTGGTTATCCAATGCCAACTTGTCAGCACTGAAAACTTACATCAGATTAGCATTATACTGATGGAGCGGGTCATAGTTAAGATTATATGTGTGTATCCATATATAAATGTAAAATAATAAGACTTTCCAACCATCAATTTTTTTGTCTTTTTATTTCAGCCCAATGGAATCCAATTTATACTGTTCAAATACTGTCTTATGCATGCTGTCACAATAGAAAGAAGTTCATATGCACAGCTACCCTCTGGTTCTGGAAATACTACTTTATTGAACTCATTCACCACCTCTGGTTTTTATAATCTTTCTTTCACAATAATTTCTAAGCTAAGAGAAAAGAGGATATGATATAAATGTCCCATTTAAAGGTCAATATTTCATAGTCTATTACTCTTCTAACTTAAATCAGTAGTGGCTCTCTGTGTTAATCACCACCTACTAGAAAAAGAGTACAACAGTGTATCATTAAGAATTGATTTAATGGTATGTTCCCTCTTTATACTCCTTCTACCCTGACTATCTCCCATCCCTTCCTGATCCATTATTGCCCCTTCCCTCTTTAATTGTGTTTTAAGTTTCTATCTTACAATGGCTTGCTTCAATCCTTTATTGTACTTTTAGGCACCTGAAACAAAGCCTAAATTTTACAAAGTACATAAGAATATGTGTGTGTTAGTATGTTTGTGTGTGTATTGTGTGTGTGCTTGAAATAAATTTTCTCTATGCTTATCAGTATTATTAGAATTATAAGCAGAGCCTGTCTTTCTGCCTTGGATAGAAATATTACCATTTTTTTTCCTGGTTACATTGGCTTTTCTAGCTCTAAGCAGATCTTTGGACAAATCCTAAGCATCAACAGTCCCAGATGCTATTTCCAGAAGCCAACACCTCATCTTTATAGCCTATTTTCGACTCTAACTGCTTTCCATTATGTAGTCTGTCTTTTTGAAGGATGTCTTTCATTTAAAATTCAATCATATCAAACCTTCTGTCCTGTATTATGGAATAGAGGGACATTATTCCAAGGCCTGTGGCTTAATAGGTAGATGAGCAAATGTCCCTATTCCTTCAATGTGCTGTGTCAAAGACTTTTTAGAATAATTTACTCTAACACTCAACAAGAGGTTCGAGTCTTTGCCAGTGCTTTTGTTTCCTGGAACAGAATTCCAAATTTCATATCACAGTGTTGCATCAATTGTTTATAATTAATTATTGACATCACAACAAGATGATTTTACTCTGAATAGGACTTTGAATAGCCCTTGATACCTGCATACCTTCAATAATTCTTTATCTTGGTTGATAGTTTAGTTCACAAAGACTTTTACATATCACATCAATCTGTTTTGTTGATGGCAGTATTCTAATGAGACTAAGTGGGAAAAGTAACAAATCTCAACTTATATAAAATACTTTTGTATCTGTGGGTATTAAATAATGAAAAAAGTAAGAACTGCCTTCTTAGTGAAATTTACAGAAATTCTGTAGTATAGGGCAGATAAAGACATCTCTTCTAAACTGAAAAGTGACTTATTACATCTGTTCCATTCACTAATTATAAAAGATAGAATGCCTAAGGGAATTCGGTCAATTTTGGAGTCTGTTCTTTAGCTGGATATGTGTATAATTCTGATCTACTTCCAGAATCCCCAAACCTGCTCATTTTGAGTAAGTCCTGAAACAACAGGTGATATTGTATCAGGTCTACCTGCTGTGTAAACTGCACTGCTACTTGTGTCATATGACTCATCATGGCTGAGAAAACATGAATTGTGAGTAGGATATAGGAATGCTATTCAAAGTTCTATGGAAGGTCCCACAGCCCTGAATTAAAGTTCATGTGTGTTGCTAAGTATCACATAACAGTAATAGAGAAAACTGCTTTGATTATAGGTTACAGCTTGCTCTTGCTTCAGTCCTAAGTAATTCATTTTGTATTATAGTTAGCAATTCACTAGCTCTCCTCTCTCCATTTGATATTTTGAAATGTCTTCATTTCTCTTTCTACAGACAATTGACTGGATTGTTAATTTTTCTTCCCTATTGCATCTGTAATTCCTTTCTCTTCAGTTTCATCAGAAAAGAGTCAATAGCAATAGCAACTAAATTCCTCTGGGGCTCAATAGCCCAGTGAGACTAGTAGATACACTCTGTAAAGCAAAATAGAGATTAGAAGAGGACAAAGAAAAATTTCAAGACATCCACAGTAAGAAATGAAAAAAACCATGAAATAGAATTTTGATATGTTTTTTCAGAATCCACATTATAATATTTTATATCAATCTTTTTGCATTAGGCATATATTTGGATGATGAAAGGACAAGCCACAACAACCCTGCCCTTCTTTCTGCCCATTAACATTTTAAGTCATCTTACTCAGGGGCTGAAAGGCCATCCTGCTCAGAGATTGGGCAGTTTGAGGAAAGGCAGGTTAATCCTAGGCAAAAATAAGTTGACAGCAAGAAAACAGAATCACCAAAGCTTTTTTCTAGTAAAAAACACATTCTCTGACCAACATTTATACATATATCCTAGAGTAAATAAAATAGAGCAGGGTCACCTGGGAGTAGACTAAACAGATGATCTTCTGGCCTCAAAGTCAGACAACAATGCGGTATTCTCCTGTACATCCAAACAGAAGGAATGAATAAAAAAACAACTTATCTCACTACTTTATTGCCTCCAACAAGGTTTCATTATTAATGGAAATTGTTATTGAAAAAGTTCTTTCCCCCATGTATTGTTTATATTCCTGTTTAAATTCAAATTTGAGCCAGCAGCTAGGGAAATAAGATTATTTGAAGTGTATGAGAAAAATCTCATATGCCAAAGCCTGATTTATCAAGAAACATAAATCCTGAATTATACACCACCCACTCACTTGAAATTGAACTGCCCACAGCTCTATGAGGCTGCCCACAAGGTGTCTAATGAGTTATATGCCAGTGCTCATTTAACAAGAAAAGAAACCAAGTAGAGCGTAACTGAAACCTGGGTACATTTTGTTTTTGTTTTGTTTCAGAGAGCTGTCAAATATTTCAGTCCAATCTTAAAGTTGTTGCTTCCCTTTATTGCAAGTCGACTTTGGAATTTTAGTTACCTCTTGCTACAAAAGGTTTCAGTTTACAGGGTGGCAGGAAGAATGAAGATTGATAGTTGCTGGGTCTGGTTGGTCATACCAATTTGTACTGAAATCTAGGTCTGCAGTTTCTGAATTTTAGTTTAAATGTTGGGAAGTTTTAGAAGAAAGATATGGTCTGCATACTGCTAGATTAACATAGAGTATTTTTTGCAGGATGAGGCATCCATTGGGCTTGTGCACCTGGGCATTTCATGGGTTGGAAAAAGTAAAGACAGGATGAGAGCAGGAGAAAAATGAGAAACAGAGAAGTAAAGAGGGACAAAAGGAAGGCAGGAAGGTTGCACTAATGCTCCTCCAGAAATTTAAAAAAATAAGTTTAATTACCGGAACAATAAGTCATGGTTCATTAATCTAAACATCACCAGTTTAATGTAAAACAATATAGGTTATTGAATAGTATTATTTGAAACATGTATACTCAGTAAAAGTCTTTTAATAATTAAACTCTAAGGTATACTGAGCATTACACATATGCATTATTTTATTACAAAGAGTTTCTTATTATTCCTTCTTACCTGTTTTTTGGTTCATAAACCTTAACATTGAAATTTTGAAATATACTCATCTCAATATTCATAAATTAAATGTTCACCTCCAAATAACAATAGTGAATAAATAAGTTACATTAAAGTTCTCTAATTTTATACTTAAGTTCGATTTAGACACTCAACATTTACCACTTTATCTTTTGAGATAACTCATGTGCAATGTTATTTTACACATGTAATTATATTATGATGACTTGCTTTTTTGATTTTGAAAACACCCAGGAAAGGTAGTAAGAACTAGCACCTTCTCTTACTGGCAAAATCGAAATGTCTATAATTGATTTTACAAATATAAAACCTGATATTTTTTCATGTGTATATTTCGACTAATGTGTCTATTAAAGAGAAATGGAGTTTTCAGGCAAAACGTTGCCATGGTTAATGAAAACACCAAGATACTGTTTTGTTTGTTTCTACAAGACATAAGTTTTCAAAGGAAAAATTGTATTGCTACATATATATGTTTATATGTATTTGTGTATATATATATTTGTATATGTCTACACATATATGATACAAACATCATTGCTCTGCCAAATACTACCAGAATTGTCCTTCTGCAGAGATGAGGCTACCGAGGGACACAGTAAAGATAACATTTACTCAAGAAAATAATCATAATAAATGTAATTTGGCATCACTTATTTGTGCTTAAGGGAACGTTACAGTTGTACATGGAGAATATTTACATTAACTCCTATTATGCTCCTAACAATCATTAGTTGTCGGGGGCCTTCTGGCACCTTGCTGCCCCCTGAATTTTGGCACCTGGCTCAGCCTGGCCTAATGGCCTACTGCTTGGATACAATAGTGCATTCCTGGCTGACATGGGGCTTTTGATAAGATCATCTTCCTGAAATACCTTAAATCCCCCTCTCCTTCAAGGCTTCCTAAATAACACTTCTGAGGAACTTCCCAAACAACCATTATTAGCACATCTTGGTGGGCCATTCTGTGATTTCTAGTCACTTAGTAACCCTGCCAAAGGTAATTACATTCCTTCCACCCTGCCTATATAGTTGTACAAAAAATTCAAATAAACAGAGACTTTGATCAGAGAAATTGTCGTAGTCTTCATTTCTCACACCCTTGTCCCCTTTTTCATTCCCACTCCCCCATTCAGGATCTCTGGTGACAGACCTGCAGGACAGGTTGACTGACACTAAGGACATTTAGGAAGATGTCGTGATGTTGCCCTTAGACACTCTCTGGGAATAAGGGTGTTTTGGGACCCTTAGACCCTCTCAGTTCTCTAACATGCACATCAACAAGCAATGTGAATTTCAAATGCTACTAGTATGAAATAGTTTAAGGACTATTAGAAACTACAACTAATTTTTGACGTTTTACATAGTGATACTGACTTTTAAAAATACCAAATTAAAAAAAAAAGAAATAAAAAATACTTCAGGTAAAATTATTTCAACATAGTGTACTTATTTTATTACGCTTGTCTCTTTGGTGTCCCATAGTCAAAAGTCTGCAGACATTGACCTGTTCACAGTACCAAATTTTGATATTCAATCCATTTAATTTTCCCCAATCTTTGTGAGTATTTTGGGTAGGAATTATTTCATATAAACATTTGAATTACTCAACACTACCTTTAAACAAGCACCCAAATAAAGAATAAAAGTTCTTTTTTAAAAAAATGTAGTGTTAAGATTTGATGTTTTTCAGAGTGGCTGAGTGTATGGCGCTATTTTGCATTAGCTCATTAGTTTTCATTACAACAATATATTGAGAAAGTTAAATCTCCCTGCTACTAATTTAAAATGGTATTGAGGATTTCCTGCACTCTGCCCAAAGTTTGGCTATGAGTCTCAGCATCTGCTTTGTTACGCTGCTGGGTAGAGTCTTTCAGAGGCTTTTTGTGGTAGGCTCCTGTTTTGTTCCCTATTTTCTCCCTCTTCCAATGTCTGTCCCATTTCCCTTTCTGAATAAGGACTGATCATGTTACCCAGGGTCCTCCTTCTTGCTTAGCTTCTTTAGGTATACAGATTTTAGTATGTATATCCTATATTGCATGTCTAATATCCTCTTATAATGAGTATATACCATGTGTGTCTTTCTGCTTTGAGGATTTCTTACTCAGAATGATATTTTCTAGTCCCCAAAATTTGCCTGCAAAATTCATGATTTCCTTGATTTAATTGCCCAGTAGTATTCCATTGTGTAAATGTACCACAATTTCTGAATCCATTCCTCAACTGAGGGATATCTGGGTTGTTTCCAGATTCTGGCTATTACAAATAAAGCTGCTATGAATATGTTTGAGCAAATGTCTTTGCTGTATACTTGAGCATATTTTAGAGATATGACAAGGAATAGTATAGCTGAATCTTGAGGTAGCACTATTCCTAATTGTCTGAGAAAGCACCAAATTGATTTCCAAAGTTGTACAAGTTTACATTCCCACCAGCAATGGAGGAGGGTTACCCTTTCTCTGCATCCTCTCCAGCATGTATTGTCACTGGAGTTTTTGATCTTAGCCATTCTGATGGATGTAAGGTGAAATCTCGGGGTTGTTTTGATTTGCATTTTCCAGATGACTAAGGACATTGAACATTTCTTTAAGTATTTCTCTGCCATTCGATAACCCTCTATTGAGAATTCTCTGTTTGGTTTTGTACCCTATTTTTAAATTGGATTACTTGATCCATTGCTTTTTAACTTGTTGAGTACTTTATATGAAAGAAAGGGGAGATAGAAAGACCTGGAGAGGACAGGCACTCCACAAGGAGAGCAACAGACCCAAAATATCTGTACTAAGGAGTCTTTTCTGAGACTGATAGATACACCAACCAAGGACCATGCTGAACCCCTACATAGATGTAGCCCATGGCAGCTCAGTGTCCAAGTGGGTACCCTAGTATTGGGAACAGGGACTGTCTCTGATATGAACTCAGTGGCTGGCTCTTTGATCACCTCCCTCTGAGGGGGAAGCAATCTTACCAATCCACAGAGAAAGACAATGCAGCCAGTACTGATAGGACTTGAGAGACAGGGGTCTGATGGTAAGGGAGGAGAACCTCCCCTATCAGTGGACTTGGGGAGGGTCATGGGAGGAGATGAGGGAGGAAAGGTGGGATTGGGAGAGGACGAGGGAGTGGGCTACAGCTGGGATACAAAGTGATTAAACTATAATTAATAAAAAAATAAATTTAAAAAAACAAAAAAATGGTGATGAGTTTAATATAAAATGTATTAGAAAAAGGAATATAAAGGACATTCGTGTCAACATCAAAAAAGAGATCTTTATCCTTTCTTGGGCTTTGATTTTATTCTTCTTACAAAGCATAGTAATGTTGAAATCCTTATGTAATTAAAGAAGACCACCAAATGAAGTCCAGTTACTTTGGAGATTAATTGGTTCATAGGTAGTTTTTTATGAAACTTTAAGTACAGGTTTCTAAAATCTGTAAAATACACCCACTCTCCCAAAAAGAGTACATTTCTGAGATTTTCTCTCAAGTGTTGCATTAAGTTCTAAAGAAATCACTTTGATCAAAAGCATTTAATTGCCAGATGGTTTTCTTATAGCAATATGTTTTGCCAAGTAGCAAAGGTAGTTTCATTTGATAATGGAGTATACTATAATAAATATAATATAAGCCTAATTTTAAATTGCTTATCTTATAAAATAAGCTTAATATAAAAGTGTTTATCTATTTAAGACTCTACAAGTAGAAGGTACTGTACCTAAATATTCCTGAAAGGTAGAATCATTGCACATAGTGTCTTACAAGGAATGCTAAAATAATATATTTTTCACATTTTTTGGACAGGAGGTTTTAGGAAATAATTATTTAATATGAATTTGTAAAAGGAAGCAATATGCACCTTAGCTATAAGTTTCATCTTGAAAAATCACTTCAACTGAAGAAAGTCATCCAAGGACTTGGAGTTGAGACATAAGAGGTGGATCCGTTTGTTGAGAACACTGTCTCTTTTACCATTACAAGGACGATGCATGGAGATAACATAGAACCCCTGCACAGATGTAGCCCATGGCAGCTCAGTCTCCAAGAGGGTTCCCTAATAATGGGAACAGGGACTATTTCTCTTCCCAGCCATGAACTCAGTGGCTGGTTCTTTGAACATCAACCCCTAATGGGGGAGCAGCCTTACCAGGCCACAGAAGAAGACAATGCAGCTAGTTCTGATGATACCTAATAGGCTAGGGTCAGATGAAAGGGGAGGAGGACCTCCCCTATCAGTGGACTTGAGAAGGGACATAGGAGGAGATGAGGGACAAAGGGTGGGGTTGGTAGAGTATGAAGGAGGGGGCTGGGATACAAAGTGAATAAAATGTAATTTCCTTTTTGTAATTAAAATTTTATTTTTATATTAATTATAGTTTATTCACTTTTATCCCAGCTGTAGCCCCCTCTCTCATTCCCTACCAATCCCACCCTCATCTCCTTCCATGCCCCTCTCCAAGTCCACTGATAGGGGAGGTCCTCCTCCCCTTCCATCTGACCCTAGCTTATCAGGTCTCATCAGAACTGGCTACATTGTCCTCTTCTGTGACCTGGCAAGGCTGCTCCTCCCTCAGGAGGAGGAAGAGGGAAGGTCAAAGAGCTAGTCACTGAGCTCATGTCAGAGACAGTCCCTGTTTTCCTTATGAGGTAACCCACTTGGATACTGAGCTGCCATGGGCTACAGCTGAGCATGGGTTGTAGGTTATATCCATGAATGTACCTTGGTTGGAGTATCAGTCTCAGAAAAGACCCCTGAGCCCAGATATTTTGGTTCTGTCACTCTCCTTGTGGAGCTCCTGTCTAAAATAATAATAATTATTATTATTAATTAATTAATTTAAAAAAGAGGTGGATCCAAAGCCACAAGGGGGCAGCAGATGGTGTGAAACAAATGAAGCTGATGGCTATGAAGTGACTGGTAGTGAAAGCTTATTGATGAAGGGTTGCATTACACAGTGCATATGAGAAATGGAAGAAAGAAGGAAACAGAGAACAGAGAGGAGGAACCATGGAGAAAGGTGACAGAGAAAGAAAGGAAGGAATCATGGATACAGAGGAGGGAAAAAAGAAGAGAGGGAGTGAGAAAGCAAGATAGATAAAAACGTGCATAGCTCACTGTCAGTGTGTGTGCATTTGTGTGAGTGTGTGTTTGTGTGTGTGTGTGTGTGTGTGTGTGTGTGTGTGTGTGTGTGTGCACACATCTGTGTGAGTAAATGTGAAAACTTACCAGTACAAAACTGTTCTTAAGCTTGGGGCTAACCTACATGGAAATTGCTAGTTATGTCAAATCTATCTGTAAAATGTGTAATGAATAGTAATCTTCACCAAAAACAGTTTTTATCTAAATTTGGTTTTCTCGTATATTATTTCTCTTCTCCTAATTAATTAGCCCTCCATCAAAACCCTGACCTTTTTCCCTCCAGGCCTAATCTAGGAGCCAGAAAGTTCACTATTCTAAATTTTATTTAATGTTTTTTTTTCTTATTTTCAATCATTTCTTGCCAAAGGTTATGCTTCTCTGTTATGTCAGTGAAACAATAGAGGACAAAAAGATTGCATATGAATTGATTTCTCACAGATCTTCCCAAACAACATGAGAATATGAACATGAGAATGATTTACTATCCCACTTTCTTGGTACACTTAACCTAATGTTAAATTTACGTAGTTCTTTTCCCATTTTTAATTCAATAACACTGAATTGAGTTTAGATCATAGTTGGGTTTAAATAGATACCTAGCAGTGAGTTAGCTAATAGGAGACATATTTCAGAGAAGGGTGTTTTCACTTATTAACAAATCAGGACACATCCTCATTTATTAATTGGTAAATACATCTTTGGAAAGACACCAGGATTGGGATTATGGGACAAGCCTTCCATCTCCTCTTACAATTATAAGAAATATAAAAAGTTTTATTGTAATTATAGTGTGGGATAGTAAATATTGGCTCCAGTCCCAATTATAAAGACTGAAATGTCCAAAGAAGAAGAAATAAATTTTGTCTTAATTACTTTGCTTTTCTACAATGACGATAATACTGATGTGGAATAATAACTCACTTTGAATGTGTTTAATTTACACTGCTTTCTGGACCCATAATTTACAAAACTAGATTGGTGTTGACGACAAAGTACTTTTCTCTCTATTGTTTGCACCTGTTTCCTACCAAGTATTTTTTGTATGAGCAAGAAAACAATCAAATGTTGGGGCTCAAGTGGTAAAAAGGTTTTATAAAGAAACTGTATAATACAGGAAGCTATAGATAGCTCAGAGATCACTCTGAGGGAAATGCAATGTTTTGTTCCAGTCAGAACACTTGGTAACTTAGGACATAATGAGCACATATTATACACCAGGTATTCTTCCTAAGTGCTCTGTATGCATGACTCATTTTAGCTTCAAGCAACCCTATAATTTGGCTTCATTGTTACCATATCAATTTTATAGTTGAAGAAAATAATATGGGGAAAATAGAGTCATTTTTCTGAGGTCATACAACAAAAGTAAGCAAAGTCTTACCAGAAAGATCACCACTTCGTAAATGCTGATCTCCCAGGTTGGAAGCACAGGGAAAACACAGAAGTGATTTGCTGGTAGTGAAATCTGACTTCCACCTTTTCTTATGCAGCAGAGAATAGAAAGTTCAGCAAAACTGAGAATCTACTAGGATGGTGGAAGGCGTGAGGGCAGTTGCAGGACCAGAGGAGAGTTGTGGCTACTGAGAGAGTTGTGGTTACAATTATCACAAGGAAAGTTGAGAAATTATTTCAAAAGTTGCTGTGCTAATTTTCTCAATATATGCTTGATATTCCATGTTCTTTAAAGTCAAGAGGAAAGCTTTTCACTCTCTTGAGGTGGGCCACATTATGTAATTCTTCTTTATGTTTTAAAATAATCTCATATGCACAATCCAGTGTATCTTTATGTTTCCTCCTTTCTCTTTCTCTCCTTCTTTCTGTATGCTCCATCCTAAGAGACAGGCAAAAGTTGTGACCGTAAAGCTAGCTCTCTGAGATGATGAGCTAGGCAACTGTTTCCATCATCCAGTTTCTAGCCCATTTAGTCGTTACAGCTTTGATAGATGTTTTCTTCACAGCAGCTATAATATTTTTCTTGCTTGGCCTTTAGGTTAATAAAGCCATCTTGTTACACACTATCATAACTTCAAATTTCAAAGTCAGCATTTACTTGTCCTTTAGAGTGGTATTGCCCACTTAGTAAGAGAATGAATCCAGCCTCCTCAAAACTAGTTACACATGTAATATACTTTGTGTGTGTTTGTGTGCTTGTGTGTGCATGCATGCGTGATAGAGAGATTTTCTGCAGCCTCCTTTTTCTTTTTACTCTTGTCATCATTGTACTATAGACAGTTATTTATCTCCTGTGCTAGTAAATCATATAACAACCTATTTCCTATCTTTCGATGTTTCTCCACCTTAATCCATCTTCCAGAAAGCCATCAAAGGAGTCTCCCTAATCATGACTCTAATCACATTACTTCTCTCTTTGAAAACCTTTGGTAGTGATCATGTATTACCAAATCTGCTGTGAACATATGGCACTTTGTTAAGTTTTCTGGATTATGTCACATACATAGCACAGGATGCAGAAGCAAAATGAAAGGTCCGAAATCCTGAATTGCATTGGATACAAATGTGTCCGCATTTTCTTCTTTCTCTACTGCAGGTACTCATGAGTAAAATCAGTTCAAATACTGGTGATTAATGGAAAATACTACATTTTTAATCTGTATGCTACTGACGAAGAGCCTCCTCTGTCTAATCTGTTCTTCTTGTATAATGTCCAATCCAAACTTACCAACTGTTAGTAAATGCTACAGCTATCAACTGAAGGCTTTTCTGTTCCCACAGTTTTTATGAATACCACCACCACAATGTCACTGCTCAGGCAATGTCTCCATATTCAAGCACAACAATCATTGACCATGTTTTTCTCTTTGCAGTATCTACCTTGACCCTGTACATTGCAGGTTTACAATAAACGGAATTGTGAAATTGTGAAAAATAAAAGCTAAACAATAAGATTTATATTTCTAAAAATAGTTGAAATGAAATAAATATGCTCCCAATAAATTCAACACACTCATAGAACTGTAAGTTCAGAAGGCAACTACAGAGAGGGAAGAAAGTTCCTGCTGGCTTGACCTGTGTCAAAAAATGTCTTTTTTCTGACACAAAGAAAATCTCCAAAGAAATAATGTTGAGCATGGCTTTCAGTGAGAACTTGGGGGGAAAATGTCAAAGGAAAAAGCCAACATCTTTCATTGTTTATAAAAATCTTTCTTCGTGAGGCTTCAGTTTTAAACCAAAGCAAAAACAGAGCACTACTTCATAGGTAACAATTATTTAATTGCAAAAATAAGAAATTTCAGAGAGCATCTATTCCTCACAAAACTTTAAGGGGAGTCTGCATTCAATATTTTTGTGATTGGTGGATCTAAACATAAGTTTATTCAGCAATACCAAAAGGTCAGTCCTCATTTACTTTTTTTCTACTACATAGTATTAATGACCATATGTCTAGAAAGAAAAGTCTTCACTCATAATATGTAAAAACTACAAGTCTTAAAATATGTTACTGCAGACTCATCTTTCTTAAAACTCTAAAAAAAAACTAACATAAAATGTAATAATTACGAATTACAAATAAAACAAGAGTGGCATCATCAAATAACATCAAAAATACTATCTAATTTTGATATCTATTAACATTTTAAATAAAACTATGTACATGAACATATAAGAACATTTGTATCAGCTGATTAAACATATCTTTTGCTCGAGATATTTCATCTATGTTTGTTCCCTTCCTCTTTGTTATTCAAGACTTTCCTAAACCTAAAAAATATTTTAAAACAATAAAATAAAAATGAAGGCAAAACCAGTCTGGCTTCTCCAAGTCTCAGAAACTTTTCATCAGGAAGATGCTGCCTTTCCAGAGTGCAGGGAATCTTATGAAAGAAGAAGGGAGATAGAAAACCTGGAGAGGACAGGAGCTCCACAAGGAGAGAGGAAAAAAAAATCTGAGCACTGGGGTCTTTTCTGCCACTGATACTCCAACCAAGGACCATTCATGGAGATAATGTAGAACCCCTGCACAGATGTAGCCCATGGCAACTCAGTGTCCAAGTGGGTTCCCTACTAATGGGAACAGGGACTGTCTCTGATATGAGCTCAGTGGCATGCTCTTTGACCACCTTCTCCTGAGGAGGATGCAGCCTTACCAGGCCACAGAGGAAGGCAATGCAAAGGAAGACAATGATGAGACCTGATAGGCTAGGGTCAGAAGTCCCTTACCAGTGAACTTGGAAAGGGGCATGGGAGGAGATGAGGAAAGGAGGGTAGGATTAGGAGGGGATAAGGGAGAGGATAATGTAGGGAGTTACAGTTGGGATACAAAGTGAATAAACTGTAATTAATAATATATATATATATATATATATATATATATATATATATATATATATATATTTTTTTTTTTTTTTTTTTTTTTAAAGAAGCCTGCCATCAGAACAGTGACCTGAGTTTAGAGAAGTGAATACGGCAGTTTTGTAGGCAGGACATTTTGAAACCCTTTAGCCAACAGAATTATTCTCCAACTTATATTCCATATATACTTAAATTAAATAATAAGAAGCCATATGCTCATGCCCAGATAGCTGTAGCAAAGGCACCCATGAGAGATTCATGTGGTCACAGATCCAATCGTGGTTCCTCCAGCCTGTGCTAGCCATCTTGAACTTCATTTTTTCATTTTCTATCAACTATGCTTTTAGGCCTTCAGAATTTTTAACTTGGCCTTGTGTTTCCCTCTGTGAAAAGTATACAAAAGTCACAGGCCCCATATCTTCCTTCTTCCCGTCTGCCTTATAGTCTCAGGAAACTTGTCATATGCCCTTGCTTTTATCACAGTACATTTGTGGGAAAACTTTCTGAGGAGAAATATATATATAAAAGAAACCACAGTAGGCAGCTTAAACATAGACTCCAAGCATGTTCTGTATCTGTCACTAAGAGTTAAAAGGCAATTAATAGTAATAGTTCTAATTTGATAGCCTACTCACCAACACAAGTACAAATAAAACCTGTTCTTTTGTGTCTAATGTAAGATAATCATGCTATTTAGAAAGTACAGCAGAGTATGTTACATTAACACACTGTAAAATATAGATAATGATCAAAAATTAACCAAGGAGATATGATAAAAGGAGAAATCGGTGAGATATTATCTAATTAAGTAAATGTAAAAGAAGACAGAAAAAGGGATAAGTAAAAAGCATAAAATGCTTAAACTCATATTGTTAATATAAATCTAAACAAATTTAATAAGTACATTAAATGTAATAATATAAGTAATCTAATTTAAGTAGAAATGCTTTATACATGGTTAAAAAGGTAAGACCAATGTATTCGCAAATAAGGCAATGTCAAGTCAACTACAAGAAAAGATAGATCTTTAGGACATGATGCCTGTCTTCATAGTGTTTGGGAGATAGAAACAGGATAATCAGGATACAAAGCTATAGGGAGTTCCTGTCCAATGTGTGCAGCATGAGACCCTGTTTCTACAAAGAAATATCATACAACAATAGTCATAAGAAAACTGAAAGTGTCCTGTAGACTTTACAGTGTAAAGTAGACTTTACAGTGACTGCCCATGACACTATATATATAATAAATAAAAATAGGACAAAACATAATGATTTTAAGATCAAATATTGAAAACTCCAAGAGCTATTATAAGTGTATGATCATAGCACCAAGTCTTCAGTGGACTTCAAATAATGTGTGACAGAACTAGGGTGACAGAATATGCATAATAGAGCTGTAAGCTCCAAGAGTCTTAGAAGAGCTAAACCATGCTGTGGCAGAGTCTATCTGACATGGAGTACTCAAAACACATTGTCAGAATACATGTCCACTTTGAGAAGACAAGCTTCATAAAATGAAAATATTGCAAGGAGTTTTAGAAAATATTTTCACTGACTAAAAATGCATAATATATATATATATATATATATATGCACTGATATAAATTAACACACACACACACACACACACACACACACACACACACACACACA
>NW_026593286.1:46722687-46797270 GCF_907164565.1 Psammomys obesus | reverse complement strand
TATATATATAACTAAGTGTGATGATGTTAAGGCAATACATAGAAAGTTTGACCTCTGTGGTGCAAGCCCAGAGTGTCAAACAATTTACGCAAACACTCTTATGCTGAGTGTGAAGCCACAGTCTCCAACCCACATTTTCGTTTCAAATGTTTGCAATGGGGAAAATAAGTCACTGGGATCAATAATGTTGCTTTTTTTCTTCAAATAGCTTAAGAGAAAGAAAAAAATGAAACACCAACAGCAAACAACAGCTACCATGTATATATACCAGAAAATAAATGAAAACTTGGTAAATCTCTTTCTAGATTTATCAAAAACAGACAAAGAGAGAAGGAAAACAAGAAGACAAAATTACCATCGTTAGGAATTAAAAATCGGATCTAGTGGGCCTCAGATCCTAAAGGAAAGTAAAAGCATCATATAAAACTATATTCTAATAAGTATGGAAACTTAAGAGAATTTGCTCCTTGAAAATCATGTAAACAAACCATTTTTGGAAGAAATTAAATATTCAAGGCCAGGAATGATGGCACACACTTAGAATCCAAAGACTGAGAATTCTAAGACAGAAGGATTGCTGTGAATTAAAAGCCAGCCTATGCTTCATATCAAATTTTTTTCTCAGAACAAGCCAACAGAAATTAAAAAACAGAAATCACTCCTTTGATTCCAGGACCCAGGAGGCACAATTAGTTGGGTCTCTATGAGTTCAAATCCAGCCTCTTCAACATAGCAAGCTTCAGAACCAAACTAAACAAGTAACCAAACAATAAAACAAATCAGAATATCTCTAAATCTACTATTGAAATGGAATTTTCACTTGAAAAGATATCTAAATCAATGATGGTGAATCAAAACATCAATGTTGATATTATAATGAAAGTTTGAGTTTTGTTATAATCTTTAGATCTTATTAATTTCTATTAACTATTAAAAGGTGATTATTAAATAAAGGATCATGAAAAAATTGTTACTTTATTTCAAGATTATTATGAGGTCCAATAGTTAAGAACATAAATTGATGAAATAAAACACTCATGAAATATAATAACAAAGATATTTTCATATATATAAATATATATAAGAATTTTCTAAGATAATAATCAGAAGATTTTTTTAATAATGTACAAAGCAAATGATTGTCTTGGTTTCAGCTTGGGTTGTTTGGGAATTTCCAAAGGAAGTCTTTGGCCAACAACTCATTGGATGTAACCTAGACCAAGTACAGGAAGCTTCATTTGGTGACAAGAAATGGCCAGTTGGGACTCTATCTCTCTCATTATTTGGAGACTTCATAAGGATTGCTTTCTTATATTTTAGAAACTTTCCACTGCACTATATTTTTATATGCCCTCCAAATGTCCCTCAATTACACCTATTTCTCACTGCACTCCCCACTTCAACTTCATTTACCTTCCCACACCAACCTGAGCCTCCTTTTACAGTGTTCCTGTCCTCCTGCCAACACTCAGTTCATAAAGTCTATTTTATTTCCCCCTTCCAAGGAGATTCATGTGTCTTCCTAGACCATTCTTCTACACCTAGCCTCTCTGGGTCTATGGATTGTAGCTTGGTTATGTAATGGCTTATATCACTTATTTAATGGCTAATATCAACATATAAGTGAACGCTTACCATATATAGGGGATATTATTTTGGGGGATTATTTTTTACACTTGGAGAGGGCATGGGTTCCCTTACTCAGAATGGTTTTTTTTCTGCTTCTATTTGACTGTAAATTTCATGATGTAATTTTTTAAACAGCTGAGTAATTGTATACATGACTACATTTTCTTTATCTGTTCTTCTGTTGATAAACATTTAGGTTGTTTATAATTTCTGACTATTATGAACAGAACAATAGAGCAGGTGTCTTTCTAGTAGGATGGAGCATATTTTAGGTATATGTCCATCTTATAGATTTCTAAAGTGACTATACAATTTTCACTCCCACCAGCAATTAAGGAGTGTTCCCCTTGCTCCACATCCTCCCCAGTATAAACTGCCACATGAGTTTTTTAGCTTAATCATTCTGACAGGTGTAATATGGAATCCAAAGTTGTTTTGATTTGCCTTTCCCTGAAGGCTAAGGATGTTGAACATTGTGTCAAGTGTTTCTTGGCTATTTGAGATTCCTCTGTTGAGAATTTTCTGCGTAGATCTATACCCGATTGCTAATTAATTTATCTGGTTTGTTGATGTCTAGCTTCTTGACTTCTTTATATACTGTAGATGTCAACCATCTTTCAAATGTAGAGTTGGTGAAAATATTTCTGTTTCTGTTTACACTTGTTTTATCTATTGATAATGTATTTTGCCTTACAGAAGCTTTTTAGTTTCATGAGGTCCCATTTATTAATTGTTGAACTTTTGTTGAAGATGCTTCCAATTTCCGTTGTAAAATTTTGGGTTCTTTATCAAAAACTTAGTGGCTATAGTTGTGTGGATTTCAATTTGATTTCATTGATCAATCTGTGTCTTTTTTAACCCAATACAATGTGGTTTTTATTACTATTGTTTTGTAGAAATCAGGAATGGTGATATCTCCAGAAGGTTGTTGTTGTTGTTGTTGTTGTTATTATTATTATTATTATTATTATTATTATTATTATTTTGCAGGGTTATTTTAGGTATTCTGGTTTTTGTTTGTTTGTTGGTTGGTTTTGTTTTCTGCTTTTCCATATGAAATTGAATACTGTTTCTTCAAGGTCTGTAAAAATTTGTTAGAACTCTGATAGGGATTATGTCAAATCTTCATTTGGTGGATGCTCACTTTTACAATGTTAATTCCACTGATCCATGAGCATGGACAATCTTGCCACTTTCTGATATTTTTCTCATTTTCTTTCTTATAATCCAATTAAAAATGGGTACAGAGCTAAAGAGATAATTCTCAACAAAAGAATATCGAATGGCAGAGAAAGAGTTAAAGAAATGCTCAACATCCTTAGATTCGGAAAATGCAAATCAAAATGACCTGAGATTTCACCTCACACCCCTCAAAAGGCTAAGATAAAAAACTCAATGATCATGCATGCTGGAGAGATTGTGAAGAAAGGGGAAATCCCCTCCATTGCTGGTGGGAATGTAAACTTGTACAACTACCTCAGAAATCAATCTGTTGCTTTTTCAGACAATTAGGAATAGTGATACTCAAGATCCAGATATACCACTCCTAGGAATGTACCCAAAGGATACCCGCTATTCAATAAGGACCTTTGCTCAACTATGTTCATAACAGCTTTATTTGTAATAGCCAGAATCTGGAAACAACCCAAATGTCTCTCAACAGAGGAGTGGATACAGAAAGTATGGTATATTTACACAGTGAACTACTATTCAGCAATTAAAAACAAGGAAACAATGAAATTTGCATGCAAATGTTGGGGACTAGAAAAGATCATCCTGAGTGAGGTAACCCAGAAGCAGAAAGACACACATGGTATATACTCACTTATAAGTGGATATTAACCACATAATATAAGATAAATATACTAGAATCTGTACACCTCAAGAAGCTAAACCACAAGGAAGACCCTAGGGAAGATGCTTAATCTTCATTCAGAAGTAGGAAAAGACAAGGAACAGGACAGGAGCCTTCCACAGAGGACCTCTGAAAGACTCTACCCACCAGGATATCAAAGGTGATAACTGTACTCATAGCCAAACTTTGGTCAGAGTGCTGGAATCCTTATGGAAGAAGAGGGAGATAGAAAGACCTGGAGGTAACAAGAGCTCCACAAGGGGAGCAACAGAGCCAAAAAATCTTGGCCCATTGGGGACTGCAGAGACCAATACTCCATGCAAGGACCATGCATGGAGAGGACCTATACCCTGTTCAGAGGAAGGTCATAGGCTGGTCAGTTTCCAAATGGGTTCCCTAGTAAGGGTACAGGGACTGTCTCTGACATGAACTCAGTGTCTGTCTCCCTGATAACCTCCCCCTGGGGGGTGCAGCCTTGCCAGGTCACAGAGAAAGATGACGCAGCCAGCCTTCATGAGACCTGATAGGTTAGGGTTAGATAGAAGGGGAGGAGGTCCTTCCTAATCAGGGAACTAGGGAAAAGGTATAGGGGAAGAAGAGGAATGGTGGGTCTGACTCGGAGGTGACTGAGGGAGGGTGATGAAATGGGGATAAAAAGTGAATAAATTGTAATAGATAAATACAAATTTAAAAAATACTTGAAGGGTTTTTTTTTTTTTGTTTTTGTTTTTAAATAATAGAAGTCTTTCACTTGCTTATTTAAAGTAACTGCAATTTTGTGGCTATTTTTGACTACTTTGGAAGTTGTCATTTTTCTGCTTTCTTTCTTAGCCATTTGTCATTTGTACTTAGCAGGCTAGTGATTGTTTTGAATTTATCTTGTATCCAGTCACTTGGCTGAAGGTATTCATCACTTGTAGGCATTCCCTGGTAGAATTTTTTGAGTCATTTATGTGTACTATCATATCATCTGTAAATGCCATTTTTTTACTTCTTCCTTTCCAATTTGTCTATACTTTATCTGTTTAGTTGCCTGTTTGCTATATGTAGAACTTCAAATATTATATTGAATAGGTATGGTGAGAACAGGCAGCCTTGTCTTATTCTGTATTTTTGTGGAATTGTTTTTCTTTGTCTAATTTGACATTGGCTATTAGCTTGTTGTAAACTGCCTTTATTATAATTAGATATGTCCTATGTATTTCTGATCCCTCCAATAATTTAATCATGAAGATATGTTGAATTTTTCAAAGACCTATTATGCAACTAATAAGATGGTTATGTAGGTTTGTTTTTTTTTTCTTTTCTTTTAGTTTGTTTATATGGTGGACTACACTAACTGATTTTGTATGTTGAACCATTGTTGAATTTCTGGTATGAAGCCTACTTTATTATGGTAAAAAAGCTTTTTGATGTGCGCTTGAATTTACTTTGAGAGTATTTTTAATTAATTTATTTTTTATAAATTATTCACTTTGTATCCCAACTGTAGCCCCCTCCCTCAACCCCTCCCAATCCCACCCTCTCTCCCTCATCTTCTCGACCATGCCACTCCCCTAACAGCTCTCATCAGGACTGGCTGCATTGTCTTCCTCTGTGGCCTGGTAAGGCTGCTTCCCCATCACGAGGAGATGATCAAAGAGGGTTTGAGAGTACTTTATTGATTATTTTGCAGCAATATTCATGAGGGAAAATTGGTCTGTATTTCTCTTTGTTGAGTCTTTGAGTAGTTTAGGTATCAGGGTGACTTGGCTTCATAAAATGAATTTTGCAATGTTCCTTCTCTTTTTATTTGTGTAAAAATTTGAGTTGTATTGGTATTAATGTGTCTTTGCAAGCTTGGTTGAATTCTGAGCTAAAACCATCTGGACCTGGGCTATCTTCTCTCTCTCTCTCTCTCAGAAGACTTTTAGTGACCTCAGAATCAGTCATTCTTTGAGGATTATAGGTCTATTTAAAATGTTTATCTGATCTTGTTTTAACTTTGGTAAGTAATATCTATCAAGAAATATTGTCAATTCTTTTAAATTTTCCAATTTTGTCGAGTACAAGTTTTTATGGTATGACTTAACTCTTTGGATTTCCTCATGGTCCATTTATATGTCCCCTTTTCTTTTCTGATTTTTTTTTTAATTTGCATACTGTCCCTCTGCCTTTTAGTTAGCTTGGAAAAGGGTTTGTTTAGTTTGTTTATTTTCTCTGAGCCAAGCCTTTGTTTCATTGATTCTTTATATTGTTCTCTTTGTTTCTATTTTGTTGATTTCAGCCCTGAGTTTCTTTATTTCCTACAATCTACTCCTCTTTTGTGTATCTGCTTCTTTCTGTTCTAGAGCTTTCAGGTGTGCTGTTGAGTTCCTAGTATGAAATATCTCTAATCTCTTTATGAAAGCACTTAGAGTTATGAACTTTGCTCTCAGCATTGCTTCATTTTGTCCCATATATTTGGTTATGTTGTACATTCATTTGCACTGAATTCTAGTAAGTCTGTAGTTTCTGTCTTTATTTCTTCTACGACCTAGTGGTAACTTGGTAGAGAGTTGGTCAGTTTCCATGAGTTTGATGCTTTCCATTATTTCTGTGTTGTTTTCCTACCTATCATGATCTGATTAGATATAAGGGTTATTTCAATTTTCTTGTATATATTTGAGACTTGCTTTGTGCGCCAGTATATGGTTAATTTTGGAGAAGGTTCCATGATGTACTAAGAAGAAGGTATATTCTTTTGTGTTTGAGTGAAATGTTCTGTAGATATTTGCTGGGTACATTTAAGTCATAACATTTGTTAGTTCAATTATTTTCTTGTTTAGTTTCTGTCGGGATGACCTGTCTATTGTTGAGAGTGGGATGTTGAAGTCTCCTACTACTAATGTGTGGGTTTCAATGTGTGATTTAAGCTTTAGTAATGTTTCTTTTATAAATGTGGGTGTCCTGGTATTTTGGGCATAGATGTTCAGAATTAAGTTTTCATTTTAATGCATTTTTCTTTTTATGAGTATCAAATATACTTCATCTTTTCTTTTTTGATTAAGTTTGTTTATAAATCTATTTTGCTAGATATTAGAATGGCTACACCAGCTTCCTTCTTGGGTCCATTTGCTTAGAAATCTTTTTCTAATCCTTAACTCTTAGGTAATGTCCATCTTTGATGTTGAGGTCTCTTTCTTGTATACAGCAGAACAATACTTCTTATTTATGCATCCATTGTATAAGCCTGTGTCTTTTTATTGGGGAATTGAGTCTATTGATATTGAGAGGTGTCATGATCAAGGATTGTTAATTTCTAATGTAATTTTGGTGGTGATGGTAAAATGTGTGTGTGTGTGTGTGTGTGTGTGTGTGTGTGTGTGTGTATGCTCATGTACCTCTTTTGTTGGATTTACTGCTGTAAGATTATTTATTGCCTGTGTTTCATGGGGTAGTTATCCTCCTTGGGTTGCAGTTTTCCTGGAGTGCCTTCTATAGTGCTGTGTTTCTGGATAAGTATTGTTTAAATTTGCCTTTGTTGTGGAATGTCTTGTTTCCTCCTTCAATAGCTATTGAGGCTTTTGCTGGGTACTATGGTCTCTGCTGGAATTTGTGGTCTATTAGAGTCTGTAGGACATCTGTCCAGGCCCTTCTAGCTTTTAGAGTTTCCATTGTGATATATGATGTAATTCTAATAAGTCTTCTTTTATGTGTTGCTTGCTCTTTTCCCTTTGCAGCATTTAGTTTTGTTTCTTAGTACTGAATATTTAATGTTTTGATTATTATGTTGTGAGAGGACTTTCTTTTTTGATCCTGTCTTTTGGTGTTCTGTATGCTTCTTTTACTTTAATAGAAATCTCCTTCTTTAGGTTAGGAAAAAATTCTATGATTTTGTTACAATATTTTCTGGGCCCTTGAGCTCTTTCTTCTATACTGACTATTCTTATATTTGGTGTTTTTATAGTATTTTCCCAGAATTACTGGATATTTTGTGTCAGGAATATTTTAGATATAACATTTTCTTTGACTGATATATCTATTTCTTCTCCTGTGACTTCAACACCTGAGACTCTTTCTTCTACAACCTGTACTATGTTTGTGATGCTTGCATCTGTAGTTACTGTTGTGTGCCTAGATTTTTAATTTTCAGAATTCCTATAGTTTGTGTTTTCTTTATTGCTTCTGTTTCCATTTTAATCTCTTCAAAAGTTTTATTCATTTCCTTCAGCTATTTGTTTTTCCTTGTTTTTTAATAAGAGATTTATATATTTTCTCTGTTTGTATTTATTCTTTTTTTTTTTCTTGGCTTTCCTTGAGGAATTTATTTAATTCCTCCTTAAAGACCTCAATCATCTTTATAAAGTTGGTTTAAGGTCTTTTTCTTGTATTTCTTTTGTGTTGGAATATTCAGATCTTGCTGTGGTAGGAAAGATAGGTTTTGGTGGTGACATTATAAATTGGCTGAGCATTTCTTGTATTCTTACATTGGCCCCTATGCAGACAGGCTAGAGAATTTCAGGTTTCTACACCTAGTGCCAGCTAGCACTAGGGCCACTAAGTTTATATGCTTCTGTAACCAAACCTCACCTCAATGACAGATCGAAAACAAAGCCTTCTTTAAATATTGCCAGTGACAGGGTAAATAAAAGTCCCCTCCGGTAGACAGAGGTTCCCATGTACAAACCTCATTGATCCAAACCTTTCAATGAATACCTACAGGATTTTCTCTATATTCAACTTTATCTTTTGCCTATATATGAGTTTCAGTGTTCTGCCAGACACAGATGTTTCCTATAGCCACAACAGCACCAAAGCAGCTACAGGTGTTCAGCTCTGACCTCACAGACTTTCAACAAGCTGGACCTGCACCTTCCCTCCCAGCCATGGGTGTTCTCACAGACCTGGGAAAGCATCAAAACAGCCTATTCTTCCTGGACTTGGCCAACATTTCAGCCTTTTGAACTCCCTACAGCGCCCCCAGTGTCAGCAGGAAGTAGCCAGAAGAGAATATATGCCCTTTACTAACTTGTTAACAAAAGGCTGAAGTGGTGTGCTTCAGGACCAGGACAAGTGGCCCCAGGTTCTCCCAGCGTTCTCTAGTCCCTACCTGCTGCCTTGCATGGCTGGCAACTCTCCCTGTTGACAACCCTCCACCCTAAATTTTCCAGGACAGAGACTTCCTTTACTCTTGACCTTGCAATCTGACCATTTTGTTGCTACAATTCTTCTCTCTCTCAACCTCTTGCATGACAACCAAGAGCTGCTTCCAATGAGCCTAAATTTATATACTTTAACTTACCTTATGAAAAGCAGTCCAAGCTCCCTATTTTTAATTATAGAAAAAGGGAGGAATGTTAGTATTTTGGAACACAACCTGTTTCTGGGTTACCTAACAACCCATGATGATGTCATCAGGTGTCTCCAGCCACCCAGGTGAACACACCTGGAAGGCATGGTTACTGTGCCCCCTTAAAAGGGACGATCCTACATGTGGTGTCTCTCTCTCTCTCTCTCTCTCTCTCTCTCTCTCTCTTCTCTCTATCTTACGCTCTTCTCTTTCTCTTTCTCTGGGGTGCCCCATCCCTCCCATCCCTCCTTTCCCCCACCATGTCCTGCTACCCACATCCTCCATATCCCTCCTAACAAACCTTTCGCAGAGAATATCGGTTGTCCCCCTGCTTCATCTATTTTTAATTTATAACACCGTATACATCTGGATTTAAGATAATTAAAAGCTTAGTTACTGGTTTTTTAGTATATCTTTGTGAATAGGTGTTTTGTTTTGTTTTTGTTTCCTCTCTGGTTTTCTGATCTGTGTCTTGATATTCTCCTAATCTGTATGGTCTCTGGTAAAGCAAAGTATCTCCACCACATTTGAAGGCTGGGGAAACTAAGAGAGTGTAGGACTGGTGACAGAGTTGGAGGGAAAGTACAGAGACAGTGAGAGAGTAGGGGAGTTTGGTGGACAGGCTACCTGAATTTCTTGTATGCCTGGTATCCAATAGAGTTGGCAGTCTCTACTCTATTTGTTGGGACACAGCAACTAGGAACATTTGAGAATTTGGAGATATGGTGGTGAGACTCTGAAATGGTTAGAGAGTGGGGGAGTTTTACAGGCAGGCAGCCTAGCCTGATTTCTCCCAGTCTTCGAGGTCAGTAGTAGAGTCATAGATGAATCTATGCCTCTGTTGGAGGCTGGAGCAAGAAACTGGGGATGGGGGCCACTGAGATAGTGAGAGAGTGGGATGTTTGAGGGAAAGCAGCCTATCTGGACTTATCTTAATCTGCTATAGTAGCGTTTCTTTTGCAAACTTGGGTGCCTTTGTATTTGGGGCAGTTAAATTTAAATAAGAACTTAAATTTCGTCTTGCTATATTTTCCCATTTGTAATTATCCATTATCCTTCCCTATGTCTTCTGAGAAGTTTTGGTTTAAAGTATATTTTGTGAAATATTAAAATAGCCAGACCTGTGTGTGTCTTTCTGCTTCTGGGATACCTCACTCAGGATGATCTTTTCTAGATCCCACCATTTGCCTGCAAATTTCATGATTTCCTTGTTTTCAATTGCTGACTAGTATTCCACTGTGTAAATGTACCACAATTTCTATATCCATTCCTCTGTTGAGGGACATCTGGATTGTTTCCAGGTTCTATATATCATGAATAAAGTTGTGGTTGAGCTAATGTCCTTGTTGTGTACTTGAGCACATTTTAGAAATATGTCTAGGAGTGGTATAGAAGAATCTTGAGGAAGCGCAGAAAGACAAATGGGATAGACATTGGAAGAAGGAGAAAACAGGAAAGAGGACAGGAGCCTACCATAGAGTGACTCTGAAAAACTCTACCCAGCAGTGTATCTAAGCAGATGCTGAGACTCAAAACCAAACTTTGGACCTAGTGCAAGGAATCTTAGGAAAGAAGGGGGAGATAGTAAGACTTGAAGAGAAAAGGAGCTCCGCAAGGAGAGCAACAGAACAAAAAAGTCTGAACACTAGGGTCTTTTCTGAGACTGATACTCCAACCATGGACCATTTATGGCTATAACCTAGAATCTCTGCTCAGATGTACCCCATGGTAGCTCAATATCCAAGTGTGTTCCTTAGTAAGGGAAACAGGGACTGTCTCTGCTATTAACTCAGTGGCTGGCTCTTTAATCACCTCCCTCTGAGGGGGGAGCAGCTTTGCCAGGCCACAGAGGAGGACAATGCAGCCAGTCCTGATAAGATCTGATAAGCTGGGGTCAGATGGAAGGGGAGGAAGACCTCCCTTATCTTGGACTTGGAGAGGGGTATGGGAAGAAATGAAGGAAGGAGGTTGGGAATGGGAGGGAATGGGAGAGGGATCTACAGCTGGGATACAAGCAAATAAACTGTACTAATATGAAAATAAAAATTTAATTAAAATAAAATAGCCAGACCCATGTGTTTCTTAGTTCCAACCCTTACCTAGAGGTAATGTCTATCCTTATTGTTGATTTGTGATTCTTGAATGGGGAAGAAGGATCTATCCTGTTTTATCATCCATTCTGTCTGTTTATTAATTTTTATTGGGAATTGAGACCACTATATTGAGAGGTATCAATGACCAATGGTTGTTGATCCCTCTTACTTTATTGTTGGTATGGGTGGTGGTAGTTCTGGTGTGTATGTACTTATGTGTGCATATGTTTATGTGCATATGTGTATTAATTTTCCTTTTTTATACATTTTGTTGGTCTGAGAATATTTATTTCCTGTGTTTTCACAGTTGTAGTTAACCCTTTTAAGGTTAACGTTTTATTTGTTGTAGTTTCTTAGAGTCTGTAGCATATCTGTCTAATCTGGTTTTTAGTGTCTCAATTGAGAAGTCATTTATAATTCTACTAGTTCCGGGTGAATTGTATCTAGGATTGAGGAGATGGATGAATGAAGGAAAATCTGTATTCATAATATATTGTATGAAAAACTATCTTCAATTTAAAAATAAAAAATCTAAACCCCATGACACAAAATTAAAATATTTCTAAAAATAAAGATGTAAAGAAATGATTCCATCTGATAGGTAGTCTTATCTTCTACATCTCTAAACACACATTTATATATAGAACACAGCAAAAGTGTTACAGTTTAATGAGAGAAAAATACTATTATCATAAGTTTTCAACAAGACTTTTTGAAATAAAATATTCAAAATACTGTAGACAACTAGTACATACAGGAAAAGATATCCAATATTACCAACCTCCAGAAAGACAAGTTAAAATATTATTAAGTATATCATTTTATATTGATAGAAAGAATAAAACTAAAATTGTCAATGCTAAACATTTGTTAGAGTGTCAAATAAATGAATACTTAGAATTTTCCAGGGAGGATGAAAAATACTACAGTCACAAACAATTTGAGGAAAGCTAAAGAGGTGGCTCAGCAATTAAGAGCACTTGCTGTCCTTGTAGAGGACAGAGGTTTGATTCCCAGCACTCACATGCTGACTTACAATAATTCATAGCAATAAACATGGTGCACATATGTTTATGTATGAAAAACATGTATACACCTAAAATATAATAATATATCAAAATTAAAATGAACAGCTTTAGCGTTTCTGAAAAACTTCAGCAATACCTACATTATGTCAAACTGTAAGCAAATAAAAATTAATATTTCTCAAAAATATTTGTAGAAAGCTTATTCATGAGAAAGTGATCTTAAAACTGCCTCTCCCAAACTTCAGTGTATACATGACTAAAAATTAAAATTAACTTATCAGAAGTTTGCTCATCCATAAAGAGGAGCAAGCCACTAAAATACAGTTGATATTATTAATTTTCAAAATTTTCTGGTGAAAACAACCAAAAATACAAGAGTGGATTGATGCGTTTATGTGCAAAGAATAATATAATATATTGAACAAAAGAAGATCAATGGGCAGGGTTAGAGGGAGATGAAAATTTGGTGCTAGTAAATCTGTTAAGGTCTTAAGAATTTTCTACATCTTGTTTGTTATGTATAGAGTACACACAACTCACTGCACTTAAAATCTATACATGTTATACTTTATTAATTTAATTTCAAAAAAGGAATTATTAAAATTTTCTCTCTAGTATTACTAGAACAGAATAAGATAGTGACTATTTCTATTAAAAGCATAAGTTCTATGTCAATTCTATTCAGCACCTTTACACTCTAGCAAAACAAACTAGTTCAAGGCAATTCTTTTAATGCAGTTGTTCTCAACCTTCCAGATGCTGTGACCTTTTAAGACAGTTCTCATGTAGCGACCCCCAAACATAAAATTATTTTTGTTGCAATTTTATAACTATAATTTTGCTGTTTTGATTTGTAATGTAAATGTCTGGTATGCAGAATATGACATGTAACACCTGTGAATTGTTTTTTTACACCAACAGATTGAGAACCACTTATTTAATTCATGAACCAATCAGCAACAAAGGGTTCCTCAAAATAACCCAAGCTAATGAAGCATAAAGATGTCACTGAGCAAAGTGGGAAATATCATACCTGCTGTCCATAGGAGGAAATCCTCAATCAACTAGGGAATTCCAAGGCATTTTATGATCTCTATGGAATCCAGGTAGAATGGGCAGACAGCGAACTTCTTGGTCTCCTGGGTGAAGTCCTCTTTGAATATAACAATTATTTTTCTGTCAGCCTTTAACAAATGGCAAAAGAGAAAAAAAAAAACCCAGTCACATTGATAACTGCAAGGAAAATGTGAGGTGGACTTTGTTCCTAGTCTGGAAGTTGTAAGTACGAAAAGTGAACAAATAAATGTGTTTGCAGTCCACAGCTCTCACTCTTTGCTTTCTCAGACTATTACTCTTTTTCAATAGAGTTGGTAAAGAGGATATATGCAACACTGTTATTTTCCTGAACAAGGAAAAGACACAGCAAGAAATAGCCCATGAGGTACCTTGTCTCTTCCATGCACACTGATATGGTCACTAAAGAAGCTGTTAGCACGCATACTCTGCCCAGTGTAGGGACACCAGATTGAACTCTAGAAACTGTTATTTTACCTAATCAAAAAAATTTCCACATAAATGCCAAATCCATGCTAATTAACCCCACAATTCTTTCAATATTGTTTCTTTATTATTCCTGACAAAACTGTAGACTTCACAGGATTAGGTTCTTCATTTTGTAGCTTAAACTACCTCCTCTTTCCACAACCAGGAACTGCATCTGAATGCACCACTCTGTGTGCACCCGTAAGACTGAATAATTTCCAAACACAGTTACTTAAAACCTATCCCATGAACCTTTTCCACATAGACTGGCCTCCAAAGACATACACTCAGTAGCTGGGGAAAGTGGACAGAATGCTTAGTCTAACAATTATTGAAAATCATAAAACTGGAATTTAAGATGTTAGCTCAAGATAAGAGTTTGAACTGTCAACTTTGTTTCCTGTGCAAATGCACAGTTATCCTGAAGACAAATATTATTCACATATTATATTGAAACATAAATGCCATACAAAGGATAGGCAAAATGTTCTAAAAGCTATACTTGTGGTTGTTAATTGGTTCAGGTTCATCACACATGTAATAATTTCATATGTGTGTTTATCATGTGGAGTATGGGACATTAATTCTACTATTAATTTTTCTTAGCAAACAAATACATGCATCATATTTGTAACCAAATATTATCAAGGATTATCCTGAAGCTGAACTTTCCAGTGTATGCCATAAATTCACAGTAAAAAGTATCCTAGTTCACCTTATCTAGCACTACAAAACTGAGCTTCTTTTTCTATAGAATCAGAAACACAAGAATCACTTCTTTTTGTTAACAAAATTCAGCAATGACCAACGAAAGTTAAGGACTAAGAGGCCAGGCATGCCTGTTTTTCTACTCAGCGGCTGGCCATTTTGTTGAAACTGCCAATGCTGGTCCTAACTAGTGCCAAATACATTAAAGTTTTAAAACATGGACACCTGTATTATGTGAACTACATAAGAATCCTACCCCATATTTAATCAAGTTGAACAGCTGTCAGCAGTGGATCGTTTTGAGTTGTTATTGTTCTGGCAATGATTCAGAATACCAGTCCAATGTTTTTATCCTTAGATCACATTCCTCTAATCTTCAAGCTATTGAGTCTGCTAATATTATCATTTCTATCTTTACATACTTCTCTTTTATAAGATGATATGGAAGATATTCAATAGCATGATATCATGTTTGTACTGTATCAACTACTTTAAAAGTTATCATTTCCATCATTAATAAATTGGATTTAACTATGAATTTTAAGTCTAGTTATATGAAAAATTGTAAATTATCCGACAGCCTCATTATCAGCTCACTTGTTTTGCCACTATTTTCCATGGGTACATCTCAAAGACACCTGTAGAAACAAGAGAGAAAACAGTAACCAACTGCTGTTTCATTTCCCCAGTAGATGCTCAGGGGAATTCTGCTTCTCTGTAGCTAGGTATATTATAAGATAAACTGTGAAATTCTGCAGCCAAAATAATTTAAAATTGTTTCTAGATGAAGAAGTCAATGGGAAAAAAAAGAAAGAGGAAAATAAGAAATTAATGTTTACTATTACTTATGAAGATAAAAGAAAATGGTAATACATAGCACATGTTCTAGAGGCAGTCATTCACCCATGCAATCACTATATTGCTCTTGCGAAGAGCAATAAAGCAACTGTGGGATTTAGTCTTCAGTTGTTGCTTAGTCTGTAAGAATGTTCAGCAAGGAGATTTGCAAAAACATAACAACAGCCCATCTGTTCCTCTTAAGGGAATGCAGTTTGGAAAAGAAGGAGTAAGAAAGATGAGCTACTAAGAGACAACTTTTGTTTCATATTTTTAAGTTATAGCTTTAAATAAGACTACAGCTTTATGGTAGAAAAATTTACAGAGAAATTGGTTAAGAAATAAAAAGTGCACATTGTACTTTTGAGTCATTTCAGCTTTATATAAACTTTTCTACCCAAACATTTTATAGAGCATCTCAGAACTCATAAATGCATTGAAGACTCATTCAAGTATTCACTAATTCATTCAGCAATTATTAAGCAATAACATGATGTTAGACGCTATGTATTAAGTGATTCAAAACATATACGGTACAAATGACTACAATGTGGAATGGTAAATTAATTGACAGCAGTATTCACGAGTGGATGGGGGTTTTCACCCTAGAAATCAGAAGTTCCTTCATGAAATACTGCTTGGGGAAGAAAACCTGCTTACTGAAGGCTGGAGCCCGTCAGGGAAGAGCCAGTGGTCAGTTAGCAGGGTACAGTGTTACAGTCAGAAGAAGAAGTTGCCCCAGTGACCCATGGCAGGTAGAGTTGACTGTACTCAAAAATAATTGACTGCATGATTAAAACTCTTTAGAAGAGATGTTTAATGCAGTAGATTTAGTTAGTACTCTTTTTTGTTCTTTACCAAGAGTATATGCATTCATCAAAACATCATACTGTGTCTTATACACATGTGCAATTATTATGTATGAATTTAAAATTTGTATTTAATTCCTTCTATTTTTCCCACTTCATCTGACACATACATCCCTCCTCTTAATTGCTGCCTTCTCTTTGATGAATAGCTTGTACTAAGTAGACTCAGAATTAGCTAGCACAACCAGTATAATTTCCAACTATGTTCTAAATACCCATCCTTATATCCACAGATAAGTGTACTTCTAATCCTTTAGCAGATGGAGACTGTCACAGAAACTCATCATGGGTCAAAATGCAGAGAATAAATAAATGTGTTTCTCCCTACCTCAATTGATTCATGTACAAGACAATCTGAACACTTAAGGAAACATCAAAGAAGGATTGAAACATCCTAAGGGTCAAAGGACAAGAACATTTGCTGCATGCTAGTGATTTCTATGTATGATAGAAGACAGCACCAATGAAATCTTAACAATGTGTCTGCCTAAACAAGACCTGCACAATGATAACAGTGATTAATATTCCACAGATGGAGAAAGTCTCACAAGATTCCCTCCTCTACGTAAAGAGCTACATGTAATCAGTTGCTGTTAAGAGATGCAGAATCAGTCTTCTCCAAAAACAAGGCCCTTATAGGTTATTCATTCTAAACATATATACGTAAGAGCAATATTAAATGTATCCAGCAGTGTGTGTGTGTGTGTGTGTGTGTGTGTGTAAAGGGGCCTTGAATTTGAGAAGGAGTGGGAAAGAGATGGGAAGAATTGGGAGAAGGTAGCGGGAAGGAGGTGGAAATCATCTAAATACAATACTAATTCATGGCATTCTCAAAAAATAAATAAAAATGTAAAGAAAATATTTAAACTAAAAGGAATCATGAGTACATAAGAGGCAGAAGCAGGTAAATCTCTGAGTTTGAGAGCACTCTGATTTACAGAGCACTTTCCAAGACAGCCAGGACTACACAGAGAAACCCTGCCTCAGAGAGAGAGAGGAGAGAGAGAGACAGAGACAGAGACAGAGAGAAGAGAGAGTGAGACAGAGAGGGACAGAGAAGAGACAGACAGAGAAATAAGAGACAGAGTCAGAAGGGAGAAAGGAAAAAGAAGACAAAAAATCTAAACAAAAAACCCACTTTAAGTTTAATTTATTTATTAAATAAAAATAGATTAAGACTTTTTTGGTTTATAAACATTAGTATGTAGGGAAAAAGGAAAAGAAAAACTAAACATGAGTATGTGGTTAAAAGTTAGCTTGTATTTTTGGGTAAGAGAAGAGGAAATACTGATATGAGGTTAATAATTTAATTTTAGACTATTTTTAAATTATTGTTAAATATTTATTGCACATGATCAACAGCTCTTCTAAAACAGAAACATTAGAATGCTAAGTATATTAAAATATGAAAAGTAACATTTTATTTTCAAGGAAATGAAAACAGGTATATGTTTTATTGACAGTAGCATTATCTGAAAAGAATTTTTGAGATCCCAAGTAAAAATTATGAAAACAGATAGAGAATATGCTACCTCTTTCTCATTACCAATCATTTATACTCTTGTTTTAATCTAATTTCCATTAAATTTCTCTGTGTGAATGTGTACAAATGTTTACGGCCGCTTTAATCAGAGTTATCTACCTTAAAACCACAAGTTATTTCAAATTTTTCAACACATACGAGAGCATTAAGCAGTTTTTTATAAGGTTCAGTGATAAATATTTCTCTAATAAAAACTGAAGTTACTGAGATAGAAAACCTAGTCATTAGTGAAATCTAAGAAATATTGGCCTGTGGTTTGATAGTGAATTCTTAGAAGCAGTAGCCCACAAAAATCTATTTTCAGGATGTTTCATTTTCTTACTTACACATTTATTTATGTGAGAAAACCTTCGGAGCAGTTAAATTATAAGCAGGTTCCCCATAAGTCAAACTCCAGACACATCTTCACTTGAACATGAAATTATCTCCCAAAAGTATAGCAGTTTCTACCACCACACTGAGACTGAGAGCATTGCAAGAGAAATAAAAAACAATGATGTGTTCTTGGAAAATAATTAAAGGGCAATTTTCATTATAGTGATTGGAAAATAACTGGGGTGTTTTCCACAAGATTTATAATGTCATGATAATAATCAATGCTAACAGTAACTTAAGAACTATTTGTAACAAAAGTTTCCAGCCTTATCACAAAAAAAGGAACAGAATTTGACTCATAAATAGTTTCAGGGTATAAGCTCTAAGATATGTAGAAAAGCGTAGTTTTACAGCTCTTTCCAACATCCATTTACAGTATTCTGATTATGAATCTATTGACAACTTACATCAAATATCGTGTTGCCAAATACATCATCTTGACTGTTTACAGTAGATTGAAATTTGTAGAAGTACCCTAAGTATCTCTGAAAGAAATTAGAATTGTATTCTGGTTTTTGTGATTCAGTTGAATTTTATCAAATATTGTATTAAGTATTTAAAGGATAAACCCTATTCTGCAATGAAAGAGTGGGCTGCACTTTTACTCAATGTAATTTTTGGAATTGAGATTTCAGGTCATTATTTGCTTGATGGTATATAAATTTGATTGTATAAGAATATTATCTTCTACTGCTAAAAACTACACAAAAATAAGAATAAATATCATGTGCTTTCCAACTTTTGCTGAAACTTTTATATTTTCCCTGACTGATTTCTAAAGCAGCTTCTAAGTTCTCACAAAGTGTAGTGAGAATGTAAATAATGTGTGCCAAAAGGAACATATAGAAGAAGATAAGCAGAAGGAGGTCAAAAACCAACCTGTGTAGATAGATAAGAAAGGAATGAAACAATAGAATTATGACCAATACCACAGGTATGGAAAGTCCAGATCTGACCATACATCATAAATGGCTAACCCCAATATACCATTTTCTGTGGCTAAGCATAAATGATAACCCAGTTAATATACCAAACAAGTATTGCATCAATTTAAACACTTACGTTTAACCACATATGCCAAAAACTTATATGGAAGAAACCAGAATCCAACATCAAAGATGGTAGATACCCTACAAGATATAGGAGATTACATCCATTTAACATTCACCAGAACAAAAGGAAATATAGCTTGCTTAAATCTGAATGAATCCACACTGGAAGATGAAATAACCATGTTTAATATTCCAGAAGTATGTTATATTATGTATAACTGCTTATAAGTAACAGCATTTGACAAACAATCAATGACCAAATTAAGTTATGAGAGAAAACATTATTTTACCTCATTGGACACATATTATGGTACATTAGAACAAGAGCACTATAAAAAATTTGTTACCAAAGTACAAGAAATACAAAGAATAGCATGTTTTAATGAAAAACTATTATAATTTATTGATAAAATTAGAACAGCACAAAGGTCATTGAGATCAAGTATGGCAGAAACACATAACTTTGTAGGAGTCTGAGGAACTAACACATACATACACTAAGATTGGAATTAGGAAATGCAAAAATGCTCATTTTGGGACTATTTGGCAAGACTGATACAGTTAGATTTTGTGTATACACCATTATATAGCTGGTGGCAATAGCTTAAAAAATGTTTGTATTGTTATGATAATTCTAGATGTTTACCTAGACATTAGAATTTTGCTTTGTTTTAGAAATGCCTTTAAGATAAAACACAAGATGTAAAAATAATAGATCCGGAAAAAGATGTGATTTGCTTTGAAAGCATGGCCCATTCAAATTTGTTATGTAGTGCTATACCAAATATTTTCAATCAATTTCAGATATATTCTGTAGAATTGCATATTGGGGTAGACCCAATGAGAATGACTGAATATTTTGTTTATGATAATTTGTTATTGTTGCAGAATTATGTAATATTCCACAATATAATCATTTTGTGTAAGAATGCTAAGCAGACAATTTACTGCAGAAGTTATTTTTTTTAATATGTAGCATTTATAACATGGCTAGACATGGATAAAAACTGGTCCATATATAATAGAACCAAAATTAAGAGATATAAGCCAACCTTAGAAAATAGGAACACAACAATGTAAATCCCTGGCTTGTATACCCTGACATGATCCCTTTCATGTTGACATCATCTCAGGGATCAGAGGATGGAATGTAGAAGGCACATGTGGGAGGAGATAAGGCAAAAGGAGGCCAGAAACCAGCCTGTATAGATAGATAGAAAGGAATGATATAGAAGAATGACATGCTTAAAAAGAAAAAGTATAAAAACCCAAATCTCGGACTGGACAACGAAGCCTTCTCTCTTGAGCACTCTCGCGTAGAGCAGCAGAATATGCTGACACTTTGAGGAGAACTTCTCGTCACCCTGCAGTTTTGAACTGCCTGATATGTGCTATCTGCCCAGCCGAATTTTCCTCCTACAACTGGATCCGAGCAAGGACTCCTAGTGGACTGGAAATGTTGTGAACACTTACCTGCGAGCTGTGAACAACCCGCAACTGAGAATCTTTTGAGTCCGGGAGAGGTACTCCACTATGAATGTATTATGTATTGGCTCATAGTTATTGTATGTGTGTTAGCTGGATTGATATTACTAAAGTGCGTTTGTTAAACAGAAAACAAACCTCCAGGGTAATCTATCCTTGCCAGCATCCCGCTCGGGGATTGGCCAGAGTGCTCACAACACAAAGACTTTCTTCCATCCTTTAAATGGTTGTCTGCTCCCGTCCCACGGGACTTAGTTATTCATGGGGGCGAAGGGGGTCAATCCTGAAAAAGATGGGGGAGAGAGAGAAAGGACACAAGCAGACGGTTGCCGGTCAAGTGTCAGCTTTATTGAACTTTGGTGTTTCTTTTAAAAGGTGGTTCTGGCAGGGCGGGGGAGAGGGGCGAGAAAAGGGAAGTAGTAGTGGAAAAATACCAAGGCCCTTGGTGGGAAGACCCCAAGGCTAAGAAGGTGGGTTAAAGAGTTACAAGGCCCAAAGATAACATCGGTGGTCACGGATGTGTCCCAAAGCAAACAATTTCGGGAACAATGGGTCTTAAGAAACTATGGCTTGCTGGCGTCCAGTGCTTATCCGGCAGGTCAGGCCCTTAGGGAGGGTCCCAGGGCTTTGTTCCCAACAGTCTGCCACCATTTTGAGGATCTGTGAATGTGGTACAGTTTATAGTGATTACTTCTACCTAATAACTCAGAGGAAATTAGGAGCATCTGGTTCAACCCCAACCTGATGAGAAAGACTCCAGCACCTTCTCTTGCAGACACCTCGGTATCCACTATTTGTATCCACCTGTGCAGACACCTTTCACAGAGTGTCACTAAAACAGCACCATAGATGAAAATTCAGAAACTTCTGGCAGACTATATATATATAGACTATATATATATAGTCTAAACCTCTTCGTTTTATATAGTCGTAATAGGTAAGCTGTTACAATTTTAATAATTTATCTACCAGAAGCAATTAAAGATGGAAAACAAATCATTAAGCTGAGCAGAATCTCTGGTTTGTGTTTTGAAGACTCTGTTTCTGTGTCTAGAGATTTTATAAATTTTTAAATGTGCTATCACTTTGAACCTGGAAAAAAAGTCACTGTGGGTTAAGTTTCTGACCTCAGTTTTAAAGATGAGGAGAGTAAAGCTTCAAGAACTTAGTTTAGCATATGACAGACAAAACAGTAAATAACCAAGATCTTAGGCAGGCTGACTATTAAATGTAAGAATATAGAGACTCTGTGCTTTAAGAGTATTGTGGAAAACCAACTGAAAAGAGCACAATATGTGCTTTGTTATTTATTGGGTACTAGACTTTAAATATCTCCTTGATTATCTGAATAGGCTGGGAGACCAGGTCTAGGACTGTAACCATCCAGCACCTGTGCATGGGGTTGAGTCATGTGTAGCTACTTCTCACTGCCTTGAAAGACTCCAACATTTAGAACAGAAACTACTTTCAGGAAAAGAATGGCATTGACTTGACCTCTTCCCCAGCTGCCTGAAGGCTAGTTCACACACAGGTCTAAGACTGTTTGCCCATCTAAAGGAAGCTCTAAATGAATGACCCATTCATCAAGCCCATGCCATCAATTCAGGCTTGCTCTCTGTGAGGGTTTCTATCACCCCTCAGGGATATCAAAAAGCCTGAAATTGTATAAACAAGACAACTCTGTCTTCCATCCTATTGTGTGCAAGGAGCTTACAATGTCTGTCTGTTTCTTTGTAGGACACTATGATCCCTGCTAATGAAAGGATGAATAAAGGCATAAAGGCATATGCTAATGAAGAGTCAAGTACAAACTGAATGTAAATAAAAAGGGGAGCTTCCTAGTCATGAAAAATATTTGTGAGTTCCCTTCTTCCTTTCGCTCAGAGTGAAGTTATTCATACCATCCTTTCATCCCTTCTTCAGTGGAGGTTTTGAGAAAATACAAAAGTTATGCTGTTATTTTATGATACATACACATAAACAATACTATTCAAAACTGGATGTGTTTAAATAGCAGATACCAAATTATCCACATTTAATCATTTATTAATTCATATATTTGGCTGTCACTACATAATTAACAGTAGAAAACTTAAACCTATAAACAAAGCCATATGTTGTAACTCACAAAAGCTCAATGAAAACAGTTTGAAATTTTTAATAACAAAATAGAGACTTAAAATACAATTTTGCTGTGTCTTGATGAATGAATATTACAAATACGAAATAAAAATTTCCACTTTTAACAAATTTCTTGTTTGCATTTGACAAAATTTGTGGGGAATAAAGACTCCAGAAAACTATGTAATTAATAGTAGATTCTCCTAATTTCAATGTATTTTCCTCATAAGATATCTCACAACTTTCTTAAAAGTATTTTATACTGAGTTTCTATATGTTCACTAATGCTTCAGAATGTATTATAATGGCTTAAGAAAAGTCACAAAAATACTTCTATACCGTTTAGGTCTTCCATAGTTTATTACTAGTTAGACAATATGTAGATAAACATGAACAAATGAAAAATTTGTATTGTGTTTCACATGAGGCCTTCTACAAATAACATGGATTTTAAAATACAATGTTTATAAACCTTAAGAGTGTGTCAGCCTTTTTTCTGGACATTTCATGGAGCTAGGGAAACAGGCCACTGGTCGAGAGAGCCATATCAGACTAGTCACATTTCAAGTGATTGATAGCCAGTTGGACAGAGTCTGTAGTATTAAATGACAAAGGGCAGTTGTGTGTTATTATTGAGGAATTGGGGCAAGAAAAGTCAAGGTATAACACCGATGTCATTGGTTTCAACATTAACTAGGAGACACACCAGTGCTCTCTGTGACAGCATTTGCAGACAAGATGAGCTGAGCAGAGTAAGACCCACCTTCAAAGTGAGAAGCCCAGAAGTAGAAATTCCAAGAAAACACAGCAGTGTTCACCTTCTTCACTTCTGGAGCTGATGTCTCTAACACTACTGCTGCTGCCACATCCTCCACTGTTCTCAGATTCCAGCTTCTCCATCCCTGAAATTCTCCACATCATTAGACATTAGCTTCTCCAGCCTTCTGATGTGGGCTTGATACCAGCAACTCTCTAGTGAACTTCCAATCTTTCAGAATCAAATTAGGACTTCTGAGCCATTCATTTGGGCTGAAAAAGCTATCAGACTCTCTGCTTCTCTGGCCTGCAGTGAGCCACTGTTTAATAATCCAGCCCTTATAATATAAGACAATCCAATAAATTACAATGCATATTAATATTTATAAATCTTACAGAATTATCTATAATCAATTTAGAATAATATAAAGAAACCAAATACTGATGAAAAGAATTTGCAATGTTAGAAGCCAACTTTTTCCTCACAATGTCAAACCACTCTTTCCAGACTGATAATCATTTCTGAATAATGGCAGGATAAAATAAAGGAAATGAGCTGTATAGAAAGGCTGTCTACTATCCCACACAGCACTATGACAAATGGTGGATAATCACTTCTTACTCACTCCTATTCCGTCTCTGATAGTAGGTCCCAAAAACTGCACGAAGAAGCATCTAAATAATATTCTGTTTATCATGGAATGTCCATTTTCAGGCTCGAGATTGGAGTTATGGTTTCCATGGAGATACATCTTCCTTCAAACGGTGTTAATGCACCATGGTTTTGCATTTCACTATAGCAAAAGACACCAGCTTTTTCCTTATGTAGGACAAAACTAGTGACAGAAATTCTTGTTTATTGACCAAACTGCAGCATGTTGAGCCTTAGAAAATGATACAATATAACAAGGAGTTCAGAACCTTCTCACAGCAACTTCTTTCTCTATGACTTTCTCTTGTTCTCCTCTCTCCTACCCTCATTCTTTTATTTATTTATTTATTTATTTATTTGTTTTACGACAAGACATAGAAAGTAGATTCACATTCTCTAAAAGGCATGTCATAAAAACTAGAACTCCTTTTAGCCACAGGAAGCCACAAAATCTGAAACAATATCACTATAAATTTACTGTTCTATGTAAATGTTAACTATGTACAATTTCTCTGCCTTATCTTGTTTGGGTATAGAACATGACATTCCCTTTCCTGAGTCTCTCCAACACACCAAAAAAGGGAAGGCTGAACATGGAGACCAAGAAGAACCTAGATAATCAGCCGTGCTTAGCATCCTTCCTCAGTGCATCAATACTAGATCATACTCCTGCTGCACAGTTGAGTTTCTACCTGCTGCTTATGCTTTATCACACTAAAGAAGATACATACTCAGCCTTTGGATCTTTGAACTGAAGGTTCCTGAACTACAGAAAAGTAGCATTAAAAACATTTTTAGGGAATTTTCCTGTATTCCTACAATGCAATTGTATCTCAAGTTGACTAGTATCAGAACATCAATCTTCTAGAGAAGTCAGAATTTCCAACAACAATCACTGAAATATTTCCTATCATAACTGTTAACTTATTGAACTATATTCATTTTAATAATAGAAAATCTAAGGCATTGCTTTGCAAAGAGTATTGAATGCAAAGGAAGTTATGACTCTTCAGTCAGAGATTTGCCTCTTCAGTATTTCACTGTATCTGCAGATCTTGCCTCATTCATAAGCCAGACCTACTCCCACATACATGAGTAAGAAAGTGATGAACAATATGCATAAAGAATTACAATAAGTTTTTATGTTTTAGAGTTAAATTTTGGGGTTTTTTTGAGCTAAATTTTTTGAATTGTTTCCATATGATTAAAATAGAGTTAAATTATGTCAATTGTTTCCATATAATTAAGTTTTTGAATTCTAAAAATGTAAATGAAAGCTTCATGAACCCCATTAATTTTCTTTTAATCTATTTAATTTTGAATATATGACTTCGGAGACCAACACTCTCATATCTCACTTTTGTTCATGATATATATTATCCTTCCTAAAATTCCATGTCCATAAATGCTCACAACTCCTCTCTTTTGTGGCTTTGTTCCTTTGAGTGACAAACTTGCCTGATACCTGATTTTAATTTCAGCTAGGTTTCTTTCACAATACCCCCATCTGCTATCTCAACCTTATATATCTGTAATGTAGCAGTCCATTCACTTAGTAGCTATCACTGCATTTTACAGTCATTTTTTGGGATTGTTTAAGCACTTATCTCAATTCTTGCTTTCAACCTTGTCTCAAAACACATTTTGAGAAATAATTATATACATATTATATTTGCGTTGTTTGTTGAATTTAGAATAACCTAAAGACACCTGGGAAGAGGAAATCTCAATTCAAAACTTGTCTCAATCAGATTTATTGAGGGCACATCTATGGGACATTTTCCTAATTGCTGGAGGCAGACCTGGGTCAGGGTAGGGCAGTGGTGCCACCCCTTGGTAGGTGGTCATTTGTCTTATAAGAAAAGTACTGAGTATAAGCCAGCCAGTGAGCAAGTCAGGAAACATTCAGCCATGGCCTTTGCTTCAGTTTCTGCTCCAGGTTCCTGCTATGAGTTGTTGTCTTATCTTCACATGATGGTGGAGTGTCAGGTGAAAAGTGAAAAAATTCTTTCTTCCCCAGATTGTTTTTAGACATAGTGTTTTGCACAGTAAAAGAAAACAAAGAAGAATGTTGTTTCCCCTCCTGCCTAAGGGCTGCTTCCCAGCTGGAGGGGCAGGAAAAGACAAGCGAGCCTGGAATGGCCAGAGAGAACAGTTCAGGGATCACACACCCCGGAACAGCTGATGGCTAGCTCAACTTTAATTCCAGAGAACAAAGGTTATATACCCCTAGTGGAATGTGTGGTGTGTGGCATGCTCCAAGAATAGGCTTACATAATTGGTTGGAATAGGCACTTCAAGGATGCTTGATTTGCATTATACTGCAAGCTCCTATCATAAGAATAGAATGTCAGTACCTAATTAACATATAGGCCCAGGGACAGGAGTGCTAGCAGGGAGCTGTGTCAGAGCCCTATATAAAGTGTGATTAGGGACATCTGCATCTAAAGTCACTCTCCAGATGAAGTCAGGCAGAGAGCAAGAGACCCCACTTAAGGGATGGAGTTCTACCTTAGTGCCAAGCTCATAATGGCTATCTGGTGCAGGCAAGAACTGCAACCTCAACCAGCAGGTTACCTCCAACATTAGAACATTATCATATAAATGATATACTGTCACTAAAAAAGTAAGGAAATAAATGAATAAAAACACGAACGAGCAAGAAAATGCTATATCTTGATTTAGTTAGCATATACATTTTTTATTGTAGCTTAACTATAAAATAGCAGCATGTTTTAAAATTTAATTATTTTCCTAATATCAGACAGTGGATTTGGTTTTAGACATCACACTCTCACATTCCCACTGTTATGACTGGAGAATGTATGCTATTTTCATATGTCATCATGTCCTGTTTGTGGTGATCCACTTACTTAGGATTCACTGGATGCCTCTGTGGAGAGTACTTCCTACAGATGGGTATCTGTGAAGACACAAATTTGAGATTTATATTGCCCTTCTGAACATTTAATTTAGTCTAGAGTTCTTGAAGAAACTACTGCCCCCAAACAAAACAGAAAATAAAATACGCAAATTAACAAAAGCACCTGAAATACATGAAAAGTCCTAGTGGCTACTTCTTTTCAACTCTACACATTTAATAGCACTACCCAAGGAATTTGCCTGAATTTTCTTGAATCATTTCTATAATATCTGAAATATAATCTGAAATTCTACAACAATGAAGGTGTCATTGCTGACCTTGGTAAAGCTTATAGTCCAGGTGGAGATGTAGTCTGGGAAATAAAATAGAACAAAACAAAAAAAACCAAAATTCTTATGAGACAGAAATCCCAGAACTGAAGAAAAATGTTGCTAAAATTCCCAGAAGACATATAAACTGTGTAGACTGTGTAATGGCTTTCTAAAACAGATCAAAAGGACATAGGCCATCTTAAAATAAAAGGAGCCCTTGTAAGTCAGATTGACAAAAGAATGTCAATGAGAAAAAAATGAGACTACAAACCAGGAACTTCAGGTAAGATATATTTTAAAATCAGTATAATAGTCACCACTGAATCATTTTAAAGAAAAAATATTTTAACAGAAATGACCAAAGAATAAATTAGAAAAAAATAATTTCTAAATTTTCATTTGCATTTTGTAACTTGTATCATCATATTATCTCAGTATGGCATTTTAACCACAGATTAGTATTAATAAAGGGTAACTATAACAGTATGATAGAAATACCAATAAAAACTCCCTTTCTTGCTTTTCCTTTAAAAAAGAATGTTTTTGGAGATTACATTTTAATTTCAGCACTTCCACCTCTCCTTTCCTCCTCTTTTTCCCTCCAACCTCTCCCATAAACCCCTCCATGCTCTCCTTCAACTTTCTTCCATTTTTTTAACAATCAATTGCTATTGCATACATATATGTATCTGTATATACATATATATTCCTAAATATAAACTGTTGAGTCTATGTAATGTTATTTGTGTATCTGTTTTAAAGTCTGACTGGTACTGACAGTCAGTATGCTCTTCCTTGGAGAGAGGCAACTCTTTTGCTCCTAGTTATACTCAATTGCCTCTGTTTTTTGTGTAGTGTTGAAGGCTCATAGGCTTTTCCCATCCAATCTGAACTGTGTGTTGGTGTCTTTGTTTGGGAGGTCATATGAGGAAATTTTACAGGCAAAGTTTCTGATGTTATTAGGAGACATAATCTCACAGGAAAACCCCTAATCTGCTTTTACAGACTTCCCACCTTCTCTTCAGTAATATTCCTGAGATGTAGAAGTGGGAATGTTTTGAAAATTTATCCACTGGAACAACTTTACATTTTAATTGGTTGTGGTTTTCTGTAGTGTTACAAAGAGAAATTTTCTTTGTGAGAGTTGGCAACTGAAATTATCTGCTCTGTAAGGACGAATGTTTACAGGTTGTTGTTGGAGGTTACACTTCTAGAAGCGAGTAAATTAATGGTTGTATATTCCCCACCCAATAACCATTATTTCACTAGAACAGTATGGTGTTTCTTGTTTCTGACTGCTACAAATAAAGTTGCTATGAACATAGTTGAGCAAGTGTCCTCATGGTTTGATAGGTCATCTTTGGGTATATGCTGAGGAGTGATATATCTGGGCCTTTAGGTGGGGCTTTGTCTTTGTTTGTGTTTTATTTCTATGAAGTGACACCATGATCATGGCAACTCTTATAAAGGAAAACATTTAATTGGGGCTGCCTTACTGGTTTCAAAGGTTTAGTCCATTATTGTCTACATCTGAGAGTTATTACATCTTGATCGGAAGGCAGCAGAAGGAGACTGTTCCATTGGGTGTGGCTTGAACATGAGATCTCAAATCCCTCCTCCACAATGACATACTTTCTCCAACAAGGCCATACCTCCTAATAGTGCCACTCCCTTTGGGTCAAGCATTCAAACACATGGCTCTATAGAAGCCATTGCTATTCACAGGCTTCACCCAGCAACTGATGGAAACAGATGCAGAGACCCACAGCCAAATATTAGGCAGAGTTCTGAGAATCCTGCAGAGTAGAAAAGGAAAGATTGTAAGTGCCAAAAGATTCAAGGACACCAAAGAAAGTCCACAGAATCACTAACCTGGGCTTATAGAGCTTCACAGAGACTGAACTGCCAACCAGAGCAGTGCACGGGACTGACTTAAGCCCTCTGCACATATGTTACAGTTCTGTAGGTTGGCCTTCTTCTGGGACTGCTAACAGTGGAAACAGGGGTTGTCTCTGACTCTTTTGCCAGCTTTTGGGACTCTTTTCTCATACTGCTTTGCCTCATCCAGCCTTAATATGAGGAGAGATGTCTAGTCTTACTGAAAATTGATATGTCATGTTTGGCTGATATACATGAGAGGCCTCTCCTTTTCTGAAGAGAAATGTAGGAAGCATGGATGAGGGCAGGGAATTCAGAGAGGAGTTAGAAGGAGGGACCAGGAGAAAAGGAAGAAGGAGAAACTGTGGTCGGAGTAAAAAAATAATAATAAATTAAATATATATGTATATATACTGTTTATTACATGTGCATTTAAAGGTAGTTAATATATATTTCTGTTTTGCTAAGCCATCTATATTATTTTGACTTCCTCCCTCCCTCTTTATTTTGTACTTAAATCCCTCACCCTCTCTCGGGAGTCACCTCATTTTTCCATTTTCATACTATTGCCCACTCTATTGCTCCACAAACCCCCTATTCTGGTAAAAGTCCCATTTTACTTTTCTGATTTTTGTAATTCCTTCAGGAAATGTACTCATCTGAAGATTTGGATCTAGAAATCTCTAATAAGAGAGAACATGTGATGTTTTTCTTTCTAGGTTTGCATTACTTCACTCAAATGTGATTTTTTATTGTTTTGTTTTGTTTGGTTGGTTGGGTTTGGTTGGGTTTTTGTTCCTTTTATTTACCTGCAGAGTTCATAATTTAATTTTTCCTTACTCATGATTAGCATTCCATAATGTACGCATACCATGTTTTCATTACCCATTATTCCATTTTCATTTCCTATGTCTTATAAATAAATCAGCAATGCACATGATAGAGCAAGCATCTGTGGATTTGAATAAAATCCTTTTGGGCATATGCCAGAAATTGGTCATATGTACATTCATTTTTAGCTTTTTGAATTTTCTCCACACATATTTTTGTAGTGGCTCCAACAATTTGTTGTCTCTTCAATAGTGAGAGAGGATGAGAGGGTTCCCTTCTCCTCCTCCCCTCCAGCATCTGTTACAGGTTGCTCCATTGGTCTTTGCCATTCTAAATGGTATAAGTTGAAATCCTAAAGTTGTTTTGATTTGCATTACCATAATTGTTAGGAATGATGAACTTTCTTTTATTTGTTTTTTTGTTTGTTTGTTTTTGAGATAGTGCTTAACTACTCTTTTCTTTTTTCTTCTTTTAAGAATTCTCTTTCAAGTTCCAGTTTTTGAAAGGGACTTTTTGTTTTGTTTTGTTTTGTTTTGTTTTGGTTTTGTGGTCTTTGCCCAGTTTTTTTTTTTTTTCTCTGCAGAAGCATTTTAGTTTCATCAAGTACCACTTGTCAATTATTGACCTTAGTTCTTAGGCAAAAAAAAAAAAGAAAAAAAAATGTCCTTTTCAGGAAATCTTTTTCTTCTTCTATAATCATGTATGATACTGCCTATGTTTTCTTCTACCAGAAAAAATGCCTTTGATGTTACAAAAATCACTGTTTCACCTGACTCCATTGGGTTTACAACAACACCGCTAGAATGCTATGCATGCAAACTATGAAAGAAAATCCCTTTGATTACCTTTTTCCAAAATAACATCATAACTCAAGAGTGAAATAATTACAATTTCCTTTATATCAAAATAGTTTGAAATATGAAAATGCTGTTCTCTTAAGGACACTGATATATGTTAATGCTTCCATTAAGGAAAACAAGTGTCTATTTGTACTAAAATGATATTTTTGTGGTCAGAAAACAAAATAATTGGAAGTCTTGCAAAAACCTCAAATAAAAAGAGTTTTGTGTTTATACAGGTATGCTTTTATCTATGGGTAGAAGGATCTTCTTAAAATACCTTTTATTTTGTAGATTTGAGTTATTTTTATGAATTTGACTACAGGATAAATGAAATAATGTAGTAAGCTTATAATTTTTATTTAAACTGTATTATTTTAATTAATTATGTAAAGGTATTTTAAATGAATAAGTATTATTTTTACTGAAAAATATTCAAGATAAAAATTCTAGACTGAAAAATATTTGTCAGCTTATGATAGCACATTTTGAGGAAGGGAAAAATTTGAACAATAGAGTACTATACTTATTTATTTTGGCTTGAAGTCACTTAAAAAGAAGTGGATATTCAGCATTGAAAATGTAAGAGTAATTCTGGATTTCTCTCGAGTTTTCAGAAAAAATTTCAAGTTTTGAACTTCGTAATATTTGTTTTAATGTTTTATGTGTTTTCAAAAATGATTCAGTAAGTTCATGTTTATATTTCCAAAATAATATCTATTTAATGCTAGCTCTCTGAAAAATGCTTACCAATTCTGTATGTTCTTCTTATGAAGTTGGACAATTTAAAAAAAAATCTTTTCAAAGGTGACTCAGTTACTTAGTTCAAAAAATCCCTGATTTTTCTGTCTCTCCCTAAATAGTTGGTTTATGAAAATATGCAATGTTTTGGTCCCCCACCCCCAGCTCTCTTCTGGAATCAACAGGGCTTCTTGAGGTTAGCTACATGTATAACTAAAACTTTTATCTCATATATTGATTTCATAAGATGATTCATTGGAAAATATACATAAAACATACAAGGCAGATGGTTACTCAAGTGCCCCTATGGATATGCACCAAATTTTGTTACTATTATTTCCTACATTTATACCTCCATGTTGTGCATGGGCTCTGCATTTCATTGAACTGACTGCCCATGTGCACCTATAGAGAATAGCTTATAGGAACATACAAAGAAACAGTACATATTTATGCATCAGTCCATTCTTGCCACAGTGAAGCCATAGAGGAGTACACTTTACCTCTCTTTTTCTAGTCTCTGCAATAGAAAGATGTCATTGTCTGCCTCTGCAAAGCTTGTTACCAGTTGTGGCTGATGGTAAACAAACAAAAAATGTAATATGCAGAATTTTTACTGTTACTGTTACTTCCTGGAAGGAGGAAGTGAGGAAAATATACAGGCAAAGGGGCTGTGAGTGATGAGGAACATGAAAAGGACCTTTGATGCTCTTTTAAAGGAGTAAATACTTTCAAGAAAAAATCCACCTGATCTTTCTCCATCCAAATGCCACACTGAATGACTAAAACAAGTTACCAGTTCAGGGATGCTGATTAGGGGAAAAAATAAAAATAATAATAATAATAAAAAAAACTATGAAGGATGAGATGACATTCTCTTAGAGGGTAATGGAAATTTTTAGGATAACTACATTTGAGAGAAGTAGCAGTGTCTTGCTGCAAATATATTTCTGTTTAGATATTAAAGGTTCTGCTTGGTTTTAAAACTGCTAGCTTAAATTTAAGACTAGAAAGAGACTCACAATCAGCTGATATTTATCTGTACTCAAACGATAAATCTGCATTAGCACTTCTTTAGAATTAGGAAGCAGTAAAAAAAAAAAAGAACCTCCTTGCTAAACAATATTTATAAAAATACTACTGACAAAATTAATAAAAGCAATAGTATATATAATATTAATGGAGATGTAAAGCTTTGAATATAGTTTTTAGTATTTGCTCCATAGAAATATTTTTTTTGTGTGTGTGGCAAGCTTTCTTTAAACTATTTTTTAAAATTCTTTATTAATTACGCTTTATTCACTTTGTATCCCCCCCCCCCGTGGTTTCCTCCCTCCCTCCCTCCTCCCATCACAATCCCTTCCTTCCTCCACCCTCTGCATGCATGCTCCTCCCCAAGTCCACTGATAGGGGAGGTCTTCTTTTTCTTCCTTCTGATCCTAGTGAATTAGGTCTCATCAGGAGTGGCTGCATTGTCTTCTTCTGTGGCCTGGTAATGCTGCTTCCCCCTCAGGGAGAGGTAATTAAAGAGCAGGCCAATCAGTTCATGTCAGAGACCTGTTCCTATTACAATGGAACCCACTTGAATACCGAACTGCCATGGGCTACATCTGTGCAGGGGTCTTAGGTTATCTCCATGCGTAGTCCTTGGTTGGAATATCAGTCTCAGGAAAGACCCCTGTGCTCAGATTTTTTGGTTCTGTTGCTCTCCTTGTGGAGTTCCTGTCTTCTCCAGATCTTACTGTTTCCTACTTCTTTCATAAGATTCCCTGCACTCTGCTTAGAGGTTGGCCATAATTCTCAGCATCTGCATTGATAGTCTGCAGGGCAGAGCCTTTCAGAGGTCCTCTGTGTCAGGCTCCTGACTTGTTCCTTCTTTTCTCCTTCTTCTGATGTCCATCTTCTTTGCCTTTCTGTATAAGGATTGATCATTTTAGCAAGAATCCTTCCTCTTGATTAGTTTCTTTAGGTGTACAGATGTTAGTAGGCTTATCCTATATTATATGTTAATAATCATTCTGTTTACCAGGTATGAATATACACATAAAAATTTCCCCTTTTCACTTCAGAGAATACTGCCTTAAATGATGAGAAACAGGAATAGGATTTCTTAAAACTAAATTATAAAGATACACACACACACACACACACACACACACACACACACATTTCAATTCCAGCTGTTTGGTCTACATGTTCCTTAGTGTGAGGGATCCCTCAGTGCTATTTTGATTCAGCAAATTTAAGCTTAGTAGCCTCTAGCGCTGTTTCCACTACAGATAACTGCTCTTTTCTTTTGTTTACTTCACCACAAGTAGTTTCTTACACAGAGGAAGCAAACCAGAGATTTCATTGTTGGTAAATAAATGGCCATGCATGAGTGCCTCTTAATAGCTTATCATCATGTGTAATCAAACTGAATAATTGCTGGAGAGGAGAGTTCCTGTACATTGGCAGATGCTTATGAGCTGAGCTCTGCTCTGGAATGTCACCATACAAAAAAGCTCTGGCTGCAACAATGCCCCAGCAGACTATGACTCTAGGCATGTCAGGCAGGTGGGAAAAATCTGCAATGTGAGGGAAGTGCAAAAATGCCAGTGATACAAGAGTGGTCTTAGATGGATAAGGGGCAAGTGGAAAGACCAAGAAGCCAAGAAATTGAAGAAAATGGCTTTTACCACTAAATGGAAATTATACTGAATGCTGCATTGCACCAGTGACTTTGACAGCTGAAGCAGCAGCAAAGAGAACTTGACTAAGATATTGCCCATGGTATTTGCTTTGCAGGGGTCTAAATGTGGTTGACTTTCTCTGACAAGATCAATCACTCTTCATACAACACAATGAAACAAATTCAAGAATGTTTTCTTGAGGGCATTTCTAAAAAGATTGAAAATCAGAAGGCATTGCTATGCTTGCACCCACAGTGACCCAGATATTCATTCGCCAAAGCTTCCTACATATTTTACAAATGTTTGCAATAATTTGTGAATGTTTGCTATTTTATTTTATAACTGTCATACTATTTCTCAATAAAAAAACTAAATAAAGAAATTTCATATAATTTTTAATTCACATCTCTCTTCTTTCTTTAATTTACAGCTTATCTTTTAAATTTCCATATTCCTTTTTTAAATGTACATCTGTTTACTTTTTTAGAGCTAGGGTCCACATGCTACAGTTAGACTGTGGAAGTCAGAGGACAACATGAAGGAGATATTTCTCTCCTTCTACCATGTGGATATTGAGGTGGCATTCAGGTTGTCAAACTTAATGGTAATTGCCTTTATCCACTAAGTGTGCTCACTGGCCATTTGCCATACTTGAAATGTCACTTTTAGAATGAGATATAAGCCTCATTTTTTCATTCACTTTCTTTGTTGTCTTCTCCTGCAGGACATGGTATGCGCACAACAGACTAAATAGTATTTGCTGTTTTGTGATAGTATTGTAGTATGCACACACACACACGTTCATGCATAGTCACACATACACTACACACACAACACACAACACACACACACACACACACACTTCAAGTGAGTCTCATTATAGGCTTGCTCTCCATATGACAGACAAGTCATAAATAAACCCTAGACTGTTTTGTCAGCAAACATTGCGTGTGATAGAATTCTAGTTCAGAAACCCTTTAAAACACACAGCTTTCCCTTTTCCTTTCTACTCTTTCTAGGAGGATGTTAATATGAATCGAAATTCCAAATCAACTGTTACAGGTAGAGCTGAATGTTTTCATTAATATTTAAATTGAACTATCAAGCATGATGTTGTGGTATTTTGTATCAAAGCTTTTACAGAGCAGTTTTTAAATATAAAGTTTTCTTCATTTTGAAAAGAAAGAAAAAACTGTTCTTTTCCTTACAACAGTAATACTGCTGAAATTTACCTGAGCTGTCTAAGAAACAAGTATGAGAGCAAGCAATAACTAGGGTACCATGTCTGTCATTGCATTTCACCTTGAACACCAGAGCTCCAGGGTCTGTAAAATAGTTTCATTCTGCCACTTATAAAAGTAGCAACTGTAGTTACTCAAGTTGCAACTGTGTATTATGTTTTCAGCATTGTCTGATCTAAAGTAGATTCTTAAAAATACACTTAATACTAAACAAATAGAAATATCAGCCAGGTGTTGTTGGCTGTACATGTATTTAAAATAGCTACTATCATTGATTGTATTAAGGTATAGAAAAATGGTTTTTAGGTCCCCAAGCACACATGGGTGACTTTCTAGAAAAGCAATGCCCACATTCAGTATGAATGAGTGGAGTAATGACCATGCTCAGAATAAAATGAAATGGGATAGCAAAGCAACTATAACAAAAACAACTAATATTTCAAACTGTTGAGGACAATTTAAAGTGGACTTAAATGCTTCAAAGCACAACATTCATGTTGGAAATAATTGCTGAAACAGATATTACAGTTCTGCCTGAAAGCACCAGATTGCCAGCCTTTCATACCTTCCAATCAAATCCATGAGAAAGAAATGGATGAAAAAATGTTTGAGAGTTCAACGGAAATGACTGTGTTGACAGCATCAGCTAAACTATCACAGTGTCCTGACTGTCTTTCTATTGTGAAAATACAAGTACTTAACCTAGATGACTTTATACTTCCTAAGTGAGGAACACCAAATCTTGAGGTATGGTCACTTGGCTTTAAAATAAGGATCATAAAATCATTTTTACCACATCTTCTTCAGTCCTTGGTGTATATATCTTCATATTGTCTTAACTGCACCTCTGATATTGCAGCAGACTCACCTACATTTCCCTTAATATTAAATGCTGGGGAATACACTCCCTTCCAACCTCCTTTTTAGCACTTTTTTCTTATAATCATCTCTGACACTGCCATCTATTAAGAGCCATTGTACAACCTTACATCTTCAGCCTAGGTATTTCCTTTGAGCTCTGGGCTCTCGCAGCAAATAGCTTATTAGCATTTACATTTGTGCATCTCACAAAAGTATGATATGCTGGGATGCTGAAGATCCATATCAAATCAACCTGTTTCCCACTTGAAAAGTATATATTCCTTGTGGCAAAGAATTTTAATCTGTATTTTTGTTTGTTTGTTTGTTTGTTTGTTACTTTGGTGAGAATGTTGTTTGAAACAGTGTGTCACTATGTTGCATTGGTTGGCCTGGCAAGTATACCATAGACTAGGCTAGCCTTGGATAGAGATCTGCCTGCTAGGTGAATGCTACTACCAAAGGCTTTTTGACACTACATGGCTTATTTTTTTTTCTATTATTTTTACTACTACTACTATTTACAATTTATTCCTTTTATATCCCAGGTGTAGCCCTCTCCCTTATCTCTTCCTGGCCCCACCTTCTATTCTTCTTCCTCCTTTATCCCTTTTCCCTAGTCCACTGACAAGGGAAGTCCTCCTCTCCTTACATCTGACCCTAGACTATCAGGTCCCATCAGGACTGCCTGGATCCTCTTCCTCTGTGGGCTGGCTGGTTTGCTCCAACAGGGAAAAGAGAACAAGGAGCAGACAACCAAGTTCATGTCAGAGACTGTCTCTTTTCCTCTTATTAGGGAAGCCACATAGAGACTGAGCTGTCTATGGGCTACATCTGAGCAGGGATCTAGGTCCTCTCTAGGTCTTTATTTGATGCATTAGTCTCTGCAGTACACACACACCCCCATCCAGGACCTGCTTCATTTTTCCTTTTTGGCTTTCTTGGTCTCCTTTTGTGGCTCCTCCCACGTGTCTTTCTTAATAGTCTTCTAACTGATATATAATTGTGTATACAACAAAGCTTGCCAAGTAGATGGCCCAGGCAGGAGGAGCATAAATTGGAGGCCATTTTAGAATGTATACTAAGAATCAGTTACACACACACACACACACACACACACACACACACACACATACACACTTGTACATGGCACTGTTCATGAGGTTAAGAACTCATGAACAGTTATAGGGCCCAGGCAAAAACCTAGTGTTATTATTCTGCTAAATGAACATAGCAATAAAATGACTTCTAATAATCTAATCCTATACCTGTAGCTTATTGCATAATGTACCTTTAGTCAAACCCTTCTTCTGATGGCTTAGCAATCTATTAATTAGAAGAGATGCAAAGATGGTAAGAACCACGGGTTTTAGATGACTTCAGTGAAACAGTGTTTTCCAGACAAGGGCTGATACCCATATGAACTAATGGACAGAGACGATGTATGTAAGACCTATACAAGTTCAGGCCAGATAAACTCCTAGAACAGAAAAAGGAAAGAGGGTAAAAAGTCCCACTCTTCATGAGGAAGTATCTTGCATTTGATATTTTCTAGTGAGGAAAATGATTTTATTCAATGGAGTGACACTGGATATATCAACTGTATTCTATGGCAAGTGCTATGCTTAGGAGTTGCCAATGCAATATGGACAACATGGTTTTTATGCTTTTTGTTTAAATGGCTTGCCTTTTGAAATTGAACAGCAAAAACTTTATTCAAATGAGTAAGCTATGTGGCTAGAGAGACAGCTGAGCAGTAAAGTGTTGGTCTCCTAAAAATGAGAGTCCAAATTTGACCCCTAGAACACAAGCAAAAGGGCCAGGTAAAGTTGGGTGGCATTATATCCCTGGGGATTTCTGGCCTCTACTCTAGCCCAGTTGATCAACAAATGAGAAACTTTGTCTCAAAGGAAATACTCTTTCTGAAGAGGACACCTAAGGTCATTTACTGGCTTCCACCTATCTGCACAGATGTGCACATGCACCTGTACACACAAATGGCCACACATATGCATAAAATTAATAAGCAGGGTAACATTACATTATTAAATATAAGCACATTATAAAGCTGTGATATCTCATGAAGAACAAATGATTCAGAAGACAAATGTAAATTAAGATCACAATGAAGGGGGAGCCAAGATGGCAGCGCTGGGAGAGCATTGTGTCTGAGAAGCGGGACAGCACTCTCCGTGCAGCGACCAGGAAACTGAACTCTGGGCCCTAAAACTACAGTGATCCTGTTTCCCAGGTGAGGGGAGGCTCTCACAGCGTGGGAATCGGTCGGGTCCACTCTCGGCTGCCCAGCCAGAACCTGGAAGAGATCCCTGGTAACACGGGCACTGGGTCTCGGGCCAGAGCCACACGCCTGCGTGTCCCGATCAGTTTCCCAGGCTGATCGGTGGGCACAAGGGAGCCAGATACTGGGAGTCCCAGTCGCAAGAAAACCCCACGGGGAAGGAAAGTTGTGAGTCACTCAGTCTTTCCCTGGAAGGTCTCACAGACCGCGTGTACCCACCGCCATCACAACTGAGCTCCCGCCGCACAGAGAGCGGCTGCGCGCCCAGCTCACAGGTAAAGATGAGCTGCGCCCAGCTCACAGGTACAGAGGAGCCACGCGCCCCAGTGCAACACAGACTGGGAACCCCTGTCCGGAGAGGGCCCCACAGGGAAGGAAGAAACCGTGCTGCTTAGATCACTGACCCAACCCAGGGAACTGCTGTGCCCCAGATAGCCTGCTGTTATCAGGAGAGCAGTACTCACCCACCACAGATTACCTCTTAGGTTCTGGGGCACAGAGCCCCAACCTCAGACCTACAAAAGACCGAGAACCCTGAGATTAACCCCCAGATACTGCTCCAAAGGGCAACCAGTTATCCCTAACACAACCCGACCATACCACGGAACACACAGGTTACAGCAACTGATCACTAGATTTACAGCAAGAAACCCAGAAGGAGGGCAGCTGTCTCCAGGACTTCTCCCGGTGAAAGGAGAGCCCTCTTGACTAATCAGGACCACAGTTACTACCCAGGTCTCTATGCCTGAGGTGAGCTGTAGCAACTCCTGAGAAACACTGGCCATCCAGTGACTATACCCAAAAAGCTGAGAAGGCTTCCTTCAGGAAAAAACATCTTCCTGCCAAAGGGATTCTCTCTACTACAAGAGTCCAGGAACAACCAGAAACTAACTTCAAACAACCAAGATAGCCCAGTGGGTAGGACAGCGTAAAAGTTCAACCAACAAAAGCCAGAACAATATGGCATCTCCAGAACCCAGTTATCCAGGGGCAAATAGCCCTAGAACCCCAGCAAAAATGAAATTCAAGGAGATGACCTAACATCTATGCTCATAAAGAAGATAACAGAGGAAACAAATAAAATATGAAAAGAAATAGAGGAAGCTGCAGCTAAACAGTTTGTGGCCTTTAGAGAGGAAATGCTAAAATCACTGAATGAAATAAAAGAAACAGTGGATTGTTCAAACAAACAGCTGAAGGAATTGACAGAAAAACATGAAAATACAGTCAGACAAGTGAAGGAAACCAACAAAATAGCTCAAGACCTGATGATAGAATTGGAAAAATTAAAAAAAACACAAATAGAAGAAATTGTGGACAGAAAGAACTTAGGGAAGAAAGCAGGAATTACAGAGGTTAGCATAACCAATAGGCTACAAGAAATGGAAGAAAGAATCTCAGGTGTGGACGATACAATGGAAGAAATACATGTAACTGTCAAAGAAAATGTTAAATCTAAAAAATTTCTGGCAAAGACCGTTCAAGAAATTCAAGACAACATAAAAAGACAAAACCTAAGAATAATAGGAATAGAGGAAAAAGAAGATTCCCTGCACCAAGGCCCAGAAAATATTTTCAACAAAATCATTGAAGAAAATTTCCCCAACATAAAGGAGAGGCCAATAAGAATACAAGAGGCCTATAGAATACCCAATAAATTAGACCAGAAAAGAAAATCCTCCCGCCACATAATAATCAAAACAGTAAGTATACAGAACAAAGAAAAAATACTAAAAGCTGCAAGAGAAAAAGGCCAAGTAACATATAATGGCAAACCCATTAGAATCACACCTGACTTTTCAACAGAGACTATGAAAGCTAGAAGGGCCTGGATGGATATCATGCAGACCCTAAGAGAACACAGATGTCAGCCCAGGATACTATACCCAGCAAAACTCTCAGTCCTCATAGATGGAAAAAACAAGATATTCAATGACAAAAACAAATTTCAACAATACCTACAAACAAATCCAGCATTACAGAAGACACTAGAAGGGAAAATACAACCCAAGAAAACTAGCTACATTCAAGAAAACACAGGAAATAAATAACTCCACTACAGTAAAACAAAAAGCAACCAAGCACACAACCGTATGACCACAGCCAACATCAAATTCAAAGGATCTAACAGCCACTGGTCATTAACCTCTCTCAATATTAATGGACTTCATTCTCCAATAAAAGGACACAGACTAACAAAATGGATGCATAAACAAAACCCAGCAATCTGTTGTATACAAGAAACATACCTAAGTCACAAAGATAGACATTACCTGAGGATAAAGGGATGAAAGACGGCTTTCCAAGCAAATGGATGCAAGAAGCAAGCAGGAGTAGCCATTCTAATATCTGATAAAATAGACTTTCAACCAAAATTAATCAAAAAAGATGGGGAAGGACACTTCATACTCATCAAGAGAAAATTCCACCGAGAAGACATCACAATACTGAATATCTATGCCCCAAATACAAGGCCACCCACATTTGTGAAGGAAACATTGATAAAACTTAAACCACACATAGATCCCCACACATTAATAGTGGGAGACTTCAACACCCCACTCTCAACAAAGGACAGGTCAACTAAACAGAAATTAAAAAAGAAACAATATCTCTAACAGAGGTCATGAATCAAATGGACCTAACAGACATTTACAGAACCTTACACCCAAACACAAAAGAATTTACCTTCTTCTCAGCACCTCATGAAACCTTCTCCAAAATAGACCACATAGTTGGTCACAAAGCAAGCCTTAACAGATACAACAAGATTGAAATAATCCCTTGTATCCTGTCTGATCACCATGCAATAAAGGTGGACCTCAATAACAACAGAAATAGCAAAAAGTCTACACATACATGGAAACTGAACAACTTGCTACTGAATGACAGCTGGGTCAAGGAAGAAATAAAGAAAGAAATTAAAGGCTTCCTAGAACTCAATGAAAATGAAGACACAACATACCCAAGTTTGTGGGACACAATGAAAGCAGTGCTAAGAGGAAAGTTCATAGCACTAAGTGCCTTCTAGAAGAAATTCGAGACAGCACATTCAAGCAACTTAATAGCCCACTTAAAAACCCTAGAAAAAGAAGAAGCAGACACACCAAAAAGGAGTAGATGGCTGGAAATAATCAAACTCAGGGCTGAAATCAATCAATTAGAAACAAATAAAACAATTCAAAGAATCAATGAAACCAAGAGCTGGTTCTTTGAGAAAATCAACAAGATCGACAAACCCTTAGCCAAGCTAACTAAAAGGCAGAGAGACACCATCCAAATCAACAAAATCAGAAATGAAAAGGGGGACATAACTACAGACAGTGAGAAAATTCAAACAATAATTAGGACTTACTTCAAAAGTCTATACACAAGAAAATTTGAAAATCTAAAAGAAATGGACAATTTTCTTGATCGATTACACTTACCAAAGCTAAATCAGGACCAGGTAAATCAATTAAATAGTCTTATATCCTCCAAAGAAATAGAAGCAGTCATCGAAAGTCTCCCATCCAAAAAAAATCCCAGGACCTGATGGTTTCAGTGCAGAATTCTACCAGACATTCAAAAAAGAGCTAACTCCAATTCTCTTCAAACTATTCCACAAAATAGAAACAGAAGGAACATTACCAAACTCTTTCTATGAAGCCACAATCACCTTGGTACCTAAACCTCACAAAGACTCAACAAAGAAAGAGAATTTCAGGCCAATCTCCTTTATGTACATTGATGCAAAAATACTCAACAAAATACTTGCAAACCGAATACAAGAACACCTCAAAGATATCATCCACCATGACCAAGTAGGCTTCATCCCAGGTATGCAGGGGTGGTTCAATATGCAGAAATCCATCAATGGGATCCACCATATTAACAAACTGAAAGGAAAAAACCACATGATAATCTCCCTCGATGTCATCAAAACAAAGCGACTGCCTACAGATTGGGAAAGAATCTTCACCAACCCTTTATGTGACAGAGGACTCATATCCACTATATATAAAGAACTAAACAAGCTGAAAAGCAGCAAACCAAGTAATCCACTTAAAAAATGGGGAACAGAGATAAACAGAGAATTCTCTGTAGAGCAATATCGAATGGCAAAGAAGCACTTAACGAAATGCTCAGCCTCATTAGCCATTAGGGAAATGCAAATCAAAACAACCCTGAGATTTCACTTTACACACATCAGAATGGCCAAGATCAAAAACTAAAGTGACAACACATGCTGGAGAGGTTGTGGAGAAAGGGGAACCCTCCTCAACTGCTGGTGGGAATGTAAACTTGTACAACCCCTCTGGAAATCAATCTGGCACTTTCTCAGACAATTAGGAATAGCGCTTCCTCAAGATCCAGCCATACCACTCCTAGGCATATATCCAAAAGAGGCTCAAGTACACAAAAAGGACATTTGCTTAACCATGTTTGTAGCAGCTTTATTTGTAATAGCCAGAAGCTGGAAACAACCCAGATGGCCCCTGAACTGAAGAATGGATGCAGAAATTTTGGTATATCTATACAATGGAATATTACTCAGCAATGAAAAATAAGGAAATCATGAAATTTGCAGGTAAATGGTGGGACCTGGAAAGGATCATCCTGAGTGAGTTGTCCCAGAAGCAAAAAGACACACATGGTATATACTCACTCATATAGACATACAACCTAGGACAAACCCACTAAAATCTATGCATGTAAAGAAACCAAGAGAGGACCCTAACTAAAATGTTCAATCCCCATCCTGAAAGGCAAAGAGGTTGGACATCAGAAGAAGAATAAAACAGGAAACAACCTAGAAACTTGCTACAGAGGGCCTCTGAAAGCCAGAAGAAGAAAACAGGAAACAAACTTGGAACCTACCACAGTGGGCCTCTGAAAGCCTCTGCCCTGCAGACTATCAAAGCAGATGCTGAGCCTGATGGCCAACTGTTGGGCAGAGTGAATGGAATTTTATGTAAGAAGTGGGAAATAGTAAGAGCTGGAGAGGACAGGAACTCCACAAGGAGAGCAACAGAACAAGAAAATTTGAACACAGGGAACTTCGCAGAGACTCATACTCCAACCAAGGACAATTCGTGGAGATAACCTAGAACCCCTGCACAGATGCAGCCCATGGCAGTTCAGTGTCCAAGTGGGTTACCTAGTAATGGGAAGAGGGACTGCCTCTGACATAATCTGATTGGCCTGCTCGTTGATCACCTCCCCCTGAGGGGAGAGCAGCCTTACCAGGCCACAGAAAAGGACAATGCAGCCACTTTTGATGAGAACTGATAGACTAAGATCAGAAAGGAGAGGAGAACCTCCCCTATCAGTGGACTTGGGGAGGGGCATGCATGCAGAAAGGGGAGGGAGGGTGGGATCGGGAGGGGAGGAGGGAGGAGCTTATGGGGGGATACAAAATGAATAACGTGTAATTAATAAAAAATAAAAAAAAGTTAAAAAAAGATCAAAATGAAATATCACTACACGCATATCACATAGCTATAATAGTGAGATGGTGAAACTACATAAAATTGATAAGGACTTAGAAATTTATTCTAGAGATGAAAATATAAAATGATACAACTAATTGAATGAGCAAACTATTTCCTGTAATATCAAATACACAACTATCAGACAAGCCAGTTGTTGTATTCTTATCATTTACTCCAGAGAAATGTAAATCAGATACACAGAGTAGTCTATTTCCAAATATCATTAGAAATTAAATTCACAGTATATTACAACAGGAAGCTCTTGTTGCTTTTAAGAAGTTCAATATCTATATGACTGTTTGTGCATCTGCACTATGGAATATGAGAAGCACTAGACTATTGATAGAGTCAACCACTGAGATGAATTAATACGAAATTATGCTGAATAAAATTAAGCCCTAAAAAAATATGGTAAAGCTCATCAAATAAACTTTACATGGTAAACATTTAAAAATTTAGAATAGATTGACCAGTGTTTACTGCCAAAAAATAAGAGGATTTCCGAACACTCAGCTCTCAAAGGGATATCTCCAACAAATTCTTCTCCTAGAACTCAGGGAACCCTGTAAAGGAGAAAACAGAAATAGTGAAAACCAGAGGGCAGAAGACATCAAAAAAACAAGGCCCTCTAACTTGACATTAGCAAAGCTCATATGAACTCACAGAGACTAAAGCTGCCTGCACAGGGCCTGCACAAGTCTGCACAAGGTCCTTTGAACTGTTATGGCTTTCAGTGAGTTCTTTTGTTTTGTTTTGTTTTGTTTTGGTTTTTTTGTGGGATTATTGAGCATGTAAGCAAGTGGGTCTATAGATCTTGTGCCCATTCTTGTGCTCTTTTACTGTTGGTCTGTCTTGTCCAACTCGATGTGATAGCTTTTGTCTTATTATATTTTATTTTGTTATATATATATTAATTAAATGTTTATTTTTTCACATTAAATGTATTTTTATTTGCTTTGTATCCTAGCTGTAGCCCCCTCCCTCATTCCCTCTCAATCCCACCCTCCTTCCATCAGCTCCTCTCATGCCCCTCTCCAAGTCTACTGAGAGGGGAGGTTCTCCTCCTCTTCCATCTAACCCTAGCTTACCAGGTCTCATCAGGACTGGCTGCAAAGTCCTCCTGTGTGGCCTGGCAAGGCTGCTCCTCCCTTAGTAGGGGTGGTCAAAGAGCCAGCCACTGAATTCATGTCAGAGAAAGTCCCTGTTTTCCTTATTAAGGAACCCACATGGATACTCAGCTGCCATGGACTACACCTTTGTAGGGGTTCTAGGTTATCTCCATGAATGTACCTTGGTTGTAGTATCAGTCTCAGAAAAGACCCCTGTGCCCAGATATTTGGTTCTGTTCCTCTCCTTCTGGGTGTTATATTTTTTTTAAAAGAGTGAATGAGTTATTAAACTTTTTCATTAGGGTAGAGGCTAACAACTGAATTATACCTCCTTGGAAAGGAAAAATCAGTTTTCCCCTATGAAGTGACATTGGGTATTTCAACCACACCAAAGCAAACCATGTTCAGAAGTAGTTAACCTACCAAAAATGGACTCCACAGTTGTTTTGTGTGCTTTTATTTGGTTACAGTTTGATGAGATTGTTTTGTTTTGGTTTTTTTGGAATGATGTTGCATTTTCTTCTCAAGATTTTGTGTGTTTTGTTATTTTATTGGAGTTTTGGTTTGATTTTTTGAGAAAGAACTTAAGGTTGGGTGAGTATGGAGAAGAGGAGGATCTGGACTAACCTTGGAGAGGGAAAGAAGATGATCAAAATGTATTTGAATTTGAAAGTTGCTTTAAATAATAAAACATTTAATAATTAAAAAAAGACATTACAAAGATCATATACTATTTTACCCAGCTCCCCACAATGTCAGCTTTAAAAAAACTAGTATAATATCAAAATATATGTTAACATTGTAATAATTAGTATTATTTGTACAGTTACATATAATACATATGTATGTATTACTCTTTGTCTCTCTCTGTATATGTGTATAGGGGGGGAGATTTTGCCTATGCCTATTATATTATAGGTTTGTTTTTTTTTACTCATATAGATCTTGACTCCTAAAGCACAATCAAAATACAGAGCACTCTCTTTACTGCAGGACTTCTTCATGTACAGTCTGTAATGATACCCTCTCTGCTATCCCTTACTTGTTCCTTGCAGGTGAATCTACTATTTTTTAAGAAAGAAAGAACAGGTATATAGAGGTAGAGAGGCTATGGGAGAAGTTTGGGAAAGGGAAAGGATATGATCAAAAGTTATTGGGCAAAATTTTCCTAAAACAAAGAAAAATGTAAAAACCTAAAACCAAACAAAAAAGGAAATTTTAATTGATTATGTTTTTCTTTTCTCCCAAAATTTTGAACAATGTATACCCTGTTACCCATATCTAAGGAAGAGAATTCTTGCTAGTACCCACCCATCTACCTTTGTAAATTATTGGCAGTTTCTCTCCTCGATTATTTCAATTGTCACTTTATTTATTAGCTTCATTTAATCTAGGTTTCATGTCTCTTCTACACTATTGCCACACAAATCTTTAAAATGAATGCCTCATCATGAGATTGTGGTCTTCCAGAGGAGGCTCTGATGAAATTGCAGGTGGACTGGGAAGGTTCACATGATCCCTTTCTTTCTTGAGGAAATATAAGTGGCAAACTGCCAAAGGAAGGAGTGTCTTCCACCAGGTAGATGCCCAGCTAGCTTTCATAGGTCATCATCCAAGATGAGTTGAGCTTTTTCCATAATATAGCTGCTTGAGTCATCCACAATCCCTCATTTTAACTGAAATATGCTTACTCGTTTTCCATGTTAAACTTTCATAAAATACCTTATTCGGCATGTTGGTACTTTCTCTCTTCATGTGACCAGAAATAGACTCCACAGAGATAATCACATAACCTCACTTGAGAAAATCAATAGAATAAATATTATAATGGTAATACACATCAAGGGAGAGAAAGAAACTATAGTAACCATCAGTGAGAATAAAATTAAAATTATTTAAAGTTAATACAAGCAAGGACATTATTTCTGAATTAAGGATATTTGAAGAAAGAATAAAAACAGAGTGTTACAACTATGTACTTCCAAGGCTATCTCAATCACAGATTCTCAAGGTCAAAGGACAGGTGTAACACTATGCTTGGCACATTCAAAGCCAAACAGGAGCAGTAGTGTGGCTGGAACTGGGGAGCTGGCAACAGATACCAAAGTTAAACTCGTGGACAGCACTGGATACCTAGAGAATAAGTGGAGCTGGAATTTTAGTCTTAGTGTGCTGAGACAGTGGTCATGAAGGTTACTGGTAAAAGTTTAGTGGCAGGAGATGAACAGGTTATGGCACTGAGTGAGCAAAAGCAAAGAAGCCAGCTGGGATGTTATTGTAGCAGTGTGGATGATGGTGCATGTGCCTGAATTAACAGAATGCTTGATGCAATGTCCTAATTTCTCTCCTATCAATAAAATCTGAACTAAAAGGATATACAACCCTAGCATTTTTTTTTATAAATTCAAAATAAATCAGTCTCATTTCTTTGATCACTAAGACTTTGAAATGTTCTGGTTTATGTTTGCAGAAATAGTAAACTCATCAGTGTCCAGTTCAGAAATTGCTTAAACTGAGATATGTGCCCTTAATACAGCATTGTTTCCTATCAACAAAAATTAATATGACATTCTGTTTAGCTATGTTTTTAACAGGAAATTCTCAACTTATGTAAATTTTTACACATTGCCTAGCCATTTCACAAGGAATAAAATTAACTTCTACTGTCAAGGACAATGTGTGAATGATTCAGAATTTCATAGGAATCTGCACTGTGCTGTTTAAAGTAAAATTATGTGATTACTGTCATCTAAAAAAATTTTAAAAGCAAAGCCCTTCAAAATATAGTATGGGTACTACATTTTATTAATAAAGATTAATCTTGTTAAGTTTTAGAAAGTATATCAAATATAGCTTCCATTGCCTTATTCTTATATTCTATGTATATTAATAGAAGTACCAGATGATTAAATTAATAATACAAGAATATTTACTTATTGGCATTTTTCTATCTGTCATTCAAAGAGAGACACAAACAGACAGACAGAAACAGAGACAGAGAACTTAGTTTACTGTTTATAGTCAGTTAGATTCTTGTCCCAATTGATCACTCCCCCATGGGACCCATGAGTTTTTTCTTGATATTTGACTGACCATCAGCTTACCACAATGTCTAGTTTGTTAAATTGTTTGCCTTTCAAATACTGGGCCACATATTTCTTCTGTGAAATATTCCTTTTCCCCGATTTTCTTTCTGAGAGTTCAGAATCCTCTCCTTCATACCTTTTCCTACCACCCCCTCTTTCATGAGCACCTAGCTCTCAGGTAGAATTACTATATTACATTGTATCTCACCTGTGAATATGCTCATTATTCATACACTTCATCTGTGTCCTTTGCTTAGAGGCTTACAAATAAGTATTTTAAAAGTTTCTTACAAAGATTCGAAAGATGTAGTTTTCTGAAGACAGCATTTTATTAAGTAATATTACAACATGGCACTATTACAATGAATTCCAGAATTATTGATTTATCTAGTAGTGTAGAGAGGAAATGTTGTAAAGCATTTGGCTCAAGTGTTTGCATTTGCCTATTAGAACCATTGCATGCCTCTATATATTTGAAGGCTTTGTTGAAGACCTAAGTTTTAATGTCTAAGTATTGTGCCAGTACCATGTTTACAGACATTATTCATCTAGCCACCAAACATTCATATTAATAGGCTCTTTACTTTCAATACATCATCATCCTGAGGAGAGCAGATGCTAGAGTCAAAAAGCAGAGTGTAGTGAAATATAGGCCTCATTTCTTGCCACCTTTTCTGAAAAAAGATATTGTCCACAGAAGAGACCCCACATAATTCTATTTGCAGTAAGTACTGGGAAATAGCCTCCTATCCATCTATGAAGACAATCCAGGCCAAGCAACTTAGTCTATAGGGAAGGAACCAGAAATGTGGCCTTTGACCTAAGTGGAATATTGTTAAAAACTTCCAATATAGGAAGAGGCCTGTTAGATCCCAATTCTATACTGGCAACTATATGTTGGGGTGGGGTATCTACTTTAAAGGGCTTTTTAAGAAAAAAAAATAGTAAATGTGAAATGTGTCAGACCAACTCTAGCAGTCAAGGCCTAGTAATAGTTATTCCAGTGCTAGAGCTATTGCTCATGGTGAAAATAAAAATTCTCCCTAGCCTTGTAAGCAATATCACCTCTGTGCATTCTGTAAGGTCATATTTACCTTATCATTTACTCACTGACCCTGTGCATGGCAAAATACTATTTTGTATGAGTATATCAGTTTACATAGCCTATCACCTTTAACTCCTATCTCAAGGGAAGAATAAATAATAAATATGTATTTTAATATGGGAGATCTTAAAAAAACTTCAAATGTTTTTACTTTAAAAAGCTTTTTGACATGTAAATATTTGATTTTTGAATTATCAATGTTTACCTTCGATGTTATTCTAGGTTTCAAGAGAAAAAATATAAGTTTTAAGGTGTTAAGGAACTCAGAAGAGCATGCAAGATATACACATGTGATACAGCTGAGATCCAGAGTTCATACCTCTCCCACTTTCCCAAAGTGGGCTCTTTAAAACATTTTCTGCAAAGTTAAATGATTACTCAATAAACATGAGAATAAGGAAAATTGCCAGGGACAAAGTAACTATGAAGAAATCCCTGCTTCATATAAAAAAAATACTGTGTATTTTAAATTTGTGAATAGAGTAGTCACATTGACCTATAGAATCATATCCAAATTCCCTCTCACACTCAACTCCTGGTGCCATTCACATAGTTCATTTCAAAAGTCTGTATAACTCTCACCTCCAAAAATAATGATTGTATGATAAAATCCTGATGTAGGTCCTTCCAAACACCAGCCACTGTTAAAAGAACTTCTTTAAGTTATGCTAGAAATGTCAGAAGCTACACTTAAATATGTCTTGAATAAGAACAATAATAGGCATGTCAAAATGGACAGAGGAAAGGCCTGGGAGCCTCAACAAAGTACGCAGAACTACAGGTTCTTAAGGAATTCTGGAAGCAGAGGAAATAGTCTTTAATACCAAATGATCGGCCCCCCAAATATCCATACAAACTAAAAAGGTTTTATTATTTGTCAATACTTATAAATGTTATTGTTATGTGTGTATGTATGCATATTTACTTATATTTATATGTAACTAAAATAATGAAAACAGAGATAATGAATTTGAAAGAGAGCAACTGCAGGTATATGGATTTTAAGGAAGATATATTACATTACTCTAAACAATTTTTTTGTTTGCTTTGGCAACCTAACTATGAACTACAAAGTATATGTCCTTGTACTATATAGATGCCTTTTGTCTTAGAACTGCGTAAAAAATTTTAATAATATGGTTGTTATACCTAAAAATATTTAGTGTTTTAAGAAACCTGCAGGAATAGATTCATCTGAACCTTAAAAAGTAGACTGAAATCTAGGATGAATGTGCTTTATTACCAAAAAGACATCTCCATTTCCAACCTTTGATTACATTAAAGGGAAGTGCTATATTCTTACATCGCCTTTAAAAAGGGTTTTCTAATTCTCAAATAACCTGCAATAAGTGTGCTCCACCTCCTGAGTTCTAACTGTGCTAACAGAGTATTCAGAATAACATAAAATGTGGTATTCTTGTTTTTTATTATCAAGGAAGAAATTAAAGAATAAGATTAATTGAATAAAGAGTTATACCCTGATCAATATTGATTTTATATGCACCAATCTACTTAATTGTAAAATATTTTCAGATTTTTATCAGTTTTAAAGATAACTGAAGATAACTTTATAGTCTACAAATATTAAAAGTAATACAAAAATTGTGTCATTTATGAATAAAACATATTTATAAAATACTCCCTTGCCATTATAAAGTATACACAAATCTACAACATTTATCAAAAATTTTTCACACAAATATACCCATTGTGCCTTTCTCAACGGAAAAAATGCAAGAAAACATAATACAGAAGTATTAAAGTGTAATTTTGTGAAAATAATGGTAGTACATACTCTACCATTTTAGTAACCCATTAGTTGCCTCTAACACTATTTTAGTGAGACAAAGTGTTGTATCCGGTGAAAATGTCATTTTAAAAGCAACTTAACTATTAAATTTTCTATCTCAGAAAAGAGTGATCATGTGTGGGCTGTACAAATTTTTCACTTAGATTATAACACCTGAACTATATGCCACTAAAAATTATATGTGAAGTTCCACTGATATCAACAGCAAATCTCAAAGGTCCCTGAACAGAGTAACTGTTACTATTGGCCTAGGTACAACCACAACGGGGAGAGTTACGATTACCAAAATTACCAGGAACTCAGTTGACTGAGGACTCGGCAGACACCTTCAGGCTTATTATTCAGAGTTGTGCATGTGAATCTCAGAACCCTGGAGAGCAGTATAGAAAGTCTGTTCAGGATGGCTTCACATAGTACCAAACAACAAAGTTATTGCAAACAAGATCCCGGACACTGAAAAATGATGCAACAGAAGAAACCAAAGGAGAGATCCAAGATGGCCGTGCTGACCAAACAGGGTATCGGAACAGCAGCTCAGCAGTGAGAGCAGAGTAACTGGCAGGCTGAACCGTGGATTTCTAAACCCTGAAGTCTGTGTTTCTCAGGTGAGAGAAGAATCCACAGGAAAAAGTAAGGGTCCATCTTCAGGACACACAGAAAAATTTTTCAGGATCCCACCTGGCACTACCACAATCCTAGGTCACCCACCCAAGCCCCCTCTCTGTGGATACCAGTGGCTCATGGCTCCGACCTTGGGAATCACTCTTACTGGTACTAAGGGTGAGGCTTCAGACTCGGGCTCCCACTCTCACTGTCCTGTGGACACCTTTCTGGTAGCAGCAGCTAGTGGCACTCACTCTCATCAGCCTATGGAGTAGATATCTTCTGGCATTGGAGGTGGGGGAGGCAGGGAGGCATGGTTCCATTCTGCCTCCTCCCCACTTGCCTGGCCCACCTGGGTCAGAAACAGTGAGACCAGCACAGTGAACCCAACAGAGCTGAGCTAGGCCAGGACCCAAGTCCCATTGTCCACCATCTTGGGGAAACCTGTAGGGCACCAGAGCAGCTCTAGGCTCTGAGATGTTTCTGCCTGTGTCCAACTGCCTGGCTTACCTGGTCACACAAACAGTGAGCCAGCAGAAACAGTGAATCCAGCTAACATGAGTTGGGTGTGGGACCAGGGCACAATTGTACTCTGTCCCCCGAAGGCCTGAAGGACAATGGAACAGCTCTAGGCTCAGAGATCTTTCTGCCTGCAACCCAGCTGCCTGTTCCACAGGGGGTCAGAAACAGGGAGCCCAGCACAGACCTTGAGCCCAGTGGAGCTGAGATAGGCAAGGGAACAAGTCACATTGTCTGCCATCTTGAGGAAGGCTGTGGGGCAACAGAGCAGCTCTAGACTTGGAGATCTTTCTGCATGCTCACCAGCTGCCTGCCTTACCTGGGGCACAAACAGTGAGCTATCACCAATGCAGAAAGTCAAATCAGCAGCACACTTTCCCTTCCTTGGCTGCATTTGAATCTCCAGCACCCATTCATGAGCCCTTGGACATACCTCTTCTTCCTATAGACTACTCAAGAGACAGGTGGATCCAGTATGCAGTACAGGCTCCAGGAACAGTCAAGGCTATGGACAACCAGATGGCTAGAGGCCTGAGTAAGACTACAATCAACAAAAACCAGAAAACATGGCCTCAATAGAATCCCTCAAAATGATTAGAAATTCTAATGCAGCTGAAATGCAGGAAAACGATCTTAAATCTATGATCATCCAGTTATTAGAGGCACATAAAAACAAAACAAATAAAAAATAGAGGCTGTCATGGACAGAAAGAAATCCACAATTAAACAGGTAAAGGAAATGAATAAAATCTTACAAGACATGAAAATGGAATTAGAATCAATAAAGGCAACACAAACAGAGAAAACCCTGGAGCTGGAGAGCATAGAGAAGAGATCAGGAGCCACAAGGGTATCATCACCAACAGAATACAGGAGATGGTGAAGAGAATCTAAGGCACTGAATATACAATTGCAGAACTCAATTCATTTCTCAAAAAAAAAAAAAAAAAAACATAAAATGGGAAAAGTACCTGACACAAAACAAGCAAGAAATCAAGGACACTATGAAAAGAAGAAACCTAAGAATAATAGGTATAGACTCAGGGCTCCAAGGCCCAGAAAATATTTTCAAGAGAATTTCCCCAACTTTAAAAAGGAGATGTCCTTATAAATAAAAGAGGCATACAGAACACCAAATAGATTAAACCAGAAAGGAAATTCCTCCCACAACATAATAATCAAAACCACAGGGAGACAACTACCTGAACAGAACACCAATAGCACAGGCTCTAAGAGCAACAATCAATAAATGGGACCTCATGAAACTGAAAAGCTTCTGTAAAGCAAAGGACACTGTCATCAGAACAAAATGACTGCCTACAGATTGGGAAAGGATCTTTACCAACTCTATATCTGACAGAGGGCTAATATCCAGAATATACAAAGAACTCAAGAAGTTAAACAGCAAAAAATCAATTAATCCAATTAAAAATGGGGAACAGAGCTAAACAAAGAATTCTCAATAAAGGAATATCAAATGGCAGAGAAACACTTAAAGAATTGTTCAACATCCTTAGTCATCAGGGAAATGCAAATCAAAACTACCCTGAGATTTCACCTTACGCCCATCAGAATAGCTAAGATCAGAAACTCAAATGACAACACATGCTGGAGAGGATGTAGACAAAAGGGAAGCCTACTCCACTGCTGGTGGGAATGCAAACTTTTACAACCACTTTGGAAATTAATCTGGCACTTTCTCAAACAATTAGGAATAGACAATAGGATCTTCCTCAAAATCCAGCTAAACCACTTCTAGGCATATACCCAAAAGATACTCAAGTACTCAGCAAGCACATTTGCTCAACCATGTTTGTAGCAGCTTTATTTGTAATAGCCAGAAGCTAGAAACAACCCAGATGTCCTTCATTTGAGGAATGGATACAGAAACTGTGGTATATCTACACAATGGAATATTACTCAGCAATAAAAAACAAGGAAATCATGAAATTTGTAAGGAAATGGTGGGACCTGGAAAAGATCATCCTGAGTGAGCTATCCCAGAAGCAGAAAGACCATGGTATATACTCATTCATAAGTGGATATTACACATATAATATAGGATAAACATACTAAATTCTGTACACCTAAGAAAGTTAATCAAGAAGGAAGCCTCTAGCTAAGATACTCAATCCCCATTTAGAAAAGCAAAGAGGATGGACATCAGAAGATAGAGAAAACAGGGAATAGGAGAGGAACCTACCAGAGAGGGCCTCTGAAAGGCTCTACCCTGCAGACTATCAATGCAGATGATGCAACTTATAGCCAAACTTTGGTGAGAGTCCAGGAAATCTTATAAAAGAAGTGGGAGATAGTAAGACCTGGAGAGGACAGAAGCTACAAATAAGAGCAACAGAACCAAAAATATCTGGGCACAGGGGTCTTCTCTGAGACTGATACTCAAACCATGGATATAACCTAGAACCGCTGCACAGATGTAGCCCATGGCAACTCAGTCTTCAAGTGGGTTCCTTAGTACTAGGAACAGGGACTATCTCTGACATGAACTGATTGGCTTGCTCTTTGATCACCTCCTCCTGAGGGGGAAACAGCCTTACCAGGCCACAGAGGAAAACAATGCAGGCACCCCTGATGAGTTCTGATAGACTAGGATCAGAAAAAAGGAGAAGAAGACCTCCCCTATCAGTGGACTTGGCGAGGGGCATGGGTGGAGAAGTGGAAGGGAGGGTGGGAATGGGAGGGAAGGAGAGAGGGAGCTACAAAATGAATAAACAGTAATTAATAAAAATGAAAATTAAAAAATGCAAAAAAATCCCAGTATATATACAGAACAAAGAAAAATATTAAAAGTGTCAAGGAAAAAAACAAACAATTAAAAAAAAAAAAACAAGTAACTTATAAGGGCAGACCTATCAGAATCATACCAGACTTTTCAACAGAGACTATGAGAGCCAGAATTCCCTGGGCAGAAATCATGCAGACACTAAGAAACCAAGTATGCGAACCCAGACTACTATACTCAGGAATGCTTTCAATCAACATAGATGGAGAAATGAAAACATTGCATGACATAACTATATTTAAATAACATATACATAACAACCCAGCCCTACAGAAAATACTAGAAAGAAAATTCTAACCCAATAAAATAAAATGTACCCAAGACAACATAAGATAAAGATACCTTACAATAAAAAAGGAAAAGAAAACAAGCACACAAATACAAAATCACCACAAACTCCAAAATAAAAGGAACTAACAATCATTAGTCACTAATATGTAACAGCATCAATGGACTCAATTCTCCAATAAAGAGACACAGACTAACAAAATTGTTGTGGAAACAGGATCCAACATTCTGCTGCATCAAGAAACACATCTCTACAACAAAGACAGACACTGCCTCAGTGTCTAGACTAGGAATAGAGAAGTCTCTGAAGAAAGAAATTAAAGAAGATATCAGAAGATGAAAAGATCTCCCATGCTCATGGATTGGTAAGATTAAATTAATAAAAATGGTCATTCTACCAAAAGCAATCTATAGATTAAATTCAATTCCCATCAAAATCTCAACACAATTCTTTACAGACCTTGACAGAATAATTGACAACTTGATGTAGAAAAACAAAATTACCAAAATAGCTACAACAACTCTGTACAATAAAGAATTTTCTGGAGGTATCTCCATCCCTGATTTCAAACTGTAGTAAAGAGGAACAGTAATACCAGTGGCATTGATACAGGCAAAGAAACAGACTGGAGGATCCATGAAATTGAATCAAAGACCCAAAAAGAAACCCACACACCTACAAACATCTGTTTTTTTTTTCTGTTTTTATTTTTTATTAATTACATTTTATTCACTTTCTATTCCCCCATAAACCCCTCCCTGTTCCCAATCCCACCTTCCCTCTCCCTTCTTCACCCATGCCCCTCCCCAAGTCCACTGATAAAGGAGGTCCCCCTCTCCTTCCTTCTGATCTTAGTCTATCAGATCTCATCAGGAGTGGCTGCCTTGTCACATTCTGTGACCTGGTAAAGCTGCTCTCCCCTCAGGGGAAGGTGATCAAAGAGTAGGCCAATCAGTTTATGTCAGAGGCAGTCCCTCTTCCCATAACTATGAAATCCACTTGGAAACTGAACTGCCATGGGCTACATCTGTGCAGGGGTTCTAGATTATCTCCATACCTGGTACTTGGTTGGAGTATGAGTCTCTGGAAAGACTCTTGTGTTCAAAATTTCTGGTTCTGTTGCTCTCCTTGTGGAGTTCCTGTCCTCTCCAGATCTTACTATTTCCCACTTCTTTCATAAGATTCCATGCATTCTGCCCAACAGTTGGCCATAAGTCTCAGCATCTGCTTTGATAGTATGCAGGGCAGAATCTTTCAGAGACCCTCTGTGGCAGGTTCCTAACTTGTTTCCTGTTTTATTATTCTTCTGATGTCCATCCTCTTTTCCTTTCAGGATGGGGATTGAGCATTTTAGTCAGGGCCCTCCCTCTTGATTAGTTTCTTTAGATGTACATATTTTAGTATGTACATATAGGTTTATCCTATATGTCTATATGAGTGAGTATATACCGTGTGTCTTTCTGTTTCTGGGACAGCTCACTCAGGATGATCCTTTCCAGGTCCCACCATTTACCTGCAAATTTCATGATTTCCTTTTGTTTTCATTGCAGAGTAATATTCCATTGTATAGATGTACAACGATTTCTCATTCTTCAGTTGAGGGGCATCTGGGTTGTTTCCAGATTCTGGCTATTACAAATAAAATCCCATCAAATTACCAACACAATTTTTTACAGACCTGGAAAAAAAAATTTCAACTTCATATGGAATAACAAGAAACCCAGAATTGCTAAAACAATCCGCTACAATAAAAGATCTTCTGGAGGTATCTCCATCCCTGATCTCAGGCTGTACTATAGAGCAACAGTAATAAAATCTGCATGGTACCGGAATTGAAACAGAATGGTGGATCAATGGAAGTGAACAGAGGACCCAGAAATAAACCCACACACTTATGGATACTTGATCTTTGACAAAGATGCCAAAACCATACAATGGAAAAAAGATAGCATCTTCAACAAATGGTGCTGGTCTAACTGGATATCTACATGTAGAAAAATGCAAATAGATCCATACTTATCACCCTGCACAAAATTAAATTCTAAGTGGATCAAAGACCTCAACATAAAACCAGACACATTAAATCAGTTAGAAGAAAAAGTGGGGAAGACCCTAGAACTCATTGGTACAGGAGAAAACTTCCTGAACAGAATACCAACAGCACAGGCTCTAAGAGCAACAAGCAATAAATGGGACCTCATGAAACCGAAAAGCTTCTGTAAATCAAAAGACACCCTCGTCAAAACAAAACGACTGCCTACAGATTGGGAAAGCATCTTCACTAACCCTTTATCTGACAGAGGGCTAATATCTAGCATATATAAAGAACTAAAGAAGCTGAAAAGCAGCCAACCAAGTAATCCAATTAAAAAATGGGGAACAGAGCTAAACAGAGAATTCTCGACAGAGGAATATCGAATGGCAGAGAAACACTTGAAGAAATGCTCAACCTCATTAGCTATTAGGGAAATGCAAATCAAAACAACCCTGAGATTTCACCTTACACCCATCAGAATGGCCAAGATGAAAAACTCAAATGACAATACATGTTGGAGAGGTTGTGGAGAAAGGGGAACCCTCCTCCACTGCTGGTGGGAATGTAAACTTGTACAACCACTCTGGAAATCAATCTGGCGCTTTCTCAGTCAACTAGGAATAGCACCTCCTCAAGATCCAGCCATACCACTCCTAGGAAAATATCCAAAAGTGGCTCAAGTACACTTAATAAAGACATTTGCTCAAACATGTTTTTAAACACCTGATTTTTTACAAAGAAGCTGAAATCATATAATTTAAAAATGACAACATCTTCAAATGGTTCTGGTCTAACTGGGTGTCTACATGTAGAAAAATGTTAATAGATCCATACTTATCACCCTGCACAAAAGTAAATTTCAAGTGGATCAAGGACATCAACATAAAACCAGACATACTAAATGTGTTAGAAGAAAGAGTGGGAAAGAATCTTGAATGCATCGGCATAGGAGACAGCTTCCTGAACAGTACACCAACAGCACAGGTTATAAGATCAACAATTAATAAATGGGACCTCATGAAACTGAAAAGCTTCTGTAAAACATAGGACAGGGTCAACAAAACAAAATGACAGCCTACACACTGGGAAAAAATCTTCACCAGTCCTACACCATGACAGAGGACTAATATGCAGAATATATAAAGAACTCAATAAATTAAATACCAACAAAGGAATAATCCAATCAAAAATGGGGTACAGAGCTAAACAAAGAATTCCCACCAGAGGAACATGCAATGGCAGAGAAACACTAAAGAAATGCAAAATGTCTTTAGTTGTCAGGAAAATGCAAATCAAAACAACTCTTAGATTCCATCACACACTAAGATCAGAATGGCTAAGATTAATTATTCAAGTGACAACACATGCTGCAGAGGATGTAGAGAAAGGGGAACCCTCCTCAATTGCTGGTGGGAATGTAAACTTGTACAACGACTTTGAAGATCAGTCTGTGACTTTTCCAGAAAACTGGGAAGAACTCTACCTTAAGACTTCTAGCCATTTGTCTGAAAGATGTTCAACCATACAAAGAGAACAATTGCTCAGCTATGTTCATAGCAGCTTTGTTCATAATAGCCAGAATCCGGAAACAACCTAGATGTTCCTCAATTCTTCTCTCGAGGATGCAGAAATTGTGGTAGATTTACAAATGGAATACTGCTCAACTATTAAAAACAAGGAAATAATGAAATTTGTAAGCAAATGGGTGAAACTAGAAAAGATCACCCTGAGTGATGTAACCCAGAAGCAGAAAGACATGCATGGTATATACTCACTTATAAAAAATGGCCTTGCTTCATGAGAGACAGAATTCCGATTAAAATAAACAAGCAGAAATACAGGCCAAGTCAATTGCGTAACTCTGCAAAGACAGGGTAAGCAAATCCTAAATAGTTCCTGCTTCATATATGTGTCTGTCAAATATACTGGACCAGAAGTTTGAAGATGATGCTCCAATCTTACAAAGAGTTTTGTGTGACTGTTCAGGCAGCAAATTGTCTAACTCAATTTTTCTATTTTTTTGGAAGCTGCTAGAACATACTTCCTATTTACTCAAGTAATTTATTTTATTCCTCCACAAGTCTCTGATGGAGTTGAAGATCAGGTAGTCATGGTGATATAATTAGCTTAGTTGCTTAGAAATTAAAAAGATGTTTTAGATCTAGATAGATGTTTTTAGGTTAATAGATACAAACTATAAAAATAACTTAGGTACAAAATCCTCATAACAGATATTTTCTTCAAGCTTACCAAATATATTTAGACTAGACTCTCTACATATGTATATAAATATATATATATATTTATATATAGTTTTACCTATTGGTCTTTATAATTGTTTCATAATTATTCTTATTGTAAAAATTGTGTTTTTATTTATACAGAAAAGGGGAATTGTTATAGGCTGGTCTAATGCTAATTACTGGTCCTCAAGATTTGGTTAGTGCCCTCTGGGTACACCCATCCTTGTTTGTGCAAACCTGTGTAAAATATTATATCTGATTGGTTCGTTAAATGATCTGTACCTGGGCTGGGCAGAATGGGATAGGCTTAGCTAAGGTTCCCGGGTTTTTGAGGATGGAAGAATCATGAGAATCATGGGGAACAGACAGATAGGAAGAGAGGAAGAAGGAGCACACCATGATGGGTTAGCCTGGAGAAGAAACCACATGGGTAGAGGAGGAAGGACTCCAGTAATGGCATGAAAATGCCCAGAAAAGAATAAAATATTCTTTATAAGATTATGTATGGAAGATAATTTAGTTAAGGAGGATGGCATTGGATGGGGGCTGTGAGACAGATAGTGAGGATACTCAGACAGCATAGATAGGAATAGATGCCTGACCCAAGATAAATTAGGCAATTATAAAATCTAACAGGTGTATATGACTTATTATTTGTGATAGCAGGTTAGATAATACCGCCATGATAATCATAGGGCTAATAATAAATAATACATAACCCAACACTAATCTTTCAGTATTTACTACAAAAGTAGATATTAACCAAATAATATAGGAGAACATACTAAAATCTACAAACCTAGAGCTAAACAACAAGGAGGACCATAGGGAAAATGCTTCATTCTCATTCACAAAGAAAAACAGGATAGATACTGGAAGTGGTAGAAGAGAGGGAAAAGGATGGGAGCCTACAACAAATGTCCTCTAAAAGAATCCACCCAACAGGGGATCGAAGCAGATGCAGAGATCCACAGCCAAACTTTGGATAGAGCACAGAGAGTTTTATGGAAGAAAGAGGATATAGAAGGATCTGGTGGAGACAGGAGTCCCACAAGGAGACCAACAAAGCCAAACAAACAAATACATACATACATACATACATACATACATACATACATACATACATACATACATAAATACATAAGTAAATAAGTAAATAAATAAATAAATAAGCTGAGCACAGGGGTACTGCAGAGAAAGATGCATCAACCAAAGACCATGCATAGAGAGGACCTAGACCCCCTGATTAGATTTAGCCCACAGACAGCTCAATCTCATGTTGGTTCCCTAGTAAGGAAAGAAGAGACAGTCTCTGACATGAACTTGCTTGTTTCTTTCTTGATCACTTCTCTCTAGTGGGGCAACTGAGCCAGCCCACAGGGGAAGAGGATTCAGGCAGTCCTGATGGGATCTTTTAGGCAGGATCAGACAATAGGAGAGGAGACTTCCCTTAACAGTGGACTAGCTGAGAGGGATAGGAGAGGAAGAGGGAGGGAGGGAAGGAGGGTGGGACCCGGAGAAGAAAAGGTAGGGGACTACAACTGGGATACAAAATAAATAAATTATAAATAATAATAACAATAATAATATAAAGAAATAAACAAAGCTCCATAACCTTGAATAACACCAAAGGAAGTGTATTTGTGCAGCTGACTATCATAAGGAATATACTCAGCAAGAAGTGGTTTTGGAAGTAGAAAATACCACACTTAAGTATTAATCCAAAGCAGAAAATATACAGACCCTATACCCATTTTAGATATTGGCCATGTTATAAGTCCACTACTACATTATCAGCAGAATTACTGTAAATGTGAGAATTGGGTGAAAATAAAGGATTATAGCATATTAATTAAGGGTAAACAATTCAGTGCAGGTTCTACCTCAAGGACAGCTTCCAATCTTACTTTATGCTAAGGTGATACATGTATCAACCACAGTGTTCTAATACCCTTGCAAGTCAGGTAATTGAAGCTACAGATGGCTGGATAAAAGTAAGAAGACAAGACACATATTTCTGAAATGCGGCTATAGCACACATTCCTGCAAAAACTCTTCCTTAAGTCACCCAAAAGGGGGAACAACAATATGGAAGACGTTAAAGTCATAAGGTGAGACTAGAGGTCAAGTGCCATCTCATTGTCATAAATTCAATTTACAAGGCCTGCACCAAGGGAAACGCCATATGAAAGAAAAAGAATCCACCCCACCAGGTGAGAGCTCACTCACTCCCAAATCTTACCAGGTTTGTGTTCAATAAATATCTCTTTATCCTTCTCACCATCATCTGATCCGATAAAATGGATATGACATGGTAAAAATGTAAAACAACACAAAATGGAACTGAAGATATTTAATAACAAGAAAACAACTACCTGTATCATCTCTGATGCACTCTCCAGAAGTCTGAACAAATTAAGAATTCTGTAAATTCCAATCATATGAATGAGGATCACTGAAGAGCAGCACTTACAAATTCTTCTAATAACAAACAACAAAATATAGAGCAGTCCTTATCTGCAGAATATACATTCTGCCCAGGCTAGATTGCAGCCAACAACAGCAAGACTTCAGATCTCTGTTCTATATACCTTGCAGAGTACAGAAAACATCTTTTCACATGTACAATTTATTCCAGAAAGAGTTTTAAAAGAAAAAAAAAAGAACATCCTAAGGGTCACCATTACATCTATATAGCTTAAGATCATGTTAAAAGGCACATGAAAAACAATTTCCTTAATTTTTTCCTATGTTTAAGAAACTGACAAGTATAGGCTTTGCATATGATATTATGATGCTTCATGGGTATAAAAAAACAGGGTAGCAACTGAAAATAGGAAGATCATAATGTTTGACAGGTTGATGTTGTTGTTGTTTTTTCTGGGTAGATACTATACACATCTATTCATGCCACTTAGGGAACCTGTGATACACTAAAAGATTCCAGCAAAGGGAAAAATGGTGAAAGAAACTGAAAGTTTTATTGGGGTTATAGGATTTGGAGGAAGGTTTACTTACAGGATCACAAATGACTCAAAGATAGCTGCATCATCAAAGTCCTCCTCATAAACTGAATGAAATCTTAAAGGAAAGAATGACAGTAACGAAGTGAAATCAGAAGGAATATTCCAAACAGAAGAGTACAATCTGTTCACCTTCATTGACTCTTCCTGAGCACAGAAATTGTAAAGGAGTGACAGAACAAGGAGAAATGTGCAAGTCAAGGACACATTGAAGGGCTTGTTCAGCAAACAATTAGGGCCTCGGCTTAAGTGTTAAGTGTCTTAGGTAAACTAATCAGGGTTTTATAGAACATTAAATATCTTTGTTAACGATCGGAGAATTTAAGACATGATATTTAAGACAGAATGCTAAAGTGTTTTAAATTTTATACCATAATCACAAATAAATAAAACAACTCATTGGTTCTATAGCATGATCATAAACTACAACTTTCTGTTTACACATATGAAAGATAAGTTTCCAACTGTGATTATTTCATTAGTGTTTGAAATAACTACTGTAAGAATGGATAGAAATTAGAGGCATGAATGAGGGACTCCCAATATAGAATATTTCAGTATTACAAAGGAATAAGATGGGTGGCAGTAAAAATCCACAATATAGTCTTTCATTTGAAGATCATCTCTAAATATAGATGACACAGAAAAGGAGTAAAGTTATTTTAACTTTATCGTAAGTTATTGTTACTGATCAAAATATACATATTAACAGCAAGATTATAATTAAAAACAATTGAGAAAGAAAAATAGTTTATACATTATTTGGTGAAAATAGTTCCCTATAATAAATTTTATATAAAAAAAGAAAAAATAATCATCAATCAACATGAGCATTTTCCAGATTATAGGCTCCATGGTCTTCATCTCATTCTAGGCCTTTCATAACTGTAGTGACATGTCCATAGATCCAACCTACAATTTGAAAATATTCAGATAAAAATTGCATCTTGAATAGATTCTCTTGACTTTAGAGGCCACTTGTTTTATGGAAAAATAGAATATACTGACTAAATAAATAACATTTGTCTAACATTTCTATTGCATTAGGTATAATAATCTAGAGATGATTTAGAATAAATAGGGTCCTATCTTCTGTTACATAAACATACTATGCTGTCAATTTAAGAAGACTGATAATCTGAAAATTTTGGAATCTTAAGATTCCAGGGACAATATGAAGAAAAATGAACATATATATATATTTATATATATATATATATATAAATATATATATATATATATATATTCTATGCATAATCACGTCTCAAATTAAAGATATGTAGCAAAGAGCTAGCCTATAAAATTAAAAATTTATAAAACCAAAAGTTGTGTCTTGAGGAACATGAGATAAAGGCTAATATGTATAAAGCAAGAATCTTTTAAATATTCCTTCATTAAAAATATATGAAGCCCTTATGTTTTCAGAGAATTTGTGCTTAAGTCAGTGAGTTTTAACATTTTTTCTACTTAATATTTTGCTGTTTGGGAGTGAATGCTATTATACTGTAATTGCTGTTATAACAGGTTTGAAAGATCTCTAACTCACAATTGAGTAATGTAGAAAAACAAATGTAATAACAACAGAGTAAAAACCAAGAAATAGCAAAAGAAATTTAAATTGACTGGAAGACTGTACAATAGGCAAACCTAAAAGCATTTTCAGTTTAAATTTTTAAAAGGCTCATTTCTTGCTTTGGATAATTTGATTTAACTTGAGATCTTTAAGCTTACAGGAAATAAGCTGAAAAATGTTACCTGGACCTAACTACATCTTTTGATATGAGAACTTTGTAAACCTGAGCTAAATATACTTTGCATACATTCAGGTAATGTTTCTGAATGTGTTATACCTACATATGCTATACAAAATGTTACAGAAGATTAAATTACACTAGCCACATTTGGGAAACTGCAGTATGCCTGTCATTGCATGTAAGCATATGCAGATTTATGCAAAATATCTTCAACTAGGTGTACCTAAAGTCCCAAAATCCCAACAGACATACAAAACCAGAAGGTTTTATTTTCAAATTATTGGAAAAATTTATAAATGGGAATAAAGAAAATGATGTGGTTATTTTATATTTTCAAATTTGGGGCATCTTCTGGTTCTTTGTTTATTATTATTTTCTTTTTGATAAGTCATTTGGACAAAATTTTATATTTAATATAAAATTTTATATTTAATATAATATAAATATAATATATTATATTTATATTATATAAATATAATATAATATAAAATTTTATATTATATTTAATATTTTATATATTATTTATAATATATAAAATATTATATATTTTATATAATATATAATATATTATATTATTTATATAATATTTTATATATTTAATATTATATTTAATATAAAATTTTATATTTAATGTAAATTTTATTTTGCTTCAAGAAGTCCTCCAGTGGTTTGGAAGAGAGCAGTTCTACACTATATTACATAATAAAGCTGAATTTGTCAGCACCAAATTCCCTCACCAAGTGATTGGGCTATTTGTTAGCCACTTAGGGCCATCATTAATCCTCACAGGTTTTGCAAAAGAATATGATATATTAGTACTATACCTGTGACTGGTGTAGGTGAATCAGAAGTCTCAGCGGTGGCTCCTACTGTTCCCAGAATGGCATAGTGTGAACAAAAATAAAATAATAGCACAAATATTTTTTGAAGAGTCACCTTACTCATTTTACAATGGAATGTTTCTAAAAATGTATGTAAGAACTGAACTATTGGTCCAGGGATATATATTAGAACTAGAACAAATATATGAATCCCTGAGTTTGATTAATAGCACAAATTTCAATTAATAAATTAGGTAAGATAAACTACTTTAGCAACTAAATATTTTTTTTTTGCAACTAAATATTTTTAAAGAACTGTGTATTATTTTCAAATAAAACCCAAACTCTCCTCTTCTGTATCTGCCTCCTGATTTATAGAATGACAAAAACACCAATTAAGGGTGAAGGTGAAATGTCGATTGTCTGGTGACTTGGGGCTCCTGGGACCATCTCAACAAAAGTGGCTCAAATTAGACATGAAGAATAAAGGTTCTTGCTTGTGCAGCAATACTTAACTGAAAGAGAAAACATGTACAGTACCTTCCTTTGCATGTATGCACATGGATGCACATGTTAAATTAACCATTTTGATTTCCTAGCTTTAAGATTCTTTGAAGTGCTCTATGACTTCAAACAGTCCTTCTTTAAAGAATCTGTGAGCTGTTGTCACAGATTTAATGTGACACGAATGGAACACATCCCATGGAAAATGCCTGAGAACTTATGTCTCCATTCTTCACAATTTATCCAAGATAAAAGGCAGATCTATATTAATCAAATCACATTAACTTCACTATTCATATTTATTCATATATCCTTCCATTCAGGTTGATAAAAATGAGACACTGTGGATGTAATCAGTTATTTAACCAACTTGTGTTTTCATTTTGCACATTCAGAAAAGGTATATCAATGGCACGCTTGGGAAGAGGGATGGAAATCTTTGGTCTGTTTTCCACTTATAGTCAAATTTTCCTCTTCTTGTAGTCTTGTAGTCTAATTTAAATTAAAACTGCCTTCAACATAAAGTTGCCTTGACAAATTGTTTAAGCTTTTTACCACATGGTGAGGTCCTCTCCAGGTACTTGGCTGAGTGATGCTTGGACGTTACACATTTTCCGAAGGCTGTGTCATTAGTGCCTGAGGATTCAGTATGGAAAAAAAAGGGCAAATAAAACAGTTATGTAATTAAATCTTTAATGTAAATTGATTATCAGCTTCCACTTTAAGTAATAGCTACTCATAGCTTGTTTACATAATAGAAACAGAAGGTATCTACATTACTCGCTGGGAAATCAGGTGTCTTTCATCTGAGTATACACAAATAGAATGCCGTCAAATCATATTCTTTCCATTTCTGACCTTGTTACTATAAATCTCAGTCTAAGAAAACATTCGTGTGTTCATTGTGTTCAGTGTGATTGTTTTTCTTGTTCTAAGGTATTTTTTGGCATTATTTTACATTCCAGGAGACATTTAGACTTCTATCCCACTGGGGGGAAACTTGGCACAGTCTTGTTCATTGACTGTTTACACTCAAGGAGGGAACATGCCACGCTGGGTACTTACTGCCAGATACTGAGGCAAGAGAGTGACTGTGGTTATGATGCTTCAGGCTCCTTGAGATGCTCATTATTATTTCAAAGTAAAGTTTTTTCATCACATTCTTTAATTCTCAAGACAATATCTTTGGTTTTCTGTTCCAGAAGTTGCCCTTAGGCAGTGGCTTATATTGTCATATGAACACACATCGTCGGTAGCCATTGTCCTGCTTCAGTTTGAATTGGTGTCAGGGTACTTCCGCAATCCCTTATGATCAATGTTCTATAGCTTTTATAGACATCCTTCCTCTGCATAAATATTTCCTGATCTGCTTCTTAGCTCTGCCCTGGAGGTCTATAACCATTTCCTAAACTGGCTTTAAAAATACAAGTGTTTCTTTCACCTCTATTAAAATGTCTCTGCAGCAAAAGATAGGAGGCAGGCATTGTTTTTGTCATCATTATTTCTTCCAATCTGTTATGCACATGTTCATGTTCTTACCCCCTAGATACTGCCCTATGTATTAGCAGCCTCTTAACAATGCAATATGATATAGATATGATACGTTTTCAGAGTGCCATAGGATGAAAAGCAGGTTTTTTTTTGTTTGTTTGTTTTTCTAATTAGATGGCTATGTTCTGAGCATTCACTGCCATTTCTTCCCATTAGATACTTTTTGGTTTATTTTTAGTTTTTTTTTTTTAACTGTAGACAGCTAAATATGTATGCTATAATTTTATTTATATATATCTTGGCACAATAATAACCCTTTTTTCTAGCTGATGTTATTGTTTGGCATGTAATGTCAATTCAAGACTGGTGAAGAAAGATTTAGAGAGAAAGAAAGAGAGAGGGGGAGAAAGAGAAAGAGACAGAGACAGAAAGATAGAAAGAAAGAGACAGAGAGAAAAAAGAGACAGGAAAAGAAAGAGATCAAGAGAAAAAGAGACAGAGAGGAAAAGAAACAGACAGAGAGAAAAAGAAAGCGAGAGAGAAAAGGGAGAGACAGAGAGAGAGAGAAGGAGAGATAGACAGAGACTGGGAGAAAGAAAGAGAGAGAGAGAGAACCTAAAATAAGTAGATTAAATACCACATCCTCCTTTATCAATTATTTCATTTGGATGAAATTTTAAACTGTTTTAGACATTTTGGAGCAATGAACATCCAGACTGCCATCACTGCATTCTATAGTACACGGTGTTGCAGTAGCTGCTAACAACATGGAATGGTAAGTTGTATACAGTAAGGTAGCAGAGAACAGGACTCAGTTTGACCTTATCTTCAGAAGCACTATCCTTTACACTCCAGGCATATTTTCTTTGCTACTTATAAGTGCTAGTTTTCATCCTGCAAATGAGAAAATGGCATTTCAAGAAAGTAAAGAAGCTTGCTGGTTAGTTTGAGACAGCAGATAGCTTCAGATCAACATTTTTTAATCATGGTTTTAATTATATATTAGGTATTTATGCAATCCATATAGTTAATAAACCTAAAGGAGTAAGTATGAACATAGTAGAAGTTTTCAATTCAGAATTAATAATTTCAAAATCACAAACAAAAAAGCATTTGAGCATGCTTCAAGGACTGACAATTTTAAATAAGATGCTAATGTTGAGCAGTAGTAACTTGTGCTGAAAGAGGTAAAGAAAATAATGATAAAATAAGGGCACTAATAATTTGCATCTATAAATATATTAGTTACTTTTCTATTGCTATGTTAAAACACCACTCTCAAGGCAACTTATGTAAGAGTTTACTTGGGACTTACAGTTTCAGAGGGTTAGAGTCTAAGACAATCAAGATGAAAGCATGGCAGTGGCAGATAAGCATGTTGTTGAAGCAGTAGCTGAGAAATCACATCTTGGACAACTATGAGGCAGGGAGAAAGAGAGAGAGAAAGAGAGAGAGAGAGAGAGAGAGAGAGAGAGAGAGAACAAGATATTAAGAGAGTGGGAACAGACATTGGGAATGGCTGAATCTTTTGAAGCTTCATAGCTCATACCCATTGAAACATTTCTCCTAACAAACTCATACCTCCTAATCCTTCCAAAACAGTCCCATCAGTTTGGGACCAACTATTCAAACACTGAACCTATAGGGGTGCAGGGCATTCAAACCTCCACAAGAACTATGAACTGTGATTAGTCCATCTTGAGATACACTGATTTTATTCAAACCATTCCTGCTTCTTGTATTCAAATATTTTGATGCTCATGTTTCTTAACATTGTTTTTTTTTTCCACAGAGAGAGCTTCTCTCTTGTTTGAAAAATAATTAACTAGGGCTGGAGAGATTGAGTCCCTGTTACAAGCACTGGCAGCTCTTCCAGAGTTTCCAGGCTCAGTTCACAGTACCCACATGGCAGTTAACAACTGTCTGCAAATCCAGTTTGAGGGAATCTGACACTCTCACATAGACACACATGCAGGCAAAACTTTGACACACATAAAATACATGCATATATTTTTTAACGTGTTTAAGTATAAAATACAGGATTTTCTTTGAAATTTCAAATGTGTAGACTACTAAAAAGAATATTAGAAGTTTTGTTTTTTAACTATTAGTTCTTTGAGAATTTCATACAATGTGTTTTGATGATATTTTCCCTTCCTCCTAACACCAACTATGCCCAGATCCATCCTCTTTTTCTTAGTCACCCAAATTTGTATCAGAAAAAAATAAGACCAATTTATGCTGTCCAAATACAGTTTGATGTGTTGCCTTCCATGGAGTGTGACTGACTCACCAGCAGCTCTTCCTCCTCAACCAGCTATAAATTGTCAGTATCTCCAATAGGTTGCATGCTATACTCTTCTCTCCGTGCTGGGATTTGGACTAGCTTGAATTTGTAAGATCTTGTGCATTATGTCACAACCACTGTGTCTTTAAAAATACAGTTACACTGTTGTCTCCACTTTCATGGTGGCTCTAGTTCTCTAACTCTCTTCCACAATAATTTCTGAGCTTTGGGAGAAAGAGGTGCTGTATAAATGTTCTATTTAGGAATGAGCATTCTGCAGTCTTTTATTTTCAGTAACTTGGCCAATTGTAGTTCTCTGAGTTAATGACATCTACTGCAAATATAAACTTCTCTCATGGGGGTTAAGAGATGCATTAATCTATGATTATAAGAATAAATCATGAATAGTCAGTCTCATACTATATCCATTTAACAGTGAAGGGTCCTGGGTTCTCCCCTTTGGCTTTAAATCTTTCTAGCCACAAGTTTTTGGTCTGATAATGGTATTAGTAATATGTTTTTTTTTTCATCATGTGCAGTAAGACTTAAATCTAATAAAAACAGTTGGTTAATCTCATGATGTTCACGGTATTATTGTACAATTGGTATATCTTTCCAGATCAGTCATTACTGTAGCTTTCAGGATTCAAAATTCTATGAGAAAGAAGATTCCTTTGTTCTTTTTGTAGCATATTCAAGTACTATGAAACCTAGGGAGTAGGGAAATGTTTCCAGGCCAATAGCAGTTTGATTTCTCCACGTTATATCTCAAGCATGTGCCATCTTCACTAAGTGTCTTACAGTTAAGTTCTGGAGTGTGGCCCACAGCATTGGTAGTAGCCTGCACTGTTTTAAGGTCTACTGAAACTCACTGGTGAAAAACTTCTAAAGAGACAATGCATTTCTGACCTTAGGTTTTTATTTATCATCCTGTGATTTCTGATAGGGGCATTAGTGTTCTATTAAAAGATATTTCCATTTTAACTCTACACACACACACACAAACACACAAATGCACAAACACATGATTCTGCAGTAGCAGGCAAGTTTCTATATGATTATTCAAAAGGTCTTTAATGTTATGTATTCATCCCCATATATATGTTTTTAGTTGATGATAAAATTAGTTTCTAAGTATTTTTATTTTTAAGAATTTCATAAATATATATATATATATATATATATATATAAAGAAATCTTCCTAGAAAAAAATTTAGCATTCAGAAAAATTAAAGCAAATCCTTTAATAGGCGTTTTAAGCCTTTGTGTTTTATGCCTGTATATCAGTTATTTCAAAATCAATTAAGAAACATAAAGTGCATAAAATACTGTCTACTTAGAAAAAAAGAATAAGATCATGTCTAATACTTAACATTCAAAGGAGGCTTAAGAAAATCTCCAACAATTTTCAGATGGGCTCTTAAAAACAGGCTGAAAGAAATAAGTTTACAAAGTCGTTTTTCTGCAAGAGTGAATTGATAACTGTTGTAAAAAAAAAAACCCAAAAAACAAAGAACTTATGACATATTCTGCACAGCCATTCCTGTGCATTCTTCTGAAGAATACAAGGAAAAATGACTTAGCAAAGATACAGGGAGAATTCCTGGGTGTGAGTATAGGCATCCAAATATCAGTGTCATAAGATGCTAGGATTCTATGTGGTTTGTGTTCCTTTAGACATGTTGCAAGATAAGAAGACAGCTGAATTAAATGCTTAAGTAACTCCCACTAAGAAATGATGGTTAATAAATTCATGGGGTCCAAATAAAGCAATGCTTTGCCATAATAAATGCATTCCTCCAAAAATGTGCCTGTGACTCCATCTAAGGATAGAACTCTAGTTACTCCCTAAATAGTTTCAATTAAAACTATTGATACTTCTTTTCTAAATTGCCTATGAATTGTGTATTTTCTGTTTTAATTCTGATAAAAATTTAGTCCTAGCATTTGACTGTTCCTTCTACTTACATTTTTTTCTTAGTTTTTGTGCTTATCAAGAGTTTGCATTAGGATCTTTGCTTGTGAATTTCATACAATTCCTCAAACCCACACACTCTGAACTTTTCTTGTAAGAAAATTTCTTAGAATGGAAGCTCTATGAACCTAGCTCTCCCTCATGTCAAATGACATAAACATTTCCACAGATTTCACTTCCAAGTTTTATTACATCAATAATGATCATTTTGTTCATTACTGTGTTTTAAGGACTGTTGATAAACATAATGCAAAAATGTCATCATCTACTCTTGTCATCCACTCAGGACTCAGTTTCAGGACTACTTTATTTATTCTGTCTAGGTAAGGTCTATTCTACTTTACTCTTTTTATGACATATTTTGTACATGCTTTGCAGATCACATAAAAACATTATAGTTCTCAGGGAACTTTATAGGAATTGAAATTGCATTTTCAAGGTCACATAGCTTCTTGTTGGACAAATGCATTTTGTGATAACTTCTTGAATCCACTTCAGTGCTTTCTCTTTAACCTGTTTTGAATCATCAAACAAGGCTTATTAGCCATGGAGCTTGCAGAAACTTGCTACTATTACTTTTGACTGGAAATAAATTATAATAGCATCAGAAAAATAAATTTAATGACTCATTACACATAGAGCCTTCCTTATATGAAAATAAAATTTTCAGGAAGAGGTGACACGTTATAATTTCTTTATATTGATTTCATAGTCATGTACCAAAATTTCAAAAAAATGTAACCAATATAGAGTCCCAAATTATACTCATGATGCAGATTAATCATTTTTAATCAAGGATATTTTCTTATGTTTTCATAAAATGTTTGTCATTTCTCCCCCAAAGGTTGTTCCAAAGAGATGGTATCACAATTTCTTGAAACAATATTTTACTAATATTTTATTCATTTAATTTATGTATAAGATAACATCCTAGTATCATAATGAGAAAGACCCAAATTGATCAAGCTGGAGATGATTAGGAAAAAAATTACAACAGATGTCAATGAAATTTACACATCTTTAGGACATAACTGAAATTATTACTTTCACTTGAGCAGAAAATATTAACAGAATAGGTGGATTTCTAGATGCCTAAAGCCTACTAAAGTTAAATCAAGACGAGATAAACAATTTAAAGGGAGACATAAAGAGCAATGAGTTGGAAGCAACCAACTCATTTTTTAATGTACTCACAAATGAAAAAGAATAAGAAAAGTACAGTCCAGACGAAATTAGCAGATATTTCCAGCAAAGCATCAAAGAAGAAATAACTCAAATACTTCTCAAATTATTTAATAAAATAGAAAATGGAGAAATACTTCCAAACTATTTACATAGCTATATATATCCTGATTCCAAAACCAGATAAGCAGCTAACAACAACCAAAATATACAACTATCCTATGAATAGCATAGTCACTGAAGTTTTCAATAAAATACTTTTAAACAAAATTAAGACTACATTAAAAAAAAAGAACATTCATCATGATCAAGTTGACCTCATTCTAAGTTGTAAGAATGGTATGACATTTACAAATTTAAGTGAGAACTACCACATAAATGGACCAAAGGATTAAAATCACATTATCAATAGATACATATATAACAGGCCTTTAACAAAATCCAATCTACCTTCATACAATGTAGGTTCATACAAACCTTGTAAAGACTGGGAATGGGTCAACATTGAATCACACACACACACACACACACACACACACACACACACACTCGTGTGTATCATGTAAATTGCCTACATCGTGCTAAATACAGTAAAGCTCAAAGCACTTCTACTCTGTAAGATCAAAACCCATGGCAGAATTCCTGAAAATGAACTTGGAAAGAGAGACACTGGTATGACCACAGTAGCACCACCAATGTCTGGTCCGGACAAGATGTATTTTCCAAAAAGATGGGAGGCCCTAATCTGTGTCTTTTGTTGCTGGTGATGTTGTTTGTTTGTTTTTGTTCTAGTGAGGTGAGTCTTCTTAAGACAGTCTGCAGACTCACATGTGTATTCATTACATGGACACTCTTACAGCCACACCAACTAAATGAATACATCATTTATCTTCACAAGAACACCTTTCACTTAACAGTGAGAATTTTTGTCTCCAGTCAGTGAAGATTAGGAAAACTAAGATGAAAAAAAAAAAAACACTATAAAAATTCTAAAATGTGGTGAATGTGGCCCACATATATACTATTTTGAAATAAAAATGACTTTAGAAGGCCTGTTACTTTGGATGATGAATACATACTATTATACTTAAAATTAAAAATAAGACAAGTGTGTTTACACTCAACTCCTATTCAATCTGCTGCTTCAAGTCTTAGCTATGAAAACAAGAGCAGAAGGATAAAATAGAAGTTAAGGTGTCTTTGTTTGCAGATTATATGATTCTATAAAGGAGAGACCATAAAGCCTCTGTCAGGAAACTTCTGGGGCTGATAAATATTTTCACTAAAAAAGTAGAAGACAAAATTAACATGCCAAAATAAGTAGTTTTCTATGTACCAATGACAAACCACTGATAAATAATCTCAGCCCTATGATTTCAGTGGAGTCCCCTGCTTAACCAGAGGTCATGCATTATCCAGAACCCTAGAAGTCACAAAGGCCATCAGAGTCTCAGCAGAGGCACTATACTGGACCAGAGGATATACCAGTCACCAGAACCACAGGCAATTCAGGCCAGAAGACCAGAGAGGAAACAGAAACCAAGGGAGGAGGGAAACACCCATCCAACAAAAATAAGCTCTGAAATCAGCACCTATGCCTGTAATCACCCTAAACCCATATGTCTAGACCCAGACAAAAGAACATAGTCAACAATAGACAGAGCACTGTGTCACCACCATAATCCAGTTATATTACTAAATCTATCCCTGAATACTCCAACCCAGACGAAGCCAAAGTAAAACCAAATTTATAAGGATGATAGAGGTCTTTAAAGAGGAAATAAATCCCTTAAGAAAACCAGAAAAACACACACATACACACACGCACACACACACACACAAACAAACAAAAAACAAAAAACAAAACAAAACAACAAAAAAAAAAACAGTTGGAGGTGATTAATAAATCTCTCAAAGAAAGTCACATTGATAGTGGGAGACTTCAATACCTCAATGTCATCAATGGACAGGTCATTCATACCAAAACTAAACTAAACCAAACCAAAGCAAAGCAAAATAAAATAAAATAAAATAAAATAAAATAAAATAAAATAAAATAA
>NW_026593286.1:46644271-46722677 GCF_907164565.1 Psammomys obesus | reverse complement strand
AAAATAAAATAAAATAAAATAAAATAAAATAAAATAAAATAAAATAACTTTAAAAATGCAGAAAAATTCTGGAGCTAACAAATGGTATGAACCAAATGGACCTAAGAGAAACCTACACATTTCTTTCTCAAAAACAAAAGAATATACCTTCTTTTCGGTAGCTCACAGAACATTCTTCAAAACTGAACACATGTTCAGTCGCAAAGCAAGTTTTAACAGATATAATAAAATTGAAATAACTATCAGTCCACCACAGATTAAATCTCAAATTCAACAACAATAAAAATAACAAAAAGGCTACAAATTCATAGAAACTGAACTACTTTTTACTGAATGAAAGGTGGGTCAATACAGAAATAAAAAAATTAAAGACATCCTAGAGATCAATGAAAACGAATGCAAAACATACACAAACATGAGACACAATGAAAGCAGTGCTAAGAAAAAAGCTTCATTGCACTAAATTAAAGCAATCTCATACTAACAACTTAACACCAGACCTGAAAGCTCCAGAACAAAAGGGAAGCAAACACAGCCAAGAAGAGTAGACTGTAGGAAATAATCAAACTTAGGGTTGAAATCAGCAAAATGGAAACAAAGACAACAATGGAAATCAATGAAACAAAGGGTTAAATCTTTGAGAAAATCAACAAGTGTTAGACAGACCCTTATTCAAACTAACTAAAGGAAGGATGGGGACTATACAAATTAACAAAACAGAAACAAAAAGGGAGCTATAACAACAGAGACCTGGGAAATTCAAAGAAACATTAGGTCATATTTCAAAAACCCTTTACTCTACAAAATTAGAAAATCTAAAAGTAATGGATAATTTTCTCTATAAATACTACTTACCAAATTTAAATCAAGGTCAGGTAAACAATTTAAATAAACTTATTACCCTAAAGGAAATTTTAAAAAAAATCATTAAAAGTGTCACAACCAAAAAATAACACACACACACACACACACACACACACACACACAAATCCAGTGTCAGACAATTTTAACGCAGTATTTAACGCAGTATTGAAAGTATATGACTTTCAAAGAATAGCTATTGCCAATACTCCTCTTGTTATTCCACAAAACAGAAACAGAAGGAACTTGCAAAATTCATTTTATGAGGCTGCAGTTATCCTGATACACAAAGTACATGAAGATTGAACAAAAAAAGATAATTACAGACCAATTTTTTTCATGAACATCCAAGCAAAAATACTCAATAAATAGATACAAGCCAAATCCAAGAACACATAATGAAAATTATCCACAATGATCAAGTAGACTTCATCCTAGAGAAGCAGATTCAACATAATCTACCATATAAAGAATCTGAAAGAAAAATCCATGTGATAATCTCATTAGATTCAGAAAAAAACATTTCACAAAATCCAATACCCCTTCACAATTAAAGTATTGGAGAGATTAGGAATTTACCTAAACATAATAAAGACAAATTATAGCAAACCTATAGCCAATATCAAATTAAATGGAAACTCAAACATTTACACTAAAATCCAGAACAAGGTAAGGCTGTCCATTCTCTCCTTCTCTATTCAATATAGTAATTAAAGTTCTAGCAGGAGCAGTAAGACAACTGAAGCTGGTTAAGGAGATATAAATTGAAAAGGAAGAACTCAAATTACTGTAATTTGCAGGTGATATGATAATATACATAAACCATCGCCAGAATTATACTAGAGAACTTCTACAGCTGATGAACACTTTTAGTTAAGTGTCTTGATATGATATATATTAACTAAAAAAAATTAATATCTATCCTATATACAAATGACAAATGTGCTGATAATGAAATCAGGAAAAGAACACAATTCATAATAGCTCCAAATAGTATAAAATATCTTCGAGAAACTCTAAACAAGCACATGAAAGTTTTGTACAACAAAAACTTCTAGTCTTTGAAGACAAAAATTAAATGAGGTATTAAAAGATTGAAAGACCTCCCATGCTCATGGGTTGGTAAGATTAATTTAATAAAAAATGATCATCTTACCAAAAACAATCTACAGATTCAATGTACTCTCCATCAAAATTCCATTACTATTCTTTACAAACCTTGAAAGAAAAACAGTCAACTTTGTATGGAAAAACAAAAAAATACAGTATAGCTAAAACAATCCAGTATAATAAAAGAACATCTGGAAGCATCAGCATCCCTGATTTTAAACAGTACTAACAGAGCCATGTAATAAAAACTGCATGGTTTTGCCATAAAAACACAGAGGTCGATAAAGGGAATTAAATTGAAAACCCAATCACAAACACACACCTATGGTCACCTGGTTTTTTATAAAGAAATCAGTAATACACATCGTAAACAAAGCATGTTCAAAAAATGGTGCTGGTCTAACTGGATGTCAGCATGTAGAAGGGCAAAAATTGATTCAATTCTTTCATCCTGCAAAATACTAAATGAAATGGAGAATTTTCTTGATAAATTCCATCTACTAAAATTAAGTCAAAATCAGGTAGAAAGACTGAATAACTCTATATCCCCCAAGGAAATTGAGGCAGTCATCAATATCTCCCCTCCAAAAAAAAGCCATGGGCCAGATGGTTTCAGGGCAAAATTCTACCAGACCTTCAAAGAAGTGCTAATACCAATCCTTCTCAAACTATTCCACAAAATAGAAACAGAAGGAACATTACCAAACTCATTCTATGAAGCCACAGTCACCTTGATACCTAAACCACACAAAGACCCAACAAAAAAAGAGAACTTCAGACCTATCTCTCTTATGAACACTGATGCAAAAATACTCAATAAAATACTGGCAAACCAAATCCAAGAACACATTAAATATATCATACACCATGACCAAGTAGGCTTCATCCCAGGCATGCAAGGCTGGTTCAATATACAGAAATCCATTAATGTAATCCACCATATAAACAAACTGAAGGAGAAAAACCACATTATCATCTCCTTAGATGCTGAAAAAGCATTTGACAAAGTCCAACACCCATTCATGTTTAATGTCTTCGAGAGATCTAGGATAAAAGGCACATACCTAAACATAGTAAAGGCAATATACAGCAAGCCTATAGCCAACATCAAACGCAATGGAGAGAAACTCAAACCAATGCCACTGAAATCAGGGACAAGGCAAGGCTGCTCACTCTCTCCATATCTCTTCGATAAGACAACTAAAGGATATCAAGGGATAAAAAATTAGAACGGAAGAGGTGAAAGTTTCACTATTCACAGATGATATGATAGTATACATGAGTGACCCCAAAAATTCAACCAGAGAACTACTTCAGCTAATAAACACCTTCAGCAAAGTGGTTGGATACAAAATTAACTAAAAAAAAAAAAAATTAGAAGCCCTCCTGTATACCAAAGACAAAAGGGCCGAGAATGAAATTAGGGAAACAACCTTCAGAATAGCCACTAATAACATAAAGTACCTCTGTGAGAACCTAACCAAGCAAGTGAAAGACCTGTTTGAGAAAAAAACATCAAGTCTCTGAAGAAAGAAATTGAAGAAGATATCAGAAGATGGAACAATCTCCCATGATCATGGATCAGTAGGAATAACATAGTGAAAATGGCTCTTCTGACTAAAGCAATCTACAAACTCAATGCAATTCCAATCAAAATACCAACACAATTCTTTATACACCTTGAAAGAAAAATCATCAACTTCATATGGAGAAACAAAAACACAGAATTTCCAATACAATCCTGTACAACAACAGATCATCTGGAGGCATCTCCATCCCTGATCTCAAGCTGTACTACAGAGCCATAGTAATAAAAAACACATGGTGTTGGCATAGAAACAGAATAGTGGATCAATGGAACCAAATAGAAGACCCAGAAATAAACCCATGCACCTACGGATAATTGATTTTTTACAAAGAAGCCAAAAAAAATTCAATGGAAAAAAGACAGTATCTTCAACAAATGGTGCTGGTCCAACTGGATGTCTACATGCAGAAAAAGGAAAACAGACCCATATTTATCACCCTGCACAATCTAAAGTCCAAGTGGATCAAAGACCTCAAAATAAAACCAGATACTCAGTTGGTTAGAAGAAAAAGTGGGGAACAGCCTAGAACTTATTGACACAGGAAACAACTTCCTGAACAGAACACCAACAAATAGGCTCTAAGAGCAACAATCATAAATGGGAACTCATGAAACTGAAAAGCTTCTGTAAAGCAAAGGACACCGTCATCAAAACAAAACGACTGCCTACAGATTGGGAAAGAATCTTCACCAACCCTTTATCTGACAGAGGGCTAATATCCAGTATATATAAAGAACTAAAGAAGCTGAAAAGCAACAAACCAAGTAATCCAATCAAAAAATAGGGAACAGAGCTAAACAGAATTCTCTATAGAGGAATATCGAATGGCAAAGAAACACTTAAAGAAATGTTCAACCTCATTAGCTATTAGGGAAATGCAAATCAAAACAACCCTGAGATTTCACCTTATACCCATCAGAATGGCCAAGATGAAAAACTCAAGTGACAACACATGCTGGAGAGGTTGTGGAGAAAGGGGAAACCTCCTCCATTGCTGGTGGGAATGTAAACTGGTACAACCACTTTGGAAGTCAATTTGGTGCTTTCTCAGACAATTAGGAATAGTACTTCCTTAAGACCCAGCTATACCACTGTTAGGTATTTATTCAAAATTTGCTCAAGTACACAGTAATAACATTTGCTCAACCATGTTTGTAGCAGCTTTATTTGCAATAGCCAGAACCTGGAAACAACCCAGATGTCCCTCAGTTGAGGAATAGATACAGAAATTGTGATACTTTTACACAGTGGAATACTACTCAACAATTAAAAACAAGGAAATAAAAAAAAAACCAAAACAAACAAACAAACAAAACAAAAAACCAAAACCAAAATAAAAAACAAGGAAATCATGAAATTTGCAGGCAAATGGTGGGACCTGAAAAGATCATCCTGAGTGAGGTATTCCAAAGGACACACATGGTATATACTCATATATACTAATATATATACTTATATACCTATAAGATAGGATAAGCATGCTGAAATCAATACACCTAAAGAAGATAAACAAGAAAGAGGCCCCAGGGTAAGATGATCAATCTTCACTTAGAAAGACAAATGGGATGGACATTGGATGTAGGAGAAAACAAGCAACAGGACAGGACCCTAACAGAGAGTGCCCCTGAAAGACTCTACCTAGCAGTGAATCAAAGCAGATACTAAGAGTCATAACCAAACCTTTCGGAGAGTGCAGGGAATCAGAAGAAATAAAGGGGAGTTAATACAACCTGGAGAGGACAGGAGTTCCACAAGCCAAATATTCCTGGCACAGGGGCCTTTTCTGAGACTGATTCTCCAACCAAGCACCATATATGGTTATAACCTACAACCTCTGTTCGGATGTAGCCCATGGTAGCTCAGTATCCAAATGGGTACCCTAGTAAGGGGAACAGGACTATTTCTGACATGAACTCAGTGGCAGGTTCTTTGACCCCCCCCCCCCAAGGGAGGAGAAGACCTAGTAGGCCACAGAGGAGGACTTTACAGCCAGTCCTGAAGATACAAGGGTCAGATTTAAGAAAATCTGACTCCCCCACTCCCCTATCAGTGGACCTGGAAAGGGGTAGGGAGGAGGTGAGGGAGGGAGGGTGGGATTGGGAGGGAATGAGGGAGTGGGATACAGCTGGAATACAAAGTTAATAAACTGTAAGTAATATTTAAAAAAATAAAAATAAAACATCAAAAATGAAAAAAAATACACTGAAGCAGATAGAAGAGAAAGTTTGAAATATCTTTGAATGCAACAACTTCCTGAACAGAACACCAATAGCACAGACACTAAGATCAACCAATTAATGAATGAGACCTCATGAATCTGAAAAGCTTCTGTATGACAAAACAAAATAAAACAAACAAACAAAAAGATGTCAAAAGACAAAAAGGCAGCCTGAAGAATGGGAAAATATTTCCACCTTCCACATCCAACATAGGGCTAATATCTACAATGTATAAAGACTCAAGAAACCAGACATCAGTAAGCCAATTAACTAAATTAAAAATGGGTAACAAATAAAACAGGGAATCTCTAATGGTTGAGAAGCACTTAAAGAAATGTTCAATACCCTTAGACATCAGGGAAATGTAATAAAGATGATACAGAGTGCATTTTTTGGATATTAGGCCTCTCTCAGATATAGGGTTGGTGAAAATCTTTTCCCAGTTCATAGGCTATCATTTCATTCTGTTTACAGTGTCCTTTGCTTTACAAAAGCTTTTCAGTTTCATGAGGTCCCATTTATTGATTGTTGATCTTACAACCTGTGCTGCCGGCGTTCTATTCATGAGGACCTAGACCCTATCCTCCGAAGTAGCCCATTGACTCAGTCTCCAAGTAGGTTCCCTAGTAAGGACAGGGGCTGTCTCTGACATGAACTCAGTGGTCAGCTCCATCACCTCCCCCTGGGAGGTGCAGCCTTACCAGTCCAGAGTGGAAGGGGATGCAGCCAGTCCTGATGAGTCCTGATAGGCTAGGGTCAGAAAGAAGGGGAGGAGGACCTCCCCTATCAGTGGACTGGGGAGGGGTATAGGGGAGGAAGAGAGAGAGGGGGGGTGGGACTGGGAGGAGATGAGGGAGGGGGCTACAGCCAGGATACAAGGTGAATAAATTGTAATAAATAATAAATAAATTTAAAAATTAAAGAATCCATCATACCAGTCAGAATGGCTGCAACCAAAAACACAAATGACAGCTCATGGTGGCAAGGACATACAGCAAGATAAACACTTTTCCATTGCTGGTGGGAGCACAAACTATTACAGCCAGTATTGTAATCAATATGTTCCTTACTCAGACTCTTGCTTAACCATGTTTATTAAAGATTTATTCTAAAGAGCCAGAAACTGGAAACAACCTATATGTTTCTCAAAGAATGAATAAAGAAATGTGATACATTTACACAATGCAGTATTACCAAGCTGTTAAAAACAATGGTATCATGATGTTTTCAGGAAAATGGATGGAACTACAAAAGATCACACCACGAGCAGAAATCTAGAACCCCCCTAAAAAAAAAAATTGTAGGTACTCATAAGTAGACATTACCTTTTAAGTAAAGGTTACTCATTCTTTACTTAAGTCCATAGACTCCATAGACTCGGAGAGACTAAGGTACAAGTAGGGCTTAAGGGGAGAAATGTGTGTATCTCCCTGGGAAGGAGAAATAGATAGATTTTGTGGGTGGACTGACAGTGGATGGAGATGAGAACAGTAGGATCTAGGAGGGGCATAGCTAGAAGATAGTGGGAGAGACAACTCGGATTGAAGGACATTTGTTTGGTGATGAAGAAACTTAGAGCAATGAAAACTCCCTAGAATATATCAGTGTGACCCTATCAAAGTCTTCTAGTAATGGTGATATAGAGTGCAAATCAGCCATCTTCTATAACCAGGCAAGGTTCCTAGCACTGGGACTGAGACATCAACCCAGATACAAAACTTTCAAACTACAACACTGCCTGCCTACAAGATGTGCTGAGATAAAGGTGACTCAGAACTTGTTGGACTGGCAAAACAATGATAGGTCCATCTTGAGGCCCATGCATGAAGAGACATCTCTCACCTGACACTGCTTGGATGTCTAGTAGCCAGAGGCAGAATAGCCTAGAGACCAAAACTGGCCCAAAAAAGCAAATGAAATTATTCCTAATAGAATTTTGCTATACTCACAGGTCAGTGCCTACCTAGCCCAATTGTCATCAGAGTAATGTTATCCAGAAACTGATGGGAACAGATGCAGAGTCCCACAACCAAACACTAGTCCCAGCCAGGGAAACTCCACAGAAGAGGGGAAAAAATAGTAGGAGCCACAGCGGTCAAGAACACCATGAGAACAAGGCCCACAGAATTAACAGGACTCCTACAGGCTTACAGAGACTTAAGAGATAAACACAGGTCTGATCTAGATCCTCTGCTACGGTTGTGCTGCTTGATGTTTTAGTGAGATTTCCCACAGTGGAAGTAAGGGTGTCTCTGACTCTTTTACCTGTGCTTTGGGTTGCCTCTTCCAGCCTTGCGATGAGAGTTTGTACCTAGTCTTATTGTATCTTGTTATGCCATGTATGATAGCTATTCCTGAGAGTCCTGCACTTTTCTTTTGGCTTTGTATTGTTTTTTTTTTTTGGAGGGGAAAAAGGAAGAGTGGATCTGGGAAGAGTGAGGTATGAGACTAGGAGTGGAGGGAAATGTCTGAAAGAAGAATAAATATGTTTGGTATTCGTTTTATTTTTTTTTTTAATGAGAAACAATTCATTCATGGTAGCCTCAAAAACCAAACAAAATGACTAAAATTTTCAAGTAAAAGAGAATAGAATAGCTATGAATCAGAGGTATCTTGCTCTGATTTGAGTAAGAAGGCATTCCTTTGCAGTCATCTGACAGAAGAACAAAAGCAAAATCCTCAGAGCTGAGTATTAACTAAAGCACTGGAAAAACAGTTGGAGCCCAAAAAGAGCCAGAGATGGAGGGATGAAGAACAGAAAATGAGGTCAACAAAGCGATGGCTAAATGATATAGTTAACACATGAATTTTCTCAAATACTTGCCATTTTGTAGGTGTGGACACTTACAGTGTACTTTCCTGGAATACAACATACTATAATTAAGTTTTGTTACTGCATTGTGCAATATATTTCTCAAAAAAATTTATTGTAATTTTAAACTTTGTGGCACACATTATTCTCACACATATTCAAAGTTTTGGCTACCCCATTTCTCGCCTTTCCCAAAAATGTATCTTTTTTACAGTTTCATTGTCAATGAGGTTAACATCACAATTTAAGGAGGAGCAAAAAGGTACAATCTATACTTTACTAGGCTCTCTCAGGTTGCTTCATTGGTTCTTTGTTCTTTGTCAGAGATGATGAGAGTTTCATTCTGGATATGGGAGATTTAAAAATTAGTCTAGTTCTATAGACATCCATTGGGATTTTCTAAAGACTGAATTGTTATTTATTCTACATATCATACTTTACATAATATACTCTTTTTAAAGTTATAAATCACAATAAAAGACAACTCAAAGAAAAAACTCAGACATCTACATGTTCTCGTAATTTTTTTTTCCTGTGGCCATGATGATTTGTAGGTTTAGTTAAAAGATTAGTGGTCAGCTGTATATCCTCTTCAATATACACAAACACTGATGCAGTAAAGAACAAACTGTTTGACAACATGAAGCCTTGAAGACATTAATTCACCCTCCAATAGGCATGAAAGCCTAATGATAAAGAACACATCTGATAAATATCCTAAGAGGACTGTGAACACAGTCCCCCATTAGGAATTTGATGTTACCACCTTTTAGACACAAATATATCAACCTTCCATAGTTAAAATTATATACATATATAATTTTATATATTATATATAATATATATATATTATATATAATATAAATATATATATATATATAATACATTATGGCTAGGTTTGCTCTGTAAATCAAAAGATACAGAGCTTCCTTTTTTTATGTGTGGGTAGAAATGTTTCCCCATCTCTGTCACTGCTCAGGATCTTCTCCACCTGCTAAATTACTATGAGTAATACTATCTCCTAAGGTAATGAAAGCTTCTTTGCTTAAATGGCTCCAGTGAAGATGTGCTGAATTGCTATGACAAGGCATCGGAGACAACAATCAATGTCCTCTCATGCAATCCTGTGCAGTAAGCAACCAGAACACAATGAGTGCTCTGTAAAAGAGTTGTATTAGAACAACTATAGGCCCAAACTATCTGGTTTTCAAAAACAAAGTGTCCATATTGATGCACACCAATTTTTTTTAATTTTATTTTTCTTATTAGTTACATTTTGTTAACTCTGTGTCCCAGCTGTATCCCGCTCCCTCATTCCCTTCCCCACCCCACACCCCCTCCCTGGTCTCCTCCCTGCCCCTGTCCAAGTCCACTGATAGGAGAGGACCTCCTCCCCCTTCATTTGACCCTGTTTTAACAGATATCTTCCGGGGTGGCTGCAAAGTCCTCCTCTGTGGCCTAACAGGAGTGCTCCTCCCCTAGGGGGATGGGGAGGTCAAAGAGCCTGCCCTTGAAATCCTGTTAGAAATAGTCCGTGTTCCCCTTACTTTGGAAAACTACTTGGTTACTGAGCTACCATGGGCTACATCCGAGCAGAAGTTCTAGGTTATATCCATAGATGGTCCTTGGTTGAGTGTAAGTCTCAGAAAAGACCCTGTGCCCAGATATATTTGGTCCTTGTAGAGCTCCTATCCTTTCCACATCATACTAACTTCCCTTCTTTCATATGATTCCCTGCACTCTGCCGAGGGTTTGGTTATGAGTCTTAGTGTCTGCTTTGAAACACTGCTAGGTAGAGTCTTTCAGATGCCTTTTGTGGTAGACTCCTGTCATACGTTCAATGTGCATCCCATTTGTCTTTCTAAATGAGAATTGGTCATATTCGCCCTTGTCCACTTTCTTGATTATCTTCTTTAGGTGTGTAGATTTCATTATGTTTATCACATCTTGTAGGTCTATATAAGCGAGTATATACCATGTTTATCTTTCTCCTTCTGGGATACTTCACTCAGAATGATCTTTTCTAGATCAACATTTGCCTGAAAATTTCATGATTTCCTCCTTTTTGATTGCTGAGTAGTATTCCATTGTGTAAAAATACCACAATTTCTGTATCCATTCCTCCATTGATGGACATCTGGGTTGTTTCCAGGTTCTGGCTATTACAAATAAAGCTGCTACATTCATGGTTGAACAAATGTCCTTGCTGTGTACTTGAGCAAATTTTGGGTATATACCTAGGAGTGGTATAGTTGGGTCTTGAGGTAGCACTACTCCTAATTGTGTGAGAAAGCGTCAGATTGACTTCCAAAGTGGTTTTACCAGTTTACATTCCCACCAGCAGTGGAGGAAGATTCCCCTTTCATCACAACCTCTCCAGCATGTGTTGTCACTTGAGTTTTTGATCTTAGCCATTCTGATGGGTGTAAGGTGAAATCTCAGGGTCGTTTTGATTTGCATTTCTCTAATGGCTAATGAGGTTGAGCATTTCTTTAAGTGTTTCTCTGCCATTCGATATTCCTCTATAGAGAATTCTGTTTAGCTCTGTTCCCCATTTTTTATTTGGATTACTTGGTTTGTTGCTTTTCAGCTTCTTTAGTTCTTTATATATACTGGATATTAGCCCTCTGTCAGAAAAGGGTTGGTGAAGATTCTTTCCCAATCTGTAGGCAGTCGTTTTGTTTTGATGACGGTGTCTTTTGCTTTACAGAAGCTTTTCAGTTTCATGAGGTCCCATTTATTGATTGTTGCTCTTAGAGCCTGTGCTGTTGATGTTCTGTTCAGGAAGTTGTCTCCTGTGCCAATGAGTTCTATGCTGTTCCTCACTTTTTTTTCCAACTGATTTAGAGTATCTGGTTTTATGTTGAGGTCCTTCATCCACTTCAACTTTAATTTTGTGCAGGGTGATAAAGATGGATATATTTTCCTTTTTCTGCATGTAGACATCCAGTTGGACCAGCACCATTTGTTGAAGATGCTGTCTGTTTTCCATTGAATGGATTTGGATTCTTTGTCAAATATTGAATATTCATAGGTGTGTGGGTTTATTTCTGGGTCTTCTATGCGGTTTTATTGATCCTCCTTTCTGTTTCTATGCCAATACCATGAACTTTTTATTACTGTTGCCCTGTAGTACAGCTTGAGATCGGGGATGGAGATACCTCCAGATGATCTTTTGTTGTACAGAATCGTTGTGGAGATTCTGGGTTTTTTGTTTCTCCATATGAAGCTGAGAATCTTTTTTTCAAGGTCTGTAAAGAATTGAGTTGGTATTTTGATGGGAATCTGTAGATTGCTTTTGGCAAGATGGCCATTTTCACAATGTTAATCCTACCAATCCATGAGCACGGGAGATCTTTCCATCTTCTGATATCTTCTTCGATTTCTTTCTTCAGAGACTTGAAGTTTTTCTCAAACAGGTCTTTCACTTGCTTGGTTAGAGTCACACCAAGGTACTTTAAGGTATTAGTGGCTATTGTGAAGGGTGTTGTTTCCCTAATTTCTTTCTTAGCCTTTTTGTCTTTGGTATACAGGAGGGCTTCTGATATTTTTGAGTTGATTTTGTATCCTGCCACTTTGCTGAAGGTGTTTATCAGCCAAAGGAGTTCACTGGTTGAATTTTCAGGGTCGCTCATGTATACTATCATATCATCTGCAAATAGTGACACTTTGACCTCTTCCTTTCTGATTTGTATCCCCTTGATCTCCTTTAGTTGTCTTATTACTCTTGCTAGGACTTCAAGTACTATGTTGATCATCTGCAAATAGTGACACTTTGACCTCTTCCTTTCCGATTTGTATCCCCTTGATCTCCTTTAGTTGTCTTATTGCTCTGGCTAGGACTTCAAGTACTATGTTGAAGAGAAATGGAGACAATGGGCATCCTTGTCTTATCCCTGATTTCAGTGGGATTGATTTAAGTTTCCATTGAGTTTGATATTGGCTATTGGCTTGCTGTATATTGCCTTTACTATGTTTAGGTATGTGCCTTGTATCCCTGTTCTCTCCAATCTTTAAACATGAATGGGTGTTATAATTTGTCAAATGCCTTTTCGGCATCTAAGGAGATGATAATGTGGTTTTTCTCCTTCATTTTGTTTATGTGGTGGATTACATTGATATATTTCCGTATGTTGAACCACCCTTGCATGCCTGGGATGAAACCTACTTGGTCATGGTGGATAATATCTTTGATGTGTTCTCGGATAGGGTTTGATAGTATTTTATTGAGTATTTTTGCATCAATGTTCATAAGAGAGATAGGTCTGAAGTTCTCTTTTTTTATTGGGTTTTTGTGTGGTTTAGGTATCAAAGTGACTATGGCTTCATAGAATGAGTTTGGTAATTTCCTTCTGCTTCTATTTTGTGGAATAGTTTGAGGAGAATTGGAGTTAGCACTTCTTTGAAGGTCTTGTAGAATTCTGCGCTAAAGCCATCTGGCCCAGGGCTTTTTTTTTGGAGGAGAGACTGTTAATGACTGCTTCAATTTCCTTGGGAGATAGGGCTATTCAGTCTTTCTACCTGATCTTGACTTAATTTTGGTAGATGGAATCTGTCAAGAAAATTGTCCATTTCATTTAGATTTTCAAATTTTGTGTCATATAGGCTTTTATAGTATGGCTTACTAATTGTTTGGATTTCCTCAGTGTCTGTAGTTATGTCCCCATTTTCATTTCTGATTTCGCTGATTTGGATAGTTTCTCTCTGCTTTTTAGTTAGTTTGGCTAAGGGTTTGTCTATCTTGTTGATTTTCTCAAAGAACCAGATTTTTGTTTCATTGATTCTTTGAATAGTTTTATTGTTTCTAATTGATTGATTTCAGCCCTGAGTTTGATTATTTCCAACCATCTGCTCCTCTTGGGTGTATCTGCTTCTTTTTTTTCTAGGGTTTTCAGTTGGGCCATTAAGTTGTTTGTATGTGATGTTACAAATTTCTTCTTGCAGGCACTTAGTGCTATAAATTTTCCCCTGAGCACTGCTTTCAATGTGTCCCATAAATTTGGGTATGTTGTGCCTTCATTTTCATTGAATTCTAGGAAGTCTTTAATTTCTTTCTTTATTTCTTCCTTAACGCAGCTGTCATTGAGTAGTAAGTTGTTCACTTTCCATATACTTGTCAGCTTTTTGTTGTTTCTGTTGTTGTTGATGTTCAGCTTTAGTCCATAGTGGTCAGATAGTATACAAGGGATTATTTCAATATTTTTGTATCTGTTGAGGCTTGCTTTGTGACCCACTATATGGTCTATTTTGGAGAAAGTTCCATGTGGTGCTGAAAAGAAGGTGTACTCTTTTGAGTTTGGTGAAAAGATCTGTAGATATCTATTAGGTCCATTTGATTTAGGAATTCTGTGAGTGCTTTTATTTCCCTATTTTGTGTCTGTCTAGTTGATCTGTCCATTGATGGGAGTGGGGTGTTGAAGTCTCCCACTATTATGGTATTAGGATCAATGTATGATTTAAGCTTTAATAAATGTTTCATTTATGAATGCAGGTGCTCTTGTATTTGGGGCATAGATATTCAAGATGTCCTGTTGGTGGATTTTTCCTTTGATGAGAATATAGTGGCCCTCCTTATCTTTTTTGATTAACATTGGATGAAAGTCTATTTTATTAGATATTAGGATAGCTACTCCAGCTTGTTTTCTGGAACCATTTGCTTGAAAAACTTTTTTCCAGCCCTTTACTTTACTCTGAGGAAGTGTTTATCTCTGTTGCAGAGGTGTGTTTCTTAGATGCAACAGAATGTTGGATCCTGTTTCTGTAACCATTCTGTTAGCCTGTGTCTTTTTATTGGCGAATTGAGTCTATTGCTATTGATAGATAATAGTGATGAATGCATGTTAGTTCCTTTTGTAATGGAGTCGGTGATCTTACCCTGTTTCATTGTTTGTTTTCCTTTCATTTTTGTTGGGATATTATCTGTATGCCCTGTTTTTCTGGGTGAAGTTGTTTTTGTTGGATTGAAGTTTTCCTTCTAGTATCTTCTGTAGGGTTGGTTTGCTGTGTAGATATTGCGTAAATTTAGTTTTTTCATGAAATATTTTGTTTTCTCCATCTATGTTGATTGAAAGCTTGATGCACACCAATTTTTAAGTGAAGACAGTTGGTCACTAAGAATCCACACAGGATTTTTTTATACAGTATTACACATCTATTTTTTTTCTGTGACTGCACATTCAATCCATTGGTTTTCTTTCTCTATAGGTGCCACATCTATGTGAATGGTAAATTAGATTGAAAATACTGAGAAAAAAAGTGTTCTGCCTGCAGTATGTTAGTCTGCTTTTTGTAACATTTGAAAAACAAGGACATTTTATCAACTATGTTCATAGCATCTTTATTTGTAATAGACAGAAACTGGAAACAACCCAGATGTTCCTCAACTAAAGAAACTGTGGCACATTTACACAATGCCTATTAAAAATAAGGAAATCACGAAACTTGCAGGCAAATGGATGGAATATGAGCAAAGATTATCCTATAGATGTCACTACAGGATGGTAGTGAGGTAACCCCCCCCCACCAAAAAAAAACACATAAAGGAAGCCTATCATAGCTGACCTCTGAGAAGCTCTACCCATCAATGGATGGAGACTTATAACCAAACATTTGTCAGAGTTCAGGGAGCCTTGTGGAAGAATGAGAGGAAGGATAAAAGGAACTGGAGAGGACAAGAGCTCCACAAAAGGACCAACTGAGCCAATTAACCAGGGCCCAGAGGGGGTTTGTGGAGAATGAAGCACCAACCAAGCATGGAATGGACTGAGGCCTCTACACATACGTACCCATTGAGCAGCTTAGTCTTAATGTGGATTCTCTAGTAAGGGGAGGAGTTGGTCTCTGACAAGGACTCTGTTGCATGCTTTTTGATCATTTCCCACTTTCAGAGCTTTGCCAGGACACCAAGGAAGAGGATGTGTTCAGTCCTAATATGACTTTATGTGCTGATGTGGGATGTTGTTTGTGTATGTGTGTGGGGGGTTGGCTCCCATTTTTCTGTGGGATATAGGAGGAGGGATAATGAGAAGAGAAAGGGAGGGTGGGACCAACAGGAGAGGAAGGGGGTTACAATTGCGATGTAAAATGAATAAATAAATTAATTCATTTTAAAGAAGAAAAATTGAAGCTGGAAGAAAATAAGGTTATTTTGGATCACAATTATAAAATTTAGAAAGTGCAAGGTTGGGTAACTCCATTCTTCAGGTTCCTTCAGGATACTCATTAAAGAAAAACTAAAGAGAACAGGATATTTGGGAAAAGAGCAACTGTGTAAGAGATGAAGTAAAAGGATATGGCAAGGAATTTGAAATTGGTTTATAAAAGTTCATTCTCTTGAGCAGTACACTAATCCATTCATGAAAGAAGATACTTCATGGTCCAAAGTACTACCAAAAAGCCCACCTTATGTCTACATACTGGATTCCAGGTAGCAATATGAGACTCAGTGTTAGAATACTGTAATCAAAGCAAAACAGTACTATATATGCACTGATGTTTCTCTAGTTTCTTATGCAAGACACTATAGCAGCTATTTGCACAGCATTTACTTTGTATTAGATTTTAGAAAGTATAGAGATATAAAGTGTTCAGAGGTGTTACACTGGCCATGTATAAGTACTCCTCAGTGCAGTATTTGGAAATCTCTAGGTTCAAGTTCTGGGGGAATTCTCAGATCCAATCCATGATTATTCTACATTCACAGAGCATCTTATTTGAAGAACATGTATCTTTAATACAAAATGTATAGTGTATTTAGTGGTATGATGTTCTGAGTGTTTTTGGTGAGCCAGTGAATCATTCATTCCCATAATTGATTAAAACTAGTATATTAACTGTATACTAGAGGGACAACACAGCTATGGCAGTCTAGTGGCATTTACAATTAAGCCCAGGAGCAAGTATTGAGAGATGGCTTGGTATATAAAATACATTAAAGGCATGAAGAGGACCTGAATTTAAATTCCCATAACCCACATAAAGCTAGCCATTGGAACATCTGTCTATAATCCCAGGGATTCTGTGAGGAGATGGGAGACAGACACAGGAGATCTCCGAAACATGATATATGATATATGCAGTGGCAAACATCAGTGAGAACTTGTCCTAAGAATGTTGTAAAGAGAGGACTTTCATGCATGTACCAATGTGTGTGCATATGCATTCACACATGCACACATACAAACATGTGACACATATCACACAAACATATATCAAATAACAGTATTTTTAAATCTTAGAAGCATTATTTAAGACATAGATTAGCTCAAGCCAGTTATTTCAACTGTCTTTTTTCTTTTCTTAGAGACAGAAATCACTAAATAAATATTAATGCCATCATCAGGAAGTTCATTCTACTGAGCTTATCGGGGGAAAAAAAGCTGTCTTTGGTAACTAATATTGGCCTGATTCTGCAAATAGTTTTCTTGTTGAAAAAAAGCAAATGTTTTAAAGTGCGAAAATAAGACAGTATGTGGGAAAAGCATAGGGCTGTTGTGTGTCCTGGAGGTGCTGAGGTTTGCCATGTTATAAATAAGCATGGGCATGTTATACCTCCTGAGTGTAGCATAGGAAAGGTAATAATGTGTAACTGACGGAGTTCCATATAAAGCATTATTAGCATATTTGTTCAGCGACCTTCTTGCTCTGTGCCTTTTGTCTTTTGTAGCTGTTAACATTCTTGCACAATCTCTATTCATGTTAAATATTTCTTTCAGTTCTACTCAGGATATCCTTTTAATTGGTTCAGGATTCCTACTTTATTTTACCTTTGGAATTAACAGAGGATGTGTAGTAGTACTTCTTTAAAAATGCAGGTGATGCTTAGAGAAGATGCAGTCCTAGAGAATGACATAATACTTAATAGCACCTTCTTTCCACAAGAAATAGAATGACAAACACAAAGTTCTCTTAAAACTGGACTATGTCTCTATGAGGATCTATATTAGGGACTCTGAGTGGAAAGGATTAGGTACCTGTCACATTTGCTCTATATGTGAATAATTTAGACTCTAGAATTGTGACACACAAAATTAGGTTCATTAAGAGGCATCTACATAAAAATATTTCTTTAGGAATACATCGATAAAGTTAAGAATAACAATTTTAGAAGAACTCATTTGTAGAATTATAGAAATAATAATATATTCCCTAATTCCAAGTTGACAGAAACTGCAGATTTATGTTTTCCTGTCAAAAAGAAAAAAAAAAAATAGAACATAGCATTAGCTGACCCCTGGCTAGAAAAAAAAACAAATGGGAAAATAGCTTCAAAAAATACCAAAGTGAACTGGGGTTCACAAAGCTACAGAGTGAAAACCTGCCAAGCCAGAGTGCTCAGTACAGAAGGTGCATATATTGTAAAAGGTGAAATCTTTGCTTGAGGTGACACCATGAAAGAAATAGTGAATGAGCATCTCAGCACATATTTTTACAAATGCCAAGTGCTGCATTGGCTAAACAACAATGAATGTGTACTAACCACATTGTATCTACAGACATATTTGTGTTCTATAGGACACAGCCCTTAAAAGTGAAAATTTTCTATTTGGATTGCTCTATCTTGTAAAAGTGGAAGAAAAATTAAAGTGAATGAACACTTGTCACAGTGTGGATCAAAAAACAATTGTACTCTGAGAACTGCTGAATATTATAGATGCTTGGGCCATTTGGGGGCTGATTGTGGTGGACGAATTTTTGCTATGTGCAGGGTGGATGGATATCTGATGTGTAGGCAATGCATTCAATAGTGTGTGTTCTGACAGTGGAGGTATAAACTATACCATTGACTAATAATGGATATGAAGTTTTTGAAACACCAGCAATTTGATATGAAAATTAAAACTAGAATTTTCATAGGAACAAATCACACTCACTGGATACAACCTTAAAAATCAAAACCACCTTACAACAGATATCCTTGCATAAACATATTAACTGTGGCAATATTCATAATACTCAAAATATGGGACAACCCAGCTGTGTAGTAAATGATAAACAGGTAGGAAAGTGTGATATGCAAACACACACATGTGTGTGCACACATGCTAACGTGTTTTCAGCCACTAGAAGTATTAGGTCATGTGATCTGCTTGAAATCATTGAGTTAAGTGAAGTTCGCTGTTCTCAGAAAGATAAATATCATGTATAAACTCTCATATGAACAAGGCAGGAAAAAAGAAGTGGAGAACAGGAAAATATAAAAGGAAATACTATGAAACAAAATATAACGGCAAATTTTTCTAGCCCCTCGTTAAAAAAATTACGAGGAATGAATTTAATGAAGCATTTAAATGTCTATAGTGAACACCACATAAAGTCACATACTTTTCGCAAACAACATACACTTTGTTTAACCAATGCAGAATCTTTCTTTAATTTTAAAATTCTGAGTGCCAGTAGTTAACATCAAAGTTCATGCTAATACCACTATAATATTATGCCCGCATTCACATTCTGAAGAAATTGTACACTTTGGCTACTGCTTGTTCAAAATGAAGTTGAAATTTTTCTTTCAAAAAATAACCTTTAAGATACATACAGGAGGGGTTTCCAATATGGCAGCAAATAGTGTGAACAGTATCTAAGTGGCAGAAGATCAGAGACTGCAAAACCAGTAAGTAAACAAGAGGCTGGATCAAAAACACTGCTTTTGGTGCTTCTTGGACGGGAGGGAGCATCCTACGATTTGGGTACAATCAGATTCAGACCCCTTTTGGCAGTCTCCCGGGTCCAGGAGTCACAAACTGTGAGCCTCCTGTCCTTTCCACATACTCAAGCAAGTTCAGGCCCCCAGTTCCAGGGACACTCTGTTCCACCAGCCAGACATCTGATCCCTGCCATTCGCCTAAGGGTAGCGTCTGGATTCCTGTGACAGCATTTCAGTCTTCAAGCCACAGTTCTACTGGACCCCATTGGAGACAAGATGTACAATAAAATCGTACAGAATCCTGGATCTGAGACATCAGGGCCCAAAAGAATCTGAATCCCCGGAGGGCAGTGTATGGTAGGCTTGTAAGCTTCAAATCAGCTGCCTTTTGAATCCTCCTGGCTGCCACCTGAAGAGAACACCCCGGCAGTTGCCACCTGAGATACCTGCACGCCACCCTTCAAGGCACCCTTGCCGGCACCCCCGTCCTTCCCAGGTATCTGTGCCCGCACCTATTTCCTGCTACACTCCCTCACCAGAGCCTCTACCCTTCCAGGCAACCAGGACCACAGCCCTGCTCTTTAAGGCACCTGCACTGGTACACAGCCTTCCAAACAGACACCCCAGTGTTACTGCATTTGAAACTCCTGCACCCATTTGAGTTTCCCTAGACCTGTTTCCTTGTCCCAAAGACAAATCTAGACTCCAGAGAAAGGCAGAGCCAGTCTTTAGTGCAAATTCCAGGAACAAAAAGCTAAGAAAAACCAGAAACCTGCAGGCCACAGTAAGAGCACAATCAACATGGCTCCACCAGAACCCAACCACCACCTCCCCCCGCCAAAAAAAAAAAAATGGATATTCTAGTGCAGCAAAAACACAGAAAAATTATCTTACTTCTATGCTTATGCAGTTATTAGTGGCATATAAAAAAAAGAAACAAACAAATCTTTCAAAAAATATAGGAAAATAAAACCAGCTAAATAGAGGCCATCAAGGACAGACAGGAACCCACAGTCAAACAAGTGAAGAAAATTATTAAAACTCCTCAAGAATAGAAAATGGAATTAGAAACAAATAAGAAAACATAAATTGAGAAAACCCTGGAGATGGAAAATTTAGAGAAGAGATCAGGAACCATAGAGGTAAACATCACCAACAGAATATAAGAAATGGAGTAGAGTATTTCAGGCTTTGAAGATACAGTTGAAGATATCAATACATCTTTCAAAGAAAATATTAAAATGAAAAAGTGCCTGACACAAAACATTCAAGAAATCAAAGACACCATGAAAAGAATAAACATAAGAATAATAGGATGGATGAAAACCAAGATTCCAAGCTTGAAGTTCCAGAAAATATTTCTAGGAAAAACCATAAAAATTTAAATAGCCCCAGAACCAGTAAGAAAATAGAAGAAGCCATCAAAAAAACTCCCAGCCAAATGAAGAAAAAAGAAAATACCAGGACCAGATAGTTTTAGCGTGGCATTCTACCAGACTTTCAAAGAAGAGATAACACCAATGTTCCTCAAACCATTCCACAAGATAGAAACAGAAGGAACATAACCAAATTCATTCTATGAAGCCACAGTCATCCTGATAGCTAAACCACACGAAGACTGAACAAAAACAGAAAATTTCAGACCAATTTCCTTAATGATCATTAAAGCAAAAGTATTCAAAAAGATACTTGCAAACCGAATTCAAGCAAGGATGGTTCCACATACAAAAATCCAACAATGTAATCAATCATAAAAACAAACTGAAAGAAAAAAAATCACATGATCATCTCATTAGATGCGAAAAAAGACTGACAAAAATACTACACCGCTTCATGATAAAAGTTTTAGAGAGATCAGAAATACAAGGTCCATAGCTAACCATAATAAAGGCAATGTATAGCAAGCCAATAGCCAACATCAAACTAAATGGAGAGAAACTCAAAACAGTCCCACTAAAATCAAAGACAAAGTTGCCCACTCTTTCCATACAGTACTAGAAGTTTTAGCTAAAGCAATAAGACAACTAAAGGAGATCTAAAGGAATATAAATCAGAAAGGAAGAAGTTAAAATGTGGTTGTTCTCAGATGATTTGGTAATATACAGAAGTGACCCTAAAAATTCCACCAAAGAATTTCTGTAACAGAAAAACTCCTTCAATGAAGTGGCTTTGAATTAGGAAGATTAAGTTCAAAAAATCAGTAGCCCTCCTATATACAAAGGACAAATGGGCTGAGAAACAGTAGAAAACCACACCCATCACAATAGCCACAACTAATATAAACTATCTACAGGTAACTCTTAAGAAGGAAGTCAAAGACCTGTATGACAAGAACTTCAAGTCTCTGAAGAAAGAAATTTAAAAAGATACCAGAAAATGGAAAGATCTCTCATGGTCATGGATCAGTAGGATTAACATAGTGATAATGGTCATCTTACCAAAGGCAATCCACAGATTCAATACAATCCTTATCAAAATACCAACATAATTTTACACAAACCTTGAAAGAACAATTCTAAATATCATATGAAAAAACAAAAACAAACAAACAAATAGAATTAAAAAAAAAAAACCAGAAAAACTAAAACAATCTTATACAATAATAGAACTTCTGGAGTTATCTCCATACCTAACATAAAGCTATACTACAGAGCAATAGTAATAAAAACTGCATGGTACTGGCATAGACACAGGCTGGCTGATCAATGGAATTGAATCAAAGACCCAGAAATAAACCCATACACCTATGCACATTTGATTTTTGACCAAAAAAAAAAAAAAAAAAAGCCAAAGCTATATACTGGAAAACAGACAGCATCTTCAAGAAATGGTGCTGGTCCAACTGGATGTCTCATGTTGAAAAGTGCAAATAGATCCATACTTATTGCCCTGCACAAAACTCAAGTCAACGTGGATCAAAGATCTCAACATAAAAGCAGATACTCTAAATCTGCTAAAGGAGAAAGTGGGAAGAGCCTTGAACTCATTTGCATAAAAGACAACTTCCTTAACAGAACACCAATATCTCAGGCTTTAATTATGGGACCTCTTCAACCTGAAATAAAACACCAACAAGCCAAATAATCCAATTTAAACATGGGATATAAAGCAAAACAAAGAATTCTCAACAGAGGAATCTTGAATGGTGGAGAAGCACTTAAAGAAGTGCTCAAAGTTTAGCTCTGTCCCCATTTTATATTTGGATTACTTGGATTGTTGGTGATTAACTTCTTAAGTTTTTTATATATTCTGGATATTAGCCTCTCTCAGATATAGGGTTTCCCAATCTGTACTTTGTCATTTTGTTCTAAAAACAGTGTGTTTTGCTTTACAAAATCTTTTCAGTTTGATTAGGTCCCATTTACTGATTGTTGATATCAGATGTCAGAGAAACACTTAAAGAAATGCTCAAAGTGTTTAGTCATCAGGGAGATGCAAATCAAAACAAGCCTGAGATTTTTACCTTACATCCACAGAATGGCTAAGTTCAAAAATTTAAGTGACAACACATGCTGGAGTCGTTGTGGAGAAAGGAGAACACTTCTCCATTGCTGGTGGGAGGGTAAACTTGTACAACATGTTGGAAATCAATCTGGAGCTTTCCCAGAAGAATAGGAATAGTGCTACCTCAAGATCCAGCTGTACCACTCCTAGGCATATATCCAAAATATGCTCGACTATAAAACAAGGACATTTTCTCAACCATGGGCGAAGCAACTGTATTCATAATAGCCAGAAACTGGAAACAACCTAGATGTCCCTCAATGGAGGATGGCTACAGAAAATGTGGTACATTCACACAATGGAATACTACTCAGCTATTAAAGACAAGGAAATCATGAAATTTGCAGGTATATGGTTGAACAAGAAAAGATCATCTTGAGGTAATCCAGAAGCAGAAAGACACACATGGTGTATACTCACTCATAAACGGATATTAGCCACATGATATAAGATAAACATATTAAAATCTGTACTCTTAAAGAAGCTAAGCAACAAGGAAGTCCCTAGGGAAGATGCTCAATACCCATTCATAAGGACAAATGTAATAGACTTCAGAAGCAGGAGAAAACGGAACAGGACAGGTGCCTACCACAGATGGCCTCTGAAAGACTCTACTGATGGAGGAATTGAAGCAGAGGCTGAGACTCATAGACAAACTTTGGGCACAGTGCAGAGAATCTTATGAAAAAAAAGGGGAGATAGAAAGACCTGGAGAGGATAGGACCCCCCAAAGGAGAGGAACTGAGCCCTGGAGGCCCTGAAGAGAATGATACCCCAACCACTGACAATGTGAGAACCTAAAACCCCAGGTCAGATGTAGCCCTAAGACTCATTCTCCAAATGGGGTCCCTAGTAAGGAGAGCAGGAACTCCCTCTGGCATGAACTCTGTGGCAGGTTCTCTGATCACCTACCTGTGTTCGGTGTAGCCTTGCCAGGCAACAGAGGAAAACAATGCAACCAGTCTGATGAGACCTGATAAGCTAGGGTCAAATAGAAGGGGAGCAGGACCTCTCCTATCTGTGGACTAGGGGAGGGTCATCGGGGGAGAAAAGGAAGGGAGGGTGGGATTTTGAGAAGATGAAGGAGGGGGCCACAGCCAGGATACAAATTTAATAAATTGCAATAAATGATTAAATAAGCTCTTTGAATTTTATTGCTCTAAACTTCTACATACTCTAAGATGCCCATAGTAATCTGAATACCTTTTCTTCCTGTGTTACTGTCAACTTGTCTCCTATTAACAAACAGCAGTTACTGTTCTTAAGAGGTACTGGGCACAATTTCTAAACCATCACTGCATAACTTTGCCTTAAATATTTTCTCTTCCAGATGTAATGATCTAAACCTGAATCCTTTCTGCATCCATTTTTGAGACTATCAAAAATACTTAGGACTGAGTATCTTCCCTAGGGTCCTCCTTGAAGTTTAGCTTCTTTAGGACTATAGATTTTAATGTGTTTATCTTGTATTATATGGCTAATATCCACTTATAAGTGAATATACATCATGCGTGTCTTTCTTCTTCTGGGTTATCTTACTCAGGATGAACTTTTCTAGTACATCCATTTGCCTGCAAATTTCATGATTTTCTTGTTTTTTAAATAGTTGGGTAGTATTTCATTGTGTAAATGTACCACACTTTCTGTATCCATTCATTCATTGAGGGACATCTAGGTTGTTTCCAGATTCTGGCTATCACAGATGAAGCTGCTATGACCATAATTTAACAAATGTCTTCAGTGAATGGTGGGGCATATTTTGAGTACCTGCCTAGGAGTGGTATAGCTGGATCTTGCAGTAGCACTATTTCTAATTTTCTGAGAAAGCTCCAGAATGATTTCCAAAGTGGTTTTACAAGATTACATTCCCACCAGCAATGGAGAAGGATTCCCCTTTCTCCACAACCTGTCCAGCATGCATTATCCCTTGAGTTTTTTATCTTAACCATTCTGATGAGTGTGAGATGAAATCTCATGGTCTTCTGATTTGAATTTCTCATATGACTAGGAACATTGTGCATTTCTTTAAGTTTTTCTGCCATTTGATATTCCTTTGCTGAGAATTCTCTCCTTAGCTCTGAACCTCATTTTTTTAAATTGGATTACTTGATTTGTTGGTAATTAAAGAGTTCTTTATAATTCTGGATATTAGCCCTCTGTTAGATGTAGGGTTGATGAAGATCCTATCCCAGTCTGTAGTCTGTAGTTTAGTTCTGATGACAGTGTCCTTTCTTTTACAGAAGCTTTTCAGTTTCATGAGGTCCCATTTATTTATTATTGATCTTAAAGCCTGTGCTGTTGGTAAACTATTCATGAAGTTTTCTCCTGTGCCAAAGATGTCAAGGCTCTTCCCCACTTTTTCTTCCAACAGATTTAGTGTGTCTGGTTTTATTTTGAGATCTTTGATCCATTTGGATTTTACTTTTTTTTGTTTGTTTGTTTTCTTTTTTAATTTTATTTTTCTTTTTGGATTTTACTTTTATTTAGGGTGATAAATATGTATTATATATTTTCTACATGGAGAGATCCAGTTAGTCCAGACCATTTTTTTTTTGTCAAAAATCAGTTTTTTGTAGGTGTGTTGGTTTATTTCTCAGTCTTTGATTCAATTCCATTGATCCACTAGATGTACAGGATTGTTTTAGGAAATAGGGTTTATTGTTTTTCTATATGAAATTAAGAAGTGTTCTTTCATGGGCTATAATTTTTTTTTTTTTTATTAGAATTGCATTGACTGTAGATTGCCTTTGGCAGGATGGCCATTTTCACTACGTTAATCCTACTGATCCATGAGCATGGGAGTTCTTTTCATCTTCTGATATCTTCTTCAATTTCTTTCCTCAGAGACTTGAGGGTTTTTTGTTTGTTTGTTTGTTTGTTTGTTTGTTTGTTTGTTTTTCATACAAGTCTTTCATTTGCTTGGTTAGAGTCACACGAAGGTACTTTATGAAATTTGTGGCTATTATGGAGGGTTTCTTTTTTTTTAACTAATTTATTCATCACTATTTATTCACTTTGTATCCCCATCCCTTGTCTTCTCCCAGGCCCACCCAAACTCCCTCTCCTCACTGTAGGCCCTTTTTCTAGTCCCCTGCTAGGAGAGGACCTCCTCCCTTCTATCTAATCCTAGCTTATCATGTCTCATCAAGGCTGGCTGCATCATCTTCCTCTGTGGCTGGGCAAGGCTGTACCCCCACTCTAAAGGGGGAGGTGATTAAAGAACCTGATACTGAGTGCATATTGGAGATAGCCCCTGTACCCCTTACTAGGGAACCGACTTGGAAACTGAGCAGCCTATAGGCTTCCTCTGAACAGGGGGTATAGGTCCTCTCCATGTAAGGACCTTGGTGGGAGTATGGGTCTCTGCATAACCCCTGGGCCCATTTTGGCGCTGTTCATCTCCTTGTGGAGTTCTTGTCCATTTCAGGCCTTCCTATCTCCCTCTTCTTCCATAAGGTTTCCAGCATTCTGTCCAACATTTGGCTATGGGTCTCAGTATCTCCTTCGATACCCTGGTGGGTAGAGTCTTTCAGCGGTTCTCTGTGGAAGACTCCTGTCCTGTTCTCTGTCTTCTCCTATTTCTGATGTCTATCCTATTTGCTCTTCTGAATTAGGATTAGGCATCTTCCCTAGGGTCCTCCTTTTAGTACTTTAGCTTCTTTAGGACTATAGATTTTATTATGTTTATCCTATATTATATGGCTCATAGCCACTTATAAGTATGTGTATACAAAATGTGTGTCTTTCTGCTTCTGGGTTACCTCACTCAGGATGATTTTTTCTAATTCCATCCATTTGCCTGCAAATTTCATGATTTCCTTGTTTTTAAGAGCTGCGTGGTATTCCATTGTGTAAATGTACCACAATTTCTGGATGCAATTCTTCTGTTGAGGGACATCTATTTTCTTTCCAGATTTTGGCTATTATGAATAAAACTGTGATGAATATAGTTGAGAAAATGTTCTTGTTGCATAGTAGAGCATCTTTCATATTTCAGTAGTGGTATAGCTGGATCTTGTGATAGCACTATTTCTAATTTTCTGAGAGGCTGTCTCTGACATTGACTCTGTTGCCTGCTCTTTGATCACTTCCCCTTAGTGGGGGGCCCCTTGCCAGCCAACAGGAGAAGACACAGGTAGTCCTGATGATATTTGAGAGGCTGAGGTTAAATGGTAGGGGAGAAGGGCTACTATTTCTGAGAAATAGGGGAGGTGAATAATAGGGCAGAGGAAGGGGGGATGAGACTGGGAGGAGATGAGGTAGGGGGCTACAATTGGGGTATAAAATAAAAAAATTATATAAAAAATAAATTTAAATGAAAAAAAATTAGGTACTCAAATCACTTTGAATAACTTCAACTATGTACCTTCATTGAAGTCACTGTGGGGATCTGTACACTGGAGAGTGATTCTATTGATAGCAGAGACAAGCCCAAAGTTGCTAGTTCTAACTATATTAGTTCCTGATTTTATTTATAGCCTATCTTCCCTTGGGGCCTCATCACATCCCTTAACATCTAGCCAGTAATAGGATCACAACTATGACATAATTCATTTGTGAAAATATAGGAGGCATTATACATGCTAAATTGAGCTGTGTATTTAATTCTATGAAACCAGTAGGTTTCACAAAGAACCGAATTAAATTCATTTAAACAATCATTTACTTGACTTAATGCACACTAATGAGACATAATGACTTTAACATAAATAAATATATTTGAAAATAAAAAAGGAGGGGGTGGGATTAGGAGGAAATGTGGAAGGGGGCTACAGCTGGGATACAAAATGAATAAACTGTAATTAATATAAAAATAAAAATTTAATAAAAATATGACAAGAGTATGGTTATTAGCCTTTTTTCAATTAACTGAGACTCCAACACTAATCTATCTTCATTCTCACCCTGAGTCTTTTCCAGAGGATAACAAAGATTGTTTTTTGCATGTGTTTTCTCTTTCCCATATTAGACTTTTAAAGCACTTACCAAAGAAACTTGTGATTAATGGCAGTTAAAACTTATTGGACTTGAAGGACAAATACTTGCTTCACCAGTTAAGAGAACAAGCTAATCAAAATGAAAAAGTGCAGGACAAGAGGGATCGTAGAGAGAGGAGACTGAATCTGTATGGATCTGCTTGACATGATGAGCTGAACTGTTAACTATCCATTTGCTGCATCACAAACTCGACACAACCTCTGTCGGTATTAAAAATGATGGAGTTGTTCTAGAAGAAAAGTATAAAACTGCTCAAATTAAGCCTCTCTATTTTTATAGCTCTGGCTGGTATTATTCCAGTCTCTTCACAGTGTCTTTCAGAAACAGGAAATTTTCCTACCTCCACAGTTACAAATCCTCCTCTAACGACCCAGTCAAGTTGTTTCTTCAGGGACTGTGCTTCATACTTCAACATGAAATTGAGACTGAACTTTTTACTTGCTGAAAGGTAACACAATTTTCTTTCCTACACTGTGGCCTCATTCTTCACCTTTGCAATGACCTCAAACGGGTGGGCTCCTCACATATTTCAACACTAGGTTTCCTGTGAATTGGAGAGGAATCAGTTTGCAAAGGAAGCAGAAATCCTTTTCAGTGGAAGAATGCCAAGTAACAATTCCAAGATGCCACGTTGTTCTTTGCTTCAAGTTCATAAAAAAAAGAGAGAGAGATCATTTCTGATATTAACAAGCAGTATATATCAGTGTAAGATAGCTTTTCTTACAATCTTGCTTTTCAGTTAATTTCTGCAAAACAACAAAAGAAATGAGTAAAACAGGCAGAGGTTACTAATTGCCTAAAAATTATTGTGTGCTTAATAGTATGCTTATATCAAAAGCAAAAGATATGCTTCATAAATTGTATGGAAAGATTGCTAATCAAAAATTTTGTCTTTATTGAAAATGTAGAAAAGGTTTGTGAACATGTAATGTGCTTGTACAAAATATACTAAGCTTTACTGTACTTGTAAAATTAAAGTGCCCTTTTGTTCTTCTTAGAGCCCCAGAGAAGCTTCTTTTGCATTCCTGCTCTAGATATGCTGATCAATGCAGTAAGTTAGCACAGGAACAAAACAGTGTGACATCTACGTGACATAGTGATGTCACTAACTTTCCCAGGGTTAAGAACTCAAACATAGGAGAAAATATACAACATTGAAATGTTTCTCCTTGTCATAAATACCCCTTTCTCTTTTCTGAATGACCTTGTAAAGAATACTTGTTTGTTGAAGGTCCCCAAGGGGCAATAAAAAGAAAAAGATCCTGTGATTAATATTAAAAAAATTAAAATTACATATACATAAACACATCACTGTGCAAGTTGCTCCCAAAGGCATTTCTTGACCTCAAATGCCTGGTTGATGTGGCATGTTCACTGGCTAGTACTTGTCCATCAGCTAGTTCACTGAATGCCCTGATTTCTCTTCTTTCTTTCAGCCTTCTTAGACACAGAAGTCCTCTATGATCTCATAATATTTTACAGTTTTTAGTATATTCATATAGCCTTGTGATTAACAGGATTCTTTATGATAACTTAAAATATTTCATAAATCTCGTTTTCCAAATAACTCTTCTATGTTTCAGGAAATATTTACGTAATTAGTTTTCTGGGTGAAATGCTAATACTTAAGAGATATAGCCACGAATCTGAAAGAGAGCAAGGGAGTGGGAGGTATAAGGGAATGACTTGGACGAAGAAAAGGAAAGAGGAAAATTATGTACTTATCTGTAAAAGTAACTTATTCACCTGATGCAATTGCCATCTTGGAGGCTTACTGCTGAATAAAGTCACCCTTTCTGGTGCTCTCTGAACTCAGGCTGGCTGATTCAACTCAGCTGTTGTGGCTCAAACTCCTCTCCAAGCTGACTGATTCAAACTGGCTTCTCTCAACTTCTGACTCAATTCTTCTGCTTGCCCTCAAACTATCTCTAACAATCTGTTCTAATCTTCTCATTTACTTTCTCATTCTCTAGCTCATTCTGTCTATTCACTTCTGTATAGCTTGTTCTCTCATCAACTTCTCTCTGTAACTGTTCAAAATGAACAGGTTTTCCTCAACTAAAAGTACTCCCAAGAGAATTAAAGCAAAAGCTATATATTAGCAGAATGTATTTGTGAGGCAAATATGTGAACAAGATTATATAAGCAGACAATAAGGAGTCAGATGGGTTATATAACAAAGCGTTGTCTCTACAAACATATAATAAAAAGATGTGCAATCATAAAATAAACAAACACATAAACCATAAAGAGCAGAAAATATGTTCAAATTTGGGCCTCAGTTTAACAACTTTGGAGAAACACAAATAGTACTGAAATAGTCGACTATACAAAAGACTGCCAAAATAAAAAACTACATCAAGCTCTGATGAGGATCAAAAGTAACTGAAACTTATCATAATCTGTTGCTAGCAATGCAAATGATGTGTGCATTTTGACAATAATTTATGAATTTCTTATCAAATTCAGCACCTGTAATACTACTCAACAGTCACACATGTATTTATTTACCCTGAAGAAATGAAAGCTCATTTTTATAATCTCAACCCAGATGCAAGGCTGAAAAGACCTCACATATTCTTCACTTAGGAAAGGTATAAATAATTGTTGCAGAGTAATGTTGTTGAGACTTTATTACTGTAAACACAGATGAAAAATTCACATTATGACACAATGCATATTTCTTGTACATGTTTAAAAGAAACTTAAAATCTAAACCAGATAATGTAAAAATAAATTAAACTTTGTAAATAAAAAGGGGAAAGAAACAGAATACAAAAACTAATAATGTTCTTTAAATGTATAACGTTTACTTGAAGACAGTTTATTTAAAATTGGAGTTAGATGGAGAGTTAATGTAAATAAATTCAAGCAGAAAGTCTAGTAAGCAGAAATTGTTGCATTAATTGCAGGCATGATTATAAAGTTTTCTTGTATCCAAAATATATGAGTATGTTTTGTAAGTCTACAAACAGCACTTTTTTCAAAAACTTTAAGAACTTCCATCATTACCCATGATTAGCAATGTGCAATATCAGAGCAAAATAAAAGAAAAATCCAGCCACAAAGTAGTGCCTAGGAAAACTTCAGTCATTTCTTTTTTAAAAAAATCAATTTAATTTAATTTAATTTATTTATTTATTGTTCATCTTTTTTAATTTATTTTTTATTAATTATTTTATTCACTTTGTATCCCCCTGTAGCTCCCTCCTCCTTCCCTTCCCAATCCCTCCCTTTCTTCCTCTTCTCCACAAATACCCCTCCCAAGTTCACCTATAGGGGAGGTCTTCTTTTCCTACCTTCTGATCATAGTCTATTAGGTCTCATCAGGAAAGGATGCATTGTCTTCCCCTATGGCCTGGTTGTTCACCCCTCAGAGGGAGGTGATTAAGGAGCAGGCCAATCAGTTTATCTCAGAGGCAGTCCCTCTTCCCATTACTATGGAACCCATTTGGACACTGAACTGCCATGTGCTACATCTGTGCAGGGGTTCTAGGTTATCTCCATGAATAGTCCTTGGTTGGAGTATCAGTCTCAGGAAAGACCCCTGTGCTCAGATTTTTTTTTTTCTGTTCGTTTGTGGAGTTCCTGTCCTCTCCAGATTGTACTGTTTCCCACTTCTTTCATAAGATTCCCTGCACTCGCCACTTCTGATGAGAACTGATAAACTAAGATCAGAAAGAAGGAGAGGAGGACCTCCCCTATCAGTGGACTTGGGGAGGGGCATGCATGCAGAAAGGGGGGAGGGGGGACCAGGAGGGGAGGAGGGAGGGGCTTATGGGGGGATAAAAAATGAATAAAGTATAATAAATAAATAAATAGATAGATAGATAGATAGATAGATAGATAGATAGATAGATAGATAGATAAATAAATAAATAAATAGAAAAGATTCCCTGCACTCTGCCCAAAGGTTGGACATAAGTCTCAGCATCTGCTTTGATAGTCTACAGGGCAGAGCCTACCTCTGTGGTAGGCTCCTAACTTGTTCCCTGTTTTCTCCTTCTCTGATGTCCATCCTCTTTGCCTTTCTGGATGGCGATTGAGCATTTTAGCCAGAGTCCTCCCTCTTAATTAGTTTCTTTAGGTGTACTGATTTTAGTAGGTTTGTCCTATATTATATGTCTATATGAGTGAGTATATTCCACGTGTCTTTCTGCTTCTGGGATAGCTCATTCAGGATGATCCCTTCCAGTTCCCACCATTTACCTGCAAATTTCATGATTTCCTTATTTTTCATTGCTGAGTAATATTCCATTGTATAGATGTACCACAATTTCTGAATCCATTAGCCATCACGGAAATGCAAATCAAAATGACCCTGAGATTTCACCTTACACCCATCAGAATGGCCAAGATCAAAAACTCAAGTGACATCACATGCTGGAGAGGTTGTGGAGAAAGGGGAACCCTCCTCCACTGTTGGTGGGAATGTAAACTTGTACAGCCACTCTGGAAATCAATCTGGCAATTTCTCAGACAACTAGGAATAGCGCTTCCTCAAGATCTAGCTATACCACTCCTAAGCATATATCCAAAAGAGGCTCAAGTACACGATAAGGACATTTGCTCAACCATATTTGTAGCAGTTTTATTTGCAATAGTGAGAAGCTGGAAACAGCCCAGATACCCCTCAACTGAGGAATGGATTTAATCACTTCTTATGTGCCTTTTAGTTGTGATCTTGTGATACATAGTTCAGGGATATTTTACTTGATTTGAAAAAGTTAATTTGATCTGCTCAATAATGAAAGAAAAACTATAAAAGTGTATTCTTCTGGGACCATAGAGCCCAGAAGAGGGGGACAGATTCCTTGGGGCTGAACTTTTAGGCAGTTATGATCTGCAGTAAGGATTCTGGGTTGTTGTTGTTTTTCCTTGAATTTTCAAGACAGGGTTTTTCTGTGTATCAAGCCCTGACTGTCCTGGACTCTCTTTGTAGAACAGGGTGGCCTCAAACTCAAAAAGATCCACCTGACTCTGCCTCCCAAGTGCTGAGATTTAAGGCATGGGCCAAGGCACACAGCTCATCTGCAAGAGCAGTAAGTACTCTACGCTGAGCCATTGCTCTAGCCTCTTTCATTGGTCTTATGCTTCTTCATTCTTTAGAGGATGGCTTAGTATTAGCCTTACAAAGATTAACATGGAAAATATTGCCAGAGGTATTCTTCTTAGATACTGCCCTCAGCAGAAATTCCTTTTTAATTGACTGAGATGCAGATTCAAGATCCCTTTGCTGACAGAGTTCTTGTCCACTTCATATTTTGTTTAGCTCCTTATCTATGAATAATTTACCTCTAATGGTTTGGTCTCACACTTTAAAGACATGACCTTAAATTATTTTCCTCCTTGATAACAAGATTAATATGTATCCCCTTGGTTATTCTGTCTGTTGTGTTTCTGGGTAGACATTCCAATTGCTAATGTCTGGCTTAAGAAGCATTTACTAAGCAAAACACTGCAATGAACTTTATTAGTTCATTTACTCTAAATGTACTCTTGTGCATAATAATGTGCAAAGAGCTTTCATATTTATTACTCATTTATATTTTACTGTTACTCATAATAACCTGGAGAGCTTGTGAGTAAATATAAATACCTTATTTTTTTAAATGTAAACTGAGGGCTTAAAAAGTAATGTGCCCTGACCTCTGAGATCTGAAGAGGTAGACAGGGTTACCTGTCACCTACCTGTCCTAGCTCATGCTCTCTGTACACACCCACACCATTTGTAACTCAACTCTTAGAAGAATGGGAGTGAGAAGCAACTACAGATGCTCCATAACGTTCATTTCTTTTAAACTTAAATTTTTTTACTTTCTTGTAATAGCATGGGCTTACTCTCTGTTTTTACATATAAATATTTAATAGCCATAAACATGCCCTGTGCCCTGTTGTGTGCCCAAGAGATACATGACTAGGTCCACAAAAACCAGGTAGTATTATAACAGCAAAATCTAACACACTCAGCATCTTTTTTCTCTTCCATTCTTATTAATTTTGCATGAAATGTGCCAATAAATTAACTCTTCGCATCCACTCTGTAAGATATGCTGATGCTTAGGTTTTCTAGTTTTATGAGAGGAATGAAATAGTCTAGTATAGAAAAAGTCAGTAAAGGGGAAAAAATGAAGTGGGAAATAAAATTAAGGGTTATGCCTTGCTTTTGGGGAAGTTTTATGGCAATTACTTCATCATGAGTAGATTTGACTCCTAGTTTGGAATTATTCTTTCTAAGTTAGTCTTAGTTAACAGAACATGCCCTTGCCCATCAGTGAGGAAGTGTAGTAAGGAGCATCACTAAAGACCACTGGCAACTGTCGAACTCTTAGTTAAGAATCACACACAAAAACACACAATTACAAATGGCTCAGTATCAATACAAAGGACATACATATATACTAAATACAAGATCAGTGGTAGCTATAAAATTACTGCTAATATCATGGAATAAAATGAAAACAACAGAAATTATTTCAAGCACATGTATGGTAAATATAACAATATTTATGTCTAGATAATCAAATAGCCCAAAGGTTTCTGAATTCTGTATGTAATTCCAACAATTAAAATCACATTAAAGCATTCATAGATGTCTTTTTAATGTTGCTACTGTTTTTTGTTTTCTTTTATAATTAATATTCACATTAATATTTATAAGCAAAATCTTTTGTTTTAGAAATGTAAAATATATATCTAAGTTATTAAATATTGCTTGTTTGGAAATTGTTATTAATGTTATAGCTTCTCATATTTTCTTCTTTTATTATTTTCCTTTATTTTCTTCTTTTCGAATGCTTTGAATAAGCTTCTTGGTTAGGGACACAAAATCATACTTTAATTTTTTTTTTTTTTGCATGTATTCTAGAGTAAAATCGGTCTCTTTCTTTCATGGTATACACTCGCACAAATACAAAGAGTGGAGAATTTGTTTATCAGTCTCAATAGTCAAATACTTGTTGCTGTTGCAAAAAAATGGATTCAGTTCTCAACCCCTAAGTGAGTTGCTTGCTCAAAACTGTCAATAGCTCCAGATCAAGGCTATCTAAGATATTCTTCTTGCCTTGGTAGTTACTGGGACTCACATAGATGCACACATACAAAAAAAAAAAAAAACCCACGCACATACACACATGTATGCACACAAATACTTAAATAATTTTTTTCAAGAGATATATAAAAAAGCTATTGAAAATTTTTTTCTTTCTTGTTTTTCCTCTTGAAGAAAAACTTTCTTTGTTATTTAGGTTTGACATAGAAACTAGTGAGTTTCATTATTGTATTTGCACACAAATGTGTCATTATACTTCTCTTTCTTTCATTGGCATTATTTTTATTTCTTGAGAAAAGACAATTCAACGTTGTCAGAATTTACATCATTTTCTGCTTTAATTTCATCAATGGTTTTAAAGCAAATACTGTATTTCCTTAAACTTGAACTGTTGTTTCAAAATTTAATTACTTTGTAATTTTTCTAGATATATCACAAATATTTTACTAAGCTTAAACCCTTATCATTTAACTGTTTATCTACTACTAATAACAAACAACTATATACAGACTACTTCTTCCCTTCTGTAAACATCATTCATTATTTCCATCTTGGTCAGTTAGCTATTTTGTTATTCCTTAACTCAGCACAAAAATTTGGCTTTGTAAAATTTCAGTTGAAAGCTTAATGAGTTTGTCCATATCTAGTCAGTTAAATATATGCCAAGCGACTCTTGAGACAAATTGTTATTCTAGGTCCTGGTTCATAATTCCAATCATGAGAGAAGAAGGCACCTGTTTTGGGAAGATGATATTAAAGTCCTGAAATACAGATGAGAAAAATAGTTTAAAAATCAAGTCAGTGAGAAGACTGGGTCACAAATAAGAGAAGAGTCAAATATTATATTGATACAACAAATAGTACAAGGAAGAATTTTTATAATAATGCACCTTGTTTGAAAAGCACACTATCCATTGACTTAGACATAATAATGTAAACATTGTTTAAGTCTTCCAGCAAATTTAGGAGGAAAATAACCATCATTTTCTTGGAGGTTCGTTCATCTCACTAAAAGTAATGTATTCTGAGAAAAAAGACTGTTACTTCCAGGCAGATCTTCTTGTAGGGGAGAATGTGACTAAACTCTCTCCTGAAGGTAAAGTTTCTTTTTTATTTAAAGACTCAGTTGAGTCATGTGATGTTTTGCTAAGCGCTGCCTTGTGAGAGGGTATGTGATGTTTTGCTGTGAGTTCTTCCCTGCAAGGGCTGGGCTTTGGCCAGCTGAGAACATCTGTGGGTAGATTTGGAGGAAAGAATTTTTTTTTTTTTTTTTTTTTGAGAAGAAAGGATTTATTTCAGTTTTCAACTCTTAGGTCAAAGTCCATCCTGATATGGAAGTCAAGGCAACAGTCAAGGCAGAAGCTTAGAGTCAAGAACTGAATTAGAGACCATGGAGGAACACTGTTTACTGGCTTGCTCCTCATGGCTTACTAAGCCTCCTTTTCTATAGCTCTCAGGAACACCAACTCAGAGGAAGCATCCCTCTACACACATATACAGTGGACTGTGCCCTTACACATCAATCCAGAAAGAGCACCACAGGCTAGCCCACAGGCCAGTCACATGGAAACATTTCTCAGTTGAGGTTCCCTCTTTTCAAATGAGTCCAGTTTGTGTCAAATTGGCACAAACCTACCTAGCACAGCATTGGGAGAAGATTTTATATATCCCATGGAGAGTGAGACATCACTTTTTGGGTCAGCATTGCTGCACTGATCTTCATTCTTCAACACTTGACTTTGCAGAGAGAAATGTTTCAGAGAACTTCTCATTGCAGTCCAACTGGGTCTTGCGGCTTTCACTGACTTGTGCTGATTCGTGTTGCTGCTTGGTGTTGGCCTTCAGACTGAACTGCTGGTGTCCTGATGACTGAGTTTGGTAGTCCTCTAAAGACCTATTGACCCTAATCAGTATGAATTAAGTAAAAGAGGTCTACAGCATTTTTCCCTACTAATCTCCTACCTAAGATTGTGGCACTTGAAGGGAGGTAAAGCTGTTTAAGAACCTTAAATAAAGTAGGTTTGGTGAAAAAAAATGCCTAAGCCTATACAGTCCAAATCATTTCTCCATTGAGTTTTATGAACCTGAAGGATATATAAAGACCATTCATTTTGTATATCAGACCATCAGCACACATTTTGTTATCTCCAGTTTGCTTCCAGTGATGCTGTTTCCCTCTGCCTTCCATTTTGAGCTGTTTCTTAATCGTCCACCACTTATATCTTTGTTGAACATATAAAAAATTGAGCTTTTTTTATATTAAGACATTTTAAATGTCTTTAAAGGCATAAGAATATACATCAGGCCATATGTAATACAACATTTTAATAAGTTCCCCCAGACAGATTTTAACCTTAGTGTTTTATAATTTTAATACTTTAAGGTATATATTCTGGAAAAAAAATCATCTATTGTCCTGGATTTTAAAAATGAAAACAGTATTGATTCAGGTTCCCCTCCCCCCAATGTGTAATTTAAAAAATATTACATGGTTGACATTAATGAACGTGCCAAAAGGAATGGGGAAAAAGCCCACAAGGCCTTAAACCTACACAAAGAACTATAGACATGTGTAAAGCTTCCAGTAGGAGAGTATTCTCCCCAGGGAAGAGAATACCAATTGGATACCCAGAACCAAATGGTCTTCCTGAAACATGCAAGTAAGTAATATTATATCGACTCAATGGGTTATATTTAGGAATATATATTATATATTTAGGCATACATAATATTTATTATACATATATAAGTACGCAATAAATATTAGTGATAAAGAGGCCATGAATTGTGAAGGAATGCAGAGAGGGTTATACAGGACAGCTTGGAGGAACAAAAGGAAAGAAGGAAATGTAATTAAATTATAATGTCAAAAGTAAACAAAAACTTGAAAATGATATTAAATTGGGTCATCTAATTAAATGCTTTTATTTTAAAGGCAAATTATCAAGTATCCATGAATGTGAGCCTTTTACTGTAAAAACTAATTGATTAGTTGCCTACTACAGAGGATACTAAATCTTCCTATGTTACTATTACTCTCACAGTGTATGGAGGAATGGAGAGCAAGGACATAGTGTAAAAGGGAATTAACTTGAGTGAATGAAGCATGACAATGACAGACATTTGAAAGAAGAGGTTAACAGAAGGTTTACTAGTTCTCAGCAATGTAGAAGCTGATAGTTTCAGAGGAGGGGAGAAAAGGGTAGAAGAATCATTGTAATTCTGGAAATGTAAGAAAAAAGAAAAGAGAGGACAAGGTTTAATATCCATTCCAATTTCTTAGAACTTATCTATCTTCATTAGCATTCTTTCCTATTATATTAGTTTTATGGTATACTCCCATTAATTTTAGTTAACAGTACAAAAAATAATTAATACAGACTAGTAGAGATGAAAATTTAACCTTTTATTATTTTCCAGAAATAACAATGAAGAGTTTTATCTTTTACTAAGTCTATCTATGTTCATCATTGGCATAAATGCTATATTTATTAATCTGTAACATAAATGTTATATTTATTCATTTGTGATAGACAGTTAAGTAGTGATTTTTTTTAATCTGATGCAGAACATAGCACAGTTACAGTGTCTCCTTCACTACATCTTATTCTTAATTTTGGAGGTTGCTATGTATTGTTATGTCCTAAGCTGGAAATGTTTTATAAGGGTAACATATGTAGGCCTCTATACAGGTCAACCATGACAACTCGCTAATGGTATTGGGCATCTAAGGATCAAGATCAGTGATAAAGCACCAGTAGTGCACACAGCAGACACCACAATCAAATATTTTCACTTTCAGAGGGTTTGTTGTTGGTTACCCATTATTACGACTTACTGATAGTTGATAATGGATTCTTGCTATGCAAAGTTAGGAAACTAAAATACTCCATTTACCTCGATTTTTGTTGTTTGTATTGGTATTTGTATTGTTTTTATTGTTATAATTTTATGTTTTTCTTTCTTGAACTATAATATTTATTATAAACACTATGTTAAATATTTCAGAATTCTGAAGCTTAATGCTTAATTGACTTTAAGAATCTTTGTTAGAACATTAATTATAACAAAGATTATCAATAAATGTTAAAACCACTGAAATAAAGTAATGATGAACACTATAGATAGTCTCATCATATTGATCATTGTATTAAGTTTGGTGGAAAACACATTGGTGAAAAAGCATTGCGGTTATCACCCTAAACAAGCAATTAGATTAAAACAGAAAGGGAAAACTCATATTATATGCTTCCTGATGTGGGGTAGTATGAATAAAAAAACATTACCCAAATCATGAGGAAATGAACAAACATAGAAATTGGGAAATTAGTGAAATAGCTTTTCTAGGTTCCTTTCAATCTTGAACAGTGCTATGAATAGCCAACCATGAAAGATAAGGGTGCTTTCTGTGGTGGAAGAAGACCAAAAAGGCACAATTACACAATGGGGAGAAATTTTATCAGTGCTAAGAGGTACACTTTCAATATATTTATATATAGGTGTAGAATGGATCTGATATAAAATTATTGTATCCATATTGCATTTTTTTTTCTACCATGGCCCCATGTGTATTGAGAGTATTGTCCTGTGCCACCTGGCCTGGCTCTACTTTTCTTTACATGTGCATTTGGTATATTTGGCAGGTTTCAGAGCAGTTTCCTGCTTTTATTTGTTTTCAAATACCCCTAATCCAACCCTGCTGCAAGAAGAATTATAGATGACATGATCTTTCCCTACCAAACGCCTAGATCAGACCCTCCGACTAGGACTGGTTGAGACTTAATTCAAGCCATTTTATTCTACTTCTTAAATCCTAAGCCTATTGTTAAATTTGTTTGAGGTTTTAAATTTCTTCCTGGGACCAGCAGCACATTGCAATTCTTATGCTTAATATGTGTTAAATATTTAGAGAAGGACCTATACAAAAATTTCCATAAAATGTCAAAATAATATTTTCATATTTCTAGCTTTAGAGAGAGAAAGGAAGAGGGGAAAAAAGAAAATGCTATTTATGAGCTGAGATAAAGAAAATAGGTAGATTATCAGTTCTAATTTTTCTTACTTCAATACTGCTATGAATGTTCAAAATAAAAACCATTAGAAAAAAATTGTGTCAATAAGTCAAGACTTGAGAATAAAAGACAACTTTTTATAATTGTAAATACTATGAGTTTATTTACAACTTGTACCTATTTAAATTTTTATGCTTTTAAAATATAAGGGAAATACGTATTTCATTTCGGTCTAATTTCACTTCAAAAAATTATATCCTCTGAAAGCACAATATCCCAGTTAAGTATAAGCCAAAATATTTAGAATATATTAAATTCAGTCATCCTTACTAAAAGTAGTTATTATTATCTCTTCAGTTATTCATATTAGAGGAAGACAGTCCTGATGAGACCTGATAGACTAAGGTCAGATGAAAGGGAAGAGGACCTCCCCTATCACTGGACTCGGGGAGGGGCATAGAAAAAAGACAACTTTTAACTGTCCCTCTTTCAATGGTTTATTTTCTAATTTTTAAAAAATTTTCATACAATATTATTTTATAATATATTTCTATTCCCAACTGTTCCCATATCTTACTCCGTCCCCCCATTCACTCAACCTCATACTCCTTTTCTTTCAAATAAGCAAAAACCCAAATACAAAAACCACCAAAACCAACCAAGCAAACAAACAAACAAAAACACACCCAGGGAGAAAACAAACAAGTGTGATTTCTGCGGGTAAACTGATCAAGCATGAGCCCTGCTCTGGGGTATGCGTGATATAGCCAATGTCATCGTATCGGAAAGAACTGATTTTCCCTCTCCCAGCATACATCAATTGCTCACAGCGTCTTGGTTTAGGGGGAATTTGTATATACTCCTCTATTTCTATGCTGGAGTCTTGTCTGGATTGAACTCACACAGGACTTGGGTGTGCTGTCGTGATCTTTATGAGTTCATATGTGTATTAGCTCTGCCCTTTTGTGGCTAAAGAATGCTGTTTCCTTGGAGTCACCCCGCACCTTTGGTTTTATAACTTTCTGAATCCTCACCTCTTCTTCTTTATGTGTCCCTGAGCCTTGAAGAGAGAGGTTTGATATGGCCATCCCACTTAAGACTGATAAAAGTGTTTTTTAAAGATAATTCTTAAATAGTAGAACGACAATTATTACATGAAAATAAGGTGACTCAGAAAACGAAAAGCCATGATTTGTAGTATTCCTTGCATTTGCACGTTCTATATTCTTATCATCACTGATTTGTTTGTGTGACTTTGTTTTTAAGGGCCTAAATGACATTTCATAAGAAAAATATGGAAAATATATATTTCAGTTCATTATGTTACCAGGAGACATTTCTGGAGAATTTCAATGGGAGTATAACCTGATTTGCACTTTATGCCACTTCACCTTCATGTCACCAAGTCTTTACATCTCTGTGTATTTAGGCAGCACCATATTCTTATTTTTTTATTTTTAAATTATTATTATTAATTATTATTTATCACAATTTATTCACTTTGTATCCACCATGTCCCTCCCCTAGTCCACTGATAGGGGAGGTCGTTCTCCCCTACAATCTGACCCTAGCCTATCATATCTCATTAGGACTGTTTGGATCGCTTTCTCTATGGACTAGGAAGGCCACCTCTCCAGGGGGAAGTGATCAAAGCTCTTGACAGAGACTGCCGCTGCTCTCCTTACTAGGGAACCCCCATAGAGCTGCTCATGGGCTATGTCCAAGCAGGGGGTCTAGATTCTGTCCATGCATGGTCCTTGGTTGATTCATCAGAGCATACTGTTTTTAAATAAAGAAAAGGTAAAAAAAAAAATCTTAGTTTTAGGAAATAAATATTCATGGAATCTAGGGGAATAACGTTATTTCATAACATCTTTTATTGGAGACATACATTTTTGTGATATTCTGCTTCTACACCAAGAACACATTTTTCAAGCAGATTCCAGTCTCGATCCAGTTGCACATTTATATTTTGTTGTGGATTGTAGATTTACAGTTATAAGTACTTTTTATTTGGCATTTGCTTTGTGGATAATAGGAAACCATGTTAAAATTTAAAGTCAATTAATAGTATTCTTAAATATATACTGATTATAAGTATATACTGAATTTTGTAATGAATAAGTGATTTTCATTAGTTATTTGAGAACATGACATCTGTAATTGTAATCAAAAGGCAAGTGTTTAATAAGATTCTAAGTAAACTGGAAGTTCTTTTTTGTATAAGGATTAAGGTAAAGTCAACTATAATCTATCAAAGTAAAGTTTCATTTATTTTTCCCTAGGGCTCCCTAGAATTGAGGATATAGTTTAGAGGTAAAGTGCTTTTCTAGCACGAGGGAAACCCTGGTTTCGGTGACCAGAACTTTGGGAAACCAAAGGCTCACTATTTGTAATTGAGTATTAACAGGGCTCATTATCGTGCGTGTTACTAAGTGAAAGAAAGTGACTTTTCTTACTTTGTAGTTAAGGATGACTTTCAATTTTGATCATCTTGTCTTTATCTCTTAAGTGCTGAGAGTTACATGGTTGTACCACCATGTCCAGTTTGTGTATTTTTAGAGTTGAATCCCAAGGTTACTTTCAGCTAGGCAAAACTCTACTTAATTAACAATACTCCAACCTGAAACTCATTTTTCCAATCTATTGACCAAGGGGAAAAAAAGACATCTTTGAGTGACATAATTGCACCCATTTTTCATATTTTAATTTTTTTCTGCCTCTTTTAAATCACAATCATCAGGGCAAAATTATGGCCACTTAGTTTGCATTTCATAGAAACATTTAAAGAAATTTTCAGAAAAAAGATGATAGAGATAAATTAATATATACTTCTAGAAAAGTTCTATTTTTTAATAAAATTACATGTAGTAAAAACTGCGTTAAGGGGGTTTTGAGGGCATATTTTCAAAATTCTGTTTTAACCAATAGAGTTAGATAATAAGTTAAAATATGTTAGGTCACCAATTACAAACAGCCCTGATCACTGAAGTAATTCTACTTTATATTTTAATACACACACATGCTCAATGACCAGTTTATTTCTCTATCTGTTAATTTTTTTGAAAATAAAATTAGTTCTTGAGTCTTTGTTCTTTTCTAGTAATGTTGATATATAGAGACACCTGCTGGGAAACAAACAAACAGAAAAAAATTCAAGCCTGTGCTTTGGAAACAAGAACAGCTTTTTTAATATACTATGTTTGCCTCAAAAAACACATTTAGTTTCGAGGAACACCTGCCTCTGAAATATATTAACACTCAAATTTATCTAATGTTTTATGACTAACGTAAAAATTACCAGCTGAACATGTAGTTTTAAGAATTAACCATTAGAAACAAGCCTCTACTTATTAAGGTATCTTATATAAGAAAATAACAACAAACATATTTCAATCAAGTCATTTATTATGTAATTATATATTTTAGAAAATACTTAAATAATTACCTTTAAAATTTTTTATAACATCACATTTTCATAGATTTTAAATTTCAGCAAAGTTTTATTCTTGACTGAGTTTATGCACATATTATATATTAGGGAAAACAGTCTGTTGGACTTCTGTTTACATTAACTTTTGTTGTTAATGTCTACCTAATTGGCCTCCACAGTTATAGCCTATTAAATAAGGAACATTAAAAACTAACAGTATTAAAATCAGCACTTAGTAAAAATCTGCCAGTTTAAAAAATTAAGTTCCAAACTGCAAGCCATCCTTAACATTTGCAGAAGTATAGTGATGTCCCATATATCATGAGATCATAAAATCTAAAGACAATGTGGGAATATGAGACTCCTTGAGCGATTTTAACAATTTCATTTACATGGCTGGCTGAATTTTGAATAGCAGGGCAAGATTGCAGGCAGGTCTTGGAGTGCAGCCACTACAATAGTTTTCAAGTGATATTCACCATAATTCAGCTGAACATGGTCCAGTCATGTGTGGAGAATAGATGACAGCATGATTTCCAAGCACCTGCTCTATGCTTCCAACCAGATAGGGAGAATACATTACATGGTGACAATCTGATATCTGGCCCCCAACCATGTGGCAAAGATGCTGACAGTTGCTTCAAAGCCAATCTAACATATGATTCAAGGTGGGGTGAACATTACATAATTTCAGAAGACAAGAGAAGACACCTTGAAAAGGTGGTTATGTAGAAGAAGACTGTTCTTTACACATAAAATGCGATGACCTTGAAAGCTCATATTGACCTACTTCTATTACATGTACAGACCATTCTAGGGTGTCCAACAACATCTATTCAAAGAGAAAGTTGTAAAAACAGGTCTGAAATCAGATAAATTCTGTGTGTAGAGACGTTGTCATATATGTTATTTTCTTTTTTAAAAATTTATTTATTTATTACTTCTTATTTAATACAGTATTCTGCTTGCATGTATGCCAGCACACCAGAAGAGGGTTCCAGATTTCATTATAGATGGTTATGAGCCATCATGTGGTTTGCTGGGAATTAAACTCAGGACCTTTTGGAAGAACATTGAGTGTTCTTAACCTCTCAGCCATCTCTCCAGCCCCATATATGTTATTTTCAGACATCTTAAATAATATTCAAAATCATTAAATTCATCACCCTGAGATCTCCTGAATATACTTAGAATAATGGTGCACGGTTAATCATGGAGGCCTTGGCAAAATATTTAAGGAGTTTCAGTGAAAATTATAAAAGCATGAGACATCTGTTGCAATGTGGACTGCAACACTGCTGTCATGAGATTCTATACTGGCGGAAAAAAGGCAATTGACTTAGGATAGTTGGGTCAAGAAAAGATAGCAGAAGAAAGTGTCAACTAAACAACTGCAAACTACAAGACCTCTATAATCTCTCTGGTATGCATTGTTAGTTCTTGTGTATCGAAACATAGCTAGCACTGCACAGATTGAGATTTGTGTTTTGTGTTTATTTTACTTATGGTTAGAATATATGCCAATGGCTAGTTAGGAAGGAGGAATTTGGAAAAGTGAAATCTCTCAATCCATTACTATTATTTTACAACTTTATTTGATGTTCTCTCTTGATTACTAAAAGTATGTACATATATGATATGCCAAGACATTAATTCGTTTCTAATGTTTATGCTTGGCATATTCTTTATTCAAATCATAAAGGTAAATTTCCAACAAAGGCAGATGATGTTGGTGATAAGGAAGACAACCCATGAAGAGGATGAAAAGGGTGCCTATTAAAGACAATGGCACAATGACAGTGGGGTAGACACAGAATATTATTGTTCAAACAAGAAGGAAAGGCCTCCCTCTGACAATGTTCAATCACATGGTTGAGGGCAATCAGGACTGATGGAATTTTGGCAGAGGAAGTTAGGCCACATTGAGAGGGATAGTGGATTCTGGTTACTTCCTCTCTTTCTCATACTACTTTTCCTGGGGTGTCTTGCTCTGCTGGTCCTCCTCTCTGTAACGTTCTGCCTCATGACAGTCCCCAAGCAATGAGATGACATGGGCACAGACTAAAACCTTGAGTCAAAATAAATACTTGCTCCTCATTTGTTGTTTACTTAAGAAATACTGTCAAAGTTAGAAAGAACTGAGTAATATACAAGGTTACTCTGAGTTTACAGATGATCATATGGATAGTGAAAACCAGTGAGGATGGGAAGCACACAATATAAATGCAAAAAAAAAGAACTAAAAATTAAAAGCACTAACTGAAAAATAAACTTAATAAAACTATTATTTTAGCCAACTTCTTTCTTTAAGAAGCCGAGGATAAATTATAAAATAATAACTTAGTGTTCTGCTTATTATTTTAGCTAAGCACTTTTCCTGTATATACCTTACAAACTGGACTCAGATATAAGCAAGACTGAACTCATTATTGTCCCCTGAAGACAGCATGATTCTAAATCAGCTAAAATATGAGGCTCAGGGTAACTTTGGGGCTAGTAATAAAATTCATGGTGCTTAAATTGCTCACTTCTAATGCATATTTTACAACTCTCAAAGGGAACCTCTGGAACTCATCATTTCCCCCCTTTTCTCATTACTGTATCTGATGTACTTCCAAACTCTGTGAGATGCATTTAATAGTTGTTATAGCTGTGAAAGTTCCTATCCGAGAGAACGTGACGATGCTATAGAATAGATCCTGCTGAGAACTGTCACCTTATTTGGTTACAGGAGAAGGACGAAGCCTGTATACAAAGCCCTTGAGTCTGATGTCAGGAAAGGCTCAATCATCCAAGCAGTTTTGGCCTTTGCAATGTGGCTACTTAATCTATTGAATTGTGAGTGCTTCCTGTAAGGAAGCATTGTAAGTTCTGTAAAGAGGTTATTTTCTATACTGGTTGATGTCTAATTTCAACTATTTATACTTTCATTCCTTATTGTTAGTCAATGTCTTTTTGATATGAGTAAGCAATGGAATGTTGCTATGAGAGAAAACAATATTCATAGGCCTCTGAGGAACTCTGCATAAGAATATTTTCCCAGTCTCACTACAGTTTAAACCCACCAGAGAAACTTACCTGGGATCTTGCTTGCTTTCAGGGAACTATTAACTCACTCAATTCAAAATGATTATTATCATATCCCATCAACTCCACAACAGCAAGAGAAACTTCTATAATCCTTTACTAATACCATAATTTACTTAGTAAATTCTACATACTTGGGAGTTAAATACATACAATAAATATAAATATATACATTAAATATAAACATTAGGTAGAAAAAAATTTCAGCTTTAGTTTTGGAATAAACATATTCCTTAAAAATTATTCATTTATCTTTATTAGAAATTTTGGAATAAACACCCCCTTAGGTGTTTTGTATTTTCAGATTCCAACAGCAGACAAAATTGTACCTTTCTTTTTATTTTTTTTCTGTTTGGAAGAATCTGGACTTTCATATTTACACGTTAGATGTTCTTTTATTGTAGGACATTTAAAGCCCACAAACAGTCACATATTGGTGGGTGAGTTTCTTCCCCCATTATTTTCTCATTCATTTTCTCTGCCTTATCTCTCTGTAACTCAACTTCCTGCCCTGACCTTCAGGGTTCTTTCTTTTTGTTGTTGTTGTTGTTTGTTTTTGTATTAATTTTTATTGAAAGTTCTATGTCCAAGTACAAGATTAATATTATGTTCATCCACCAGTACCACCTTTCCAACTCTTCTCACATTACCCTCACTTCCTACACATACATTCTACTGAGTCTATTTAGTATTAGTCTGGTTTAGGCAACAATATTGTTGAAATTGCACAGGTGAAACATCTCTATCATGTCTAGAAGATTTACAAATCCTCATATTTTTAAAAAATTGCTTTTGTGTACATACTTTGAAATTGTTTCTTCCAATTTGACTTCCAATTCATTATTTTTTTTAATTTGTGTGCAATATATTACTAAACATCCACACTAGCTTTTTAAAATTCTGAGTGATTTTAAGTGTAGCTTCTAGACATGTAATAGTTTATTTTCCTAGAAATATTTTCAAATTAATTTATTTCTTCCTTAAATATACTGTTTGTTGTTTATAATATGTGGCTGCTTAAAAATTTAATGATGTATAAATCAGTTTTGAAAATTTCAATCACTAAATCTTAATGGTTATCCCTTCTTGCTCTATTGTTTATGTCTTTCCTATGATATTGTCATTGATCTTGGTAGTTTATTCATACACATTCTTCAAAGTATGAATTACAAAGTATGTTTACAGACCAAGTTGTGAGTGAAGGAGCTAGTATTTTGTTTCACCCTTACATTGAGAGAAGAGTCTTTCAGAGCCATATTTTCAATGATAAAAGGCTCCCTAATACACCTTGCTTGGCTTAATGTGTAATCTGTTAGTCTTTGACCTGAAGAGTAATCAGAAGCTAACCTCAGTCCTTTTAGGATCAGCAACTCTCCAGTATCCTACTTGGGTCATTTAGTTCGTGAATGCTTTTATATTGTTTTGCTAATTTTGGCATTCACTTTTTGTCCTTATATCCACTGATAAGTAGAGTCTTCACCCTTCAGCAAAGGAACTTCACTTTGCAACAAACAGTCTTTTACAAAACCCACAAATAATCAAATTGCAAGTTGTGGAGCTGAGTCTCAACATCTATACCACATTTACATCTACACCACAAGTCCTGCACCTAAAGCTCAGGAAGGAGACAGAAAAAGAGGAGACAGAAATACTCCAAGAAACAGAAGAATAGCAGATTTGCTGTGGGATTGTGTCTCTTAGAAGTTTCAGAATTTACACTCATGAAGTCTTACCGACATGGTTGCCTAAGCACTCCTGAACAAGAACACCAACAGATATGCTAATGCTAATAGGGAAAGATCATAAGTCCTCAAACCTATACAAAGAACTATGGGAAATAAAGGAACGCTGAAAGCAGGAGAAATAGTTTATTCCAGCAAGGAGCACACCAATTGTTTATCTAATACCAAAATGATTAACCCTGAAAACATACATAAAACTAACCTTTAATAGACTGAGCAAGATTTCTTGATGTTTCTTTCTCTTTCTCTTTCACTCTTTCTCTCTTTCTTTCTCTCTCTTCTTCTCTCTCACTGTGTGTGTGTGTGTGTGTGTGTGTGTGTAAAGGAAAAGCGAAAATAATGTAATTATATTATAATTTCAAATTATTTTTAAAAATCATACTATTGCTGCCGTTTAGCTAAATTAACATAGCATCAAACCAATCTTTATGAATATATAAAGAAAATATTGTACAAAATGATGAAAATACTTTGTGGTTGATGGCTCAACCCTTAGTAAGACATTTATACAACACCAAGGGATCATTCAAAAGAAGGCAGGAAAAAATTTAGTACTTGATGACAGGAAGAACCACAACCTGCCTTCTTCTAAGAACACCACAACTGTTACAATCATGAACTAACAGCAGAGTGGCTACTCACACTGAATCTGCGTAAGACTGAATGGGTCAACCATTAGCTAAGGATGAGAAAGGAGCTCATGGAACCCTCAACTTATAGCTGAACTACTGGCAACTATTTATTTTTTAAGATGGAGCAGAATAATATCTACTTGTAGACATACTGTGAACCCATTAACCTCCAGTGAGCAACTCTAAACCCATGATCACATACAAGACAAGTATTAAACTCAGTGGAACTCAAAACAGAACACAGAATCATTAATAAGGGAAAGAGATTTGTAGGAAAGAAGAGGAGGTGGTAGGGGTGGAAGATTAGAGAAGATGCAGAAGAATAATCATAATGCATTGCATGTAATATATAAAATTTTCAGAGAAAAATTTGTTAACAAGCATTTTTAAATACATGTAACAAATTTTGTTGTTTGTTGAGAGTATTAGGTCAAATCAGGTAACCTCTTAAATATGTACATAAAACACTGCATTTCTTAATTCTCTGCTTTTTTTGTTTTTTGGTGTCAAAATTCTTATCAAGTACAATTTTATTCAACAAATTAAAATTCTAAGTTTTTGAAAACAATAAACACTACTGTGTAAGACTAGTTATAACTTTTCTATAAAATAAAAGAAAATTGGCTCATGTAAATCTGTTATTTCTGTGCATTTTGAATTTAGTGTCTGAGAGATATTAAAGTAAACTAAATTGAAATGATCCAAGCTAGGATACATGAAGGAAATAAAAGCAGTGTTTGAAATTTTTCCTAGGTCATTACCTAGGCCATGAGAGACTTCACACAACAGCAAAAGTACTCTAATCTACCAGACTTTGACATGGCTAATTTTGTACATTTTTCAGAACTGTTCTATAATTATGTCTTTTTCATAGGTGATGATCCGGGTGATACCAATGCTCACAATTCAAGAGCAACTGAATGAGATGCAAATCTAAGAAATATCCTAGAACATACTAGTCTATTCTGCAAGGCCATTATGTGACAGTTGCTGTGGCCCCAACAATAAGTAGAATAGTGTTCTCATGTCCTCACATCTGTGAAAAGACATGCAGTTTTACAAATACACTCAAACTACATCACTAACTTGTATTCAGACAAACAAGCAAACACATACCACTTGTTACTATTATCCATTGTCTTCAAAGCACTAAATGCACAATTCTTACTTTTATTCTGGAAAAAAGTTATGCTAACCTTCTATATTTTATAATGCAGTCATTCTTAAACCCAGGTGGCCAAGAATCTTATCCTTCTAGCTCTTAATTGCTGTTCAGAAGTAAGTAAAACAGGAAGAGAGAAAAGCCAAGACAATGCACATGGTGTGTATTAATTCATTTCCATAAATACTAAATTAATTATTTTTGATTAAACTCCTGGAAGTAAAATAAGCTCAGGTATTAACTGAATTCTTTTGTTCAAAGGGCATTCTAAATATATCTGTAAGCCTCTTAGATAAAACAAATGTCTTATACTTATTTCTCCTTTAAAATTGCCTTTACGATTTAGATTTCAGCTTGGTTGAATGATGCTGTGGGTTAAGTAATGTTATCTTAGTCTTTCTAGTGACAACAGATAACCTAGAAACCCCTGTAGTCATGCCCCCATCTGCATTCTGAATTTCATGTCCAACCTTTAGATTTCCAAACAAAATTGAATTATTTTAATACAAAACATATTAAAAATACCGAATATCACCAATTAAATAATTGATGTATGGCATTATTGTTGCATGAATCTTGACTGATTTGCTTAAGGTTTCCTAAGACAGGTGATCTAGAGCAAAAATATGATTGTTTCAAAAATAGTGAAGAAATGTAAAGCAAAATTATGTCTGGCTGAGATGGAGAGGGAAGATATACACAATGAAACAAACCTTAACCACTGTTCCAGGTGAGGAAATTATTACTTGCCTCTTCAAATCCAGGAATTATTCATCAAAACCATTCATCAAAGTGAAACTCAGTTTTAAAAGTTGAACATAAATTATTTTGTTATTTGATAGTTGTTATAGACTGAAAGTTTAACAACACATTGTAAACATCAACTCAGAACTGTTCAAACATTTGTGCCTAAAAACTCTTCCATCCTCTTTGATGCAGCCCATGCGCAGTCCTGTTATATGCTTTACATAAAATGACTTCTCTTTCCTTTCACAAATGAGGAAAACAGTTTTTTTCATTTTTATATAAAACTGCATTATCATTTTATGACCTCAAAAGAAGAAAACCATAATGTAATTTAATCTTCTACATAAACTATAAATGAAATAATATGTCCAGAAATTACTTTTTTGTATATTTTGCCTGATGGACAGAAGAGGTTGTTAGATCACCTGGAGATGGAAGTACTAGTGTTTGAGAGCAAAAAGATATGGGTGCTGGAAAACAAACGAGTCTTTTGGAAGAACAGTACATGCTCTTAACCAGTGAACCTTGTCTAAAACTTCTTGGTTTTTCATTCTATATTCCCATTTTAGATAATGAGTTCATCACATTTACTATGTTATCATATTGTGAGAACATTCTAGCCCTGGAGAATTTTATCTTTACTGTATCCATAGGTTTGAATAAATAAAATATTCTGTTTTAAGATAGCATGACTGGTTGATTTAAGATTTGAATGACTGAAAGATTTCACCAAAAGCACACTTTTGTTTTCAGAAAACTTGACACATAGTTTCTCAAAGCCATCCAAGCCATTATTAAATTACATGAAAGGTGTTTACTGCTTTAAAAGGCAGCTTACCAGAATATTACTTTTAACCCTGTGAGCTAGACTTTTAAATGGCACTTTCTATAAGTGCACCTTTCCCGATAAGAAACAATGCTGTGATCTCCCAGAAGCTTATTTGGGCATGTAGACTGTTTATCTAATGTTGAGTTTAAACACTGTATCCTTCTCCATGTTGATGTTTCCTTCAGAGAATCTCAACTTTGTTGCAAAATACATATAGGAAATATATTCTACACACTCAAGGGGAAAGTAGATAAAAGAGATGTATTCAACATTATTACATAACTATACTGAGGACCCTAGGGAAGATTCTCTGTCCTCACTCAGATGGGCAAACTGGATAGACATCAGAAGTAGGAGAAGACAAGGAACAAGACAGGAGCTTTCCACAGAGGACCTCTGAAAGACTCTACCCACCAGGGTATAGGAGATACTGAGATTCATAACCAAACTTTGAGCATAGTGCTGGAAACCTTATGGAAGAAGAGGGAAATAGAAAGACCTGGAGGGGACAGGAACTTCACAAGCAGAACAACAGAGCCAAAAAACAAAAACAAAAACAAAAACAAAAAAACACCTGGGCCCAGGGGATCCTGCAGAGACCAATACTACAACCAAGGACCATGCACAGAGGATCTAAACCCCTTGCTCAGAGGAAGCTCATGTGCTGCTAAGTTTCCAGATGGGTTCCCGAGTAAGGGGATCAGGGGCTATCTCTGACATGAACTCAGTGGCAGGCTCTCTATTCACCTCCCTCTGGGGAGTGCAGCCTTGCGAGGCCACAGAGGAAGATGATGAAGCTAGCCTTAATGAAACCTGATAAGCTAGGGTCAGATAGAAGGGGAGGAGGACCTCCCCTATTGGGGACTAGGAAAAAGGCATAGGGGAGAAGAGGGAGGATGGGTGGAACAGGAAGGAGATGAAAGAGGGGCTGCCGTGGGGACACAAAGTGAATAAATTGTAATAAATAAATAAATAGATAAATAAAATTAATAATGATATTTTTCTGTCTCATTCCTTGATTTGTAGCAGAATGTCTGTGGAGCCCTCCCTCATCTTCCTCCTGCTTTTCCCACTCCTGTGGACTCCACAGATATTGGGGATTCACTGATCCCTTTTAATATCCCCATCACTGCTTTCTCCCAGCCTTCAACATCAGCAGACAACTCCTGCTACTACACAGGCCAGTACTCCCAGGACAATATGTAGGCTGAAAACAGATACCTCTCCTTTTGCACTTCACAAATCATTCCATCGCTATAACAGAAGACCTTCTGCACTCTCCCTTTCTTCTCTCTGATCCCATCCTCAATGAATCACAAATATCTTCTCCCACACCCTTCTCCCAAGTCATCCCAACATCCGTGTCTTGGACACCATCAGGCATTCACTAGGACATACAAGCTGAGCAGGACAGGACAACAATAAGACAACTGAAGACCTTCACCACTTTTTTTCCCTCCATATCCAGTCCCTAGCTTCATCCCTAGTGCTGCAACATAACACCAGCTGCAGTCTTCCATGTTTACTGCCTATATCCTCTCTGTATCCCCGAAATGACCCTCTCAATCTTCCCTTCCTCTACTTGAGGCACTATACTATCTCTCAACTCCAGTAGGCATCAACTGCTAACCCACAGGACAACCCTTCCAGGAAACTAGGTTGCCTACTTGCAGATCTTCACTTCCCCACTCTTCCTCCAGATCTAATCCCGTAAGGCTCATCCCATTTTCTGCAGCAGAATACTTGTGGCAACCTTTACTGTCCTTATGCTCCCATCTCCTGTGTATCCCACAGATCTTTCCCTTTTGGCCTCCTTCACCAATTATTGCTTTATCCTAGCCCCCAATCCAACAGACGCTTGTTGTTGAACGTTATGCCATGTCTGCCAAAAAAAAGAAAGAAAAACAAAAACAAAACAAAACAACAACAACAAAACAGTAGCCTTTTGGCAAATCTTTTCTCACTCTGTTTCCCCAGATTTGATGCCCTACTCTCATCCTTAGCTCAAAAACACACAACATTGAGGTTAGATATAACTTCATGGTAAAAGGTTGAAAAAAAGGTTGAAAAACACAAACCAATAAACCTAAGAAGCAATCTAATGAAGCAAATTTAATGAAATAGATTTCAAAACAAAACTACTCAGATGAGATTGGGAAGGATAAATACTACATATTTATCAAAGAGAAAATTCCACCAAGAAGACATTTCAATTCTTAACATCAATCAAGACTACTCCTGTTAGAATGCTAAGATCAGAAACACAAGTAACAGCCCATGGTGTCGAGATTGTGGAGTAAGGACAACCCTCCTTCACTGCTGGTGGGAGAGCAAACTTGTACAGTCACTATGGAAATCAATGTGACAGTCCCTCAGAAAACTGGGAATCAATCTATCTCAATATCCAGGTATAACAATTGTGGTCATATACCCAGAAGATACTCCACTCTACCACAAGGGTATTTGCTCAGCCATGTTAATTGATGCTTAATTCACAATAGCCAAAAACTGGAAACAACTTATATGTCCCTCCAAAAAAGAATGTATAAAGGAAATGCGGTACATTTACAATGTGGAATACTATTCAATTGTTTAATAATTGCTATGAAATTTTCAAGGAAATGGATGGAATTAGAAAAAAAAAATATTTTGTTTCATGTATCCCAGACCAGAAGAAACTGTGGTGTGTATTCACTTTTAAGCGGCTATAAGCCTTTAAATAAATGATAATCAAAGTACAATCTGTAGACCCAGAGAAATTTTATAGAGAGAAGAAGAGTCTAGAATAACTACTGGATCTTTTCTGCACATGGGGTTGAAGTGTCAAATGTTGGCACTGGGGGACAGGAATGTGAGGACCAGGCAGACAGTCGGAGGGGAGATAGAGCTGAGCATGAGAATGCAGGGAGGGACAGCTGTAATTGAATATTTGAGAGATGATATGGAAACCTAAAATATACGAAAGTTCACCTAATGTGGTGTCTTAATAGTGTGTGATAGAGTCCCAATTAGCCATTTTTTTTTATTTTATTTTCTTTTTTTGTTACAAATTGAGGTTTCCAGTATTGGGATCGGATTGCTTTCAATTGAATTATTGGCAAAGGGGCTCCTAAAGAAGTCTGCAAACAACTCAGGTTTTTGCTGAGGTAATGGGTAACTGTCTATATACCTAAAGTAGGGCCCAATTTCTGAAGACAACATCCCCTCAACTCATTGAACATGTTATATATGCATGTTATATAACACTGTTATAGTGTGTGTGGTGTGGGAAGATACTCTGCAAGATACCAAAAGAGAAACATAAACATAAACATGAACTCAGCCACAAAACCCTTGACTTACAATCTGTTTTGCCTACAGGACATGCTAGGGCAAAGGTGGCACAGGCTTGTAAGAGTAGCCAACCAAAGTCTGATTTGACTTAAGGCCTTCTCCAGGAGACTGAACCCATACCTGACAATGCTTGGTGACCAAGAAACAAAAACTAGATAGTCCAGAAACCTAGTGTATAACCAAAAACTACTGATCTTTTTTTTTAAATAAAAATATTTAATTTTATTTTTAATTGAAAATAGATTCTTCTCATTTAACATATCCCAAGCATAGTTACCATAGCTCCATACCTCATAGATGCCTCCATATCTACTCCTCTCAAGATCCACTCCCCCTCTATTTCCTCTTCAGAAAACAGCAAGCCTTTAAGAGAGGACAGCCAAACAGAACAAAACACAATACAGTAACTCGATGCAAAAGTCCTTGTATCGAGGCTGGACAAAGCCATTTAGTAAGACAAAACAATCTTTCTTTTAAATTAATTAATTAATTTTTTATTTATTTTACATCCTGATTGTAGGAATTGTGGGTCTGGGGGGCTAGAAGGGATGATCTTAAAAAACATAAAAAGTAAAAAGTCTGCACAAAATGCATCCTAATCCTGGCCCTCAGAATTTAGGGAACCCTGCTGGAAAGGCTGCAGAAACAACGGAGATGGGAGATACCAGGTGAACAAGGCCCTTTAAAGCTTTTATGAACTCACAGTTACAGAAGCACCATGCACAGGGCTGACACTTGTCTTCTACAGGACATATCTTAGATTCTTGAGTGTGTGAACATGTAGGTGTCTGACTCTTTTTTTTTAAATTATTAATTATGCTTTATTCACTTTGTATCCCCCCGTACCTCCCTCCCTCCCTATCTCACCCTTCCTCTCCTTTTCCTCGCATGCCCCTCTCCAAGTCCACTGATAGGGGAGGTCTTCCTCTCCTTCCTTCTGACCCTAGTCTATCAGGTCTCATCAGGAGTGGCTACATTGTCGTCCTCTGTGGCCTGGTAAGGCTGCTCCCCCCTCAGGGGGAGGTGATCAAAGAGCAGGCCAATCAGATTATGTCAGAGACAGTCTCTGTTCCCATTACCATGGAACCCATTTGAACACTGAACTGCCATGGGCTACATCTGTGCACGGGTTCCAGGTTATCTCCATGTATGGTACTTGGTTGGAGTACCAGTCTCAGAAGAGACCCCTGTGCTCAGATTTTTTGGTTCTGTTGCTCTACTTGTGGAGCTCCTGTCCTCTACAGGTTTTACTAATTCCCACTTCTTTCATAAGATTCCCTGCATTCTGCCCATAGGTTGGCCATAAGTCTCAGCATCTGCTTTGATACCCTGGAGGGTAGAGCCTTTCAGAGGCCCTCTGTGGAAGGCTCTTTCTGTTCCCTGTTTTCTCCTTCTGATGTCCATACTCTTTGCTTTTCTGAATGGGGATTGAGCATTTTAGCCATAGTCCTTCTTCTTGATTAGTTTCTTTAGGTGTACAGATTTTAGTAGGTTTATCCTATATTATATGTCTAATATCCACTTATGAATTAATATATACGCTGTGTATCTTTCTGCTTCTGGGATAGCTCACTCAGGATAATCTTTTCCAGTTCCCACCATTTACCTACAAATTTCATGATTTCCTTGTTTTTTATTGCTGAGCAATATTCCATTGTGTAGATGTACCACAATTTCTGTATCCATTCCTCAACTGAGGATCATCTGGGTTGTTTCCATGTTCTGGCTATTACAAATAAAGCTGCTACAAACATGGTTGAGCAAATCCTTGTTGTGTATTTGAACATTTTTTGATATATGCCTGGGAGTGGTATTGCTGGATCTTGAGGAAGCACTATTCCTAATTGTCTGAGAAAGTGCCTGATTGATTTCCAAAGTGGTTGTACAGGTTTACATTCCCACCAGCAGTGGATGAGCGTTCCCCTTTCTCTACAACCTCTTCAGCAAGTGTTGTCACTTGAGTTTTTCATTTTAGCCATTCTGATGGGTGTAAGGTAAAAAGCCCAGGGTCATTTTGATTTGCATTTCCCTGATGCCTAATGACGTTGAGCATTTCAGCGACAAATCAAGTAATCCAATTAAAAAATGGGGTAGAGAGCCAAACAGAGAATTCTCAACAGAGGAATATCGAATGGCTGAAAAACACTTAAAAATGTCTGATTTTTATGACTGCTCTTGGGACTCTTCTCCTCTTAGTTTGTGCTGTCCAACTTAGGTATGATGGTTTTTGCTTATCATATTTATTTTGTCTTGTTTGGATGTTATCTTTTAGAAGCCTATTTTTTTTTCTAATGAGAAACAGAAAAGGAGTGAGTCCAGAGGGAAGGAGAGGTAGGGAGAAACTTCTAAGAGTAAAAAGAGGGGAAACTATAATCAGGATATATTGTATGAGAAAAGAATCTATTTTGAATAAAAGAAAAAAATTCAGTGACACCTTTGTGGGAATTGGAGTTGCATTCATCATTCCTCCTACCCAAATCATTTCAGCATTTTTAACACAATATCTAATGCAGAATAACTATTCAATGTGTTCTTATTCTACTAAACTGTGTCCTACACTCAAGAATCTCATTCTTTACTATTTTTATAATATCATGATAGATTATACTTGCATAATGTGTGTATTTTACCAGTGAAAGCAAAACAAGTGAACTCAGTAAGTGATGATATTATCTTAGAGTGAAACGTTTTAGAAATTTTGGGAATATTGGCTACATTGTCAGTGTTTCAGAGGAAATTTCAATCTCTATCTAGTGGTACATAACAGTTAATAAATATTCTTATAATGATATTTATCTAAAGTATATTTTAAATATTTAGTTCTCATGTTTGTGAGTATATGTGGCATTCAGTTTTGTTTAGTGAGTGTGTGTGTATTTGTTCATTTCCATTTTAATGACTGTTTCAGTAAATGATACTGGAATGCAGACATTTAACTTTAAGGAATGGCTGAGTCCCCACTTCAGTTTGCTAACAGAGATGGTTTTGTTGAAGTTAAATAAGCAAAATCATCCCAAATAACTGTTTGCCTTCATCCCTCATTAATCCATGAAAACCTTTTCTTGCCTATGGTATAAATACAGCAACAGGAAACAACAACACAAAACTCAAATGCCTCATGACTTAATCGGAAATTCAAACATTAAATTAAGAAATATTTTGTGAGGCTGGAAATATGGTTCATCAGTGACAAGCACTTGTGATTCTTCAGGATGACTCAAATTCAGTTCACATCATTCATTTCTGCTAGCTCTCAAATTCTCAGAAGGCTGACTCCAGGGAATGTGATGCCTTTGGATCTTTGTGTACATAATTTTACATATATACCCAAGCATACTTGTAATTTTTTTAAAGGAAAAATTTTAAGCCAGTTTGCAGTGGTGTTCACCAATAATCCAGGACAAGGCTGGAGGTCATTTTTCACTTTGTAATAAGTTGGGGGCAAACCTGAGCAGAAAAAAAAAAAAAAAAAGGAAAAGAAAAAGAAAAAAGAAACACAGCTTTTCAGAATTGATTTATTAGTTTCCTTGGTTTTGATGATTTAAGATGTATATGTATAAAGGTACACAAATATATATGATTATCTTATGTGTGAAAATTGACTATTTGACTGTTTTTTCAGCCCAGACATATTTTATGAATCTCTCTTACTTCAGTGCTTTAGCTAGCAAGCCCAGTACTATGTTGAATAAAAATCGAAAATGGCAACTGCTTTTGGATGTACCTGATTCTAAAATATTTTCAGCTTTTCCAAATTAGGTATAATGTTAGATACTCGGTAACTTATTTTTAATATATGTTCCATATATGTATATATGTACACATACATATGTAACACACATGCATGCACACACAGATATATGATTTTTTAAATTTTATCAAGTGCCTTTTCTGCATTTGTCCCTGTCCTTCATTCTTATGAAGTATAATAGATCTGGTTTGTGTAGATTGAGTCACCTTAGGATATTAATGTGCTGCTGAAATCAGTTTGCTAGTGTTTGATTGAGGATTTTTCTTTTCTTCCCCCCACTTTTGCATATATGAGCATAAAAACATGTCATCTGTTTTCTTTTTTGGTCATACTCTATCTAGTATTGGTGTCAGGGTAAGACTGGATTCACAAAACATGTTCTGAAGAGTCCCTTTAGCTTCCATTTCTTAGAACAATCTAAAAAGTGTATTCATATCTTCTATTTACATTTTGGCAATATTAAACAGTAGAATTATTTTGTACTTTTTATCTGAGTGTATTTTTATTATTGGCTCAATCATAATGCTTGTGACTGGTCTAGGTTTTCTATTTCTTCATAGTTCAGCTCTCACAAGCTCTGTGTGTGTTGGAGGGAAGATTTGCCATCTATTCTAGATTACCATAGTTGTTGCCACACATTTTTGTTACATTCTTTAACCAAGGTTTTAACATTCTGATACCATGCATCAAATATGGACTCCTGTAGTACACAAAATATCAAGTCAGTGATATGCATGATATTGGGGCATGTAGATATTTTATATTAAAGAGAGAGTTAAGAAATCTGGTAACATAATCAATTGCCTTTTAAAATGGTACATTTGCAAGTAGAAGTGCTCTAGTATAATAAAATTATGAATATGTCTTTAAATGAAGATGATTCTAACTTGGAATTTTCTTTTAAATGTTGCATAACCAAAGACTCTAAAGACTATAGAAACATACTCAAATATTTAGGACAAAAGGACGTGATCCAAGGATTTTCTGTTCCATCTAGTAACTCTCTTTTAATGAGTCAAGGAAGTTTTTTGAGACTCTTGAAGGCAAGAACTCATAAAATAAGGTATAGACCTTTTTATAGCAAAATCCAAATCATTGGTGTCATCCAACTATAAAATAAATGCTAAGAACTAACAAAAGTTCCCTTTAGCTGGAATTGGAATAAAAGGGATGATATTTATCTCTTTACTTTAAATAATCAAGAAAATACTAAAGCATACTTGAAATGATAATTTCAACACTACATATCAGATAACAGGATACATTAATCTTCTGATGCAGAACACAAGGATTTGTTTTTTAATTGAACAAGCCTACCTCCAGGAAAGAGCTTCTACATATGACTCAGGTAGAAGCCAGCTGAAAATAGCAGACTACCTGAGTTGAGAAGACACCAAGTGTTTGGCATTAGACAGGGTGTAAGAGAAACAAAGAATCCTGGGGAGAAGGAATGTACAGACAATGATGAAGATGTGGGCTCAGTGAAAAGGCTTGAAGCAGTAAGCAGAGCATTGATCAGTGGATGCCTGGATGGAAAGTGGGTGAGTCTAGAAACAAACATGATCAGAAGTAATACATCACAATAGTAACACAACACAAGTAGTAGTCTTTGATTTTACTGATTGAGCCAGAAAAAATAAGCCAAAGTCCATTAGATTACCCAGCATATCTGGCTTCTGTAAGGAGGAATAAATATGCCTAAGCTCTGATTTCTAATAATTTCCAGCAAACAGGATCCAAGAAAGAGCTGCAGTTCATAACATAGTGCCAGAATATTGGTAGGAAAACAAAAATATCCTGAATCTTTAAAGAGAAAAAATTGGAATTATCTGGCATACCATCGACAATTTTCATTCCAAATCTCAGGAGAAGTGGCAGGCAAACTCACAGATTTGAACATAAAGAATAGATATAAATGCTAAACAGTGATTATAACTATCTCATGAACTAAGCATAATATAAAACCAAAATGCCCAAATAAGACCTCTGAAAAAAGAACATATTGGTAGAACAAGTAAAGTCTGAAAAAACAAAGACAATAAGTAAAATCTAGTTATTAAAAAAGATTTTAAAATGGAAAATATATCTAAACAAATTAAGAAATAAACACAGAAAAATTAAATAATGATAGCATTGTTATGCCATCAATCAAATGTAAATGAAAGGATTGTCAGAAAATTCTGTGAGCAGCCACATACTAATACACTGGTTAACTAGATTAATAAGAACACGTACATCCACAGAAAAGATATTCATGGTAGTGGACATGGACTCGTAAGGAGAATCAACCAGTACCCAGAATAAAAGGCTCAGCATCAAATGAACTCATTCATCACTCCTCTCAAAGAGTTAAATAATTGGCAGCCAAGATTCTAAACATTTTTAAAATGACCTATGCTGGAGGAAATTTTTTACCTGATTTTGGTATGACAATATTCCTATGATACTTCAAAGGCTATACTACAGTACTTATACCAAGTATACAGTAGTTATACAAAATAATCTCTTATGAGTATCATGGTGGGAATTCTCAGAAGATTACTACTACACCTTCCCCCAAATTCATGAGAATCTGTTTAATCACTGTTATGCTATCAGCAAGTAACAAGATCACAGGGTCCAAAGCATCATAAACAGAATTAGTGTCCTTATAAGAGAAGTGCAAAGTTTCTTTTTTTCCCCCTTAGCCCTTCTGCCCTGTCTTAGAAGGAGCACCTATAAGGAGCAGGGCTTTATCAGTCACCAAATATGCAGGCAACTTGATATTAACTTCAGGCCTCAGAAGTATGAGAAATACATTTCTGTGGTGTGTAAATCAACTAGGCTAAGGTAATCTGTTATAGTAGTCCAAATGTACTAAAAAAAATGTGGTACTTATGAATGGGGAATGATATAACAAATACTTAACTACATAGGAGCAGTTTGATAAATAATAGTTAACAGGTGGAAATATTTAGAAATTAATTCTGAGGAAAGCTTTCAATGCTATGAGTAGAACATTAGATATAAGGCTGATGTGTCAAAGAACTTGATGAACAGGTCTCAGAGGAAGAAAGAACTGAATGCTCAGGGTACAGCAAGCCTTCTCTTCACTGTTTATCATTAAATGACTCAAAGCAGATGCTGAGACTCATAGCCAAACTTTGGGCAGAGTGTAGGGAATCTTATGAAAGAAGGGGGAGATTGAAAGACCTGGAGGGGGCAAGAACTCCACAGGAGAGCAACAGAACCAATAAATCTGGGCCCAGGGATCTTTTCTGAGACTAGTACTCCAACCAAGGACCATGTATGGAGATAACCTAGAACCCCTGCACAGATGTAGTAGCTCAGTATCCAAGTGGGTACTCTAGTAAGGGGAACAGGGATTGTCTCTGACATGAACTCAGTGGCTGGCTCTTTGATCATCTCCCCCTAATGGGGGAGAAGCCTTACCAGGCCACAGAGGAAGACAATGCAGCCAGTTCTGATGAGACCTGATAGGCTAGGATCAGATGGAGTGGGAGGAAGATCTCCCCTATCAGTGGACTTGGAGAGAGGCATGGGAGGAGATGAGGGTGGGATTGAGAGGGAATGAAGGAGGGGCTACAAAGTGAATAAACTGTAATTAATATGAGAAATAAAAAATTTTAAAAAGAAAAGAACAATAAACTAAAGAAAAGAAATGGGGATGTGTGAAGAAATGGATCAGCACTTACAAGAATACTGGCTGCTCTTCGAAAGGAAGAACATTCAGTTTCTACAAACATGGTGGCTCACAACAATCTGTAGCTCCAATTCTGTGGAATCCAATATCATCTTTTGGTCTCAAAAGGCATCAACACACACATGGCACACAGACATATATGTAAGTAAAATGCCTATACATATAAAAATAATATTTTAAATGAATAAATAATGGGAGGCAGACATTAAAGATTTAGGTCTCAGTCTGGCCATATTGTAAAGATTGAAAAAGTGTGTTGAGAGAATAGTAAGGGTCCAAACAGGAAAGTGATGAGTAAATTAGTATGTCTAAAAGTTGACAGATGCCGTTCATCCAGAAAATAAAAGACTTTATAATTTTTTTTTCAGAAATTTAGGGACCTGTCTCATCCACACAGACCCAGAATAAATGGTCCAAGAAAAGAAAATCATTTGGGCTCTATGACATGCATTCTTCTAGCACCCCTTAAGTTCCAGCTGAGGCTTATACAGGCCTGTGTATGGCCAGGAGAGCCATGCAATAGCAGCTGCAGAGTGTCCCAAAGGCACAACATGAGGGATTATGGATATCTCTATCTGGATATAAAAGGAACATTCTACTCCATGTCTGGACTATATGAGACTCACTGCATTTACAATCCTGACATTTTTTTTCTTTCTTTCTCTTTCTCTCCACAGTCCAGTCACATATCTCCAGTATATACCTATATATGGATTTTTATTTTGTTTTGCCAGAAGTTGATAAAACCTGTGTATTTTAACTTCCATTATGTAAAATTTATTTCTATCTTTTCTGCATTCTATATAAACATGACAACACTGTTTCTACCGCTTTCCCCTTTTGGTTGATTAAAGAAGAGAAGGATGATGAAAATACACAAAAACTTTGCAGCAAGTCATGGCTACAATGAAAATACTTGGGAAAAGTCTGCAAAACACTTTGATGGAAGTATATGCAGAACATTCCAATACTTTTGCTTTGTTGGCTCTCTGAACTCAGATACAATATAAGTCGTGGTGGAGTGAAGGGTTAATATGATACCAAAATGTGTTCCCATTTTAACTAATATTCTATTAAACTGTACGCATAAACATTCATTAAACTAAATTTGTTTGGCTGAAGGTTTACATTCTGGAAAAGGGTAAGAAAAACTTTATTAATAGGAAACGAGTAGAGAGCCTCCTTTGATTTCTAGCTCTATAGTTCCCAAATTGAAGGAGTCTGATGTCTATGGGAAATACTAGTTACTCTTGGCAAACCATGAAGCAACAAAACAAGTTCTTTGTTTAAATTTCCTTGATCTCTCATATTTAATGTATTTTAAACTATTTGGTTTTTGCATAAAGATTTTTTTTTATTTACTAGTGAAAATGGAATGGAATCAGAAAATGTGCTATTTAAAATACATGATAGAATAGTCTCACTCCACAGATTTTAATATGGCTAAATTTGAAGTACTATTTTCACTTATTTTTGCCACAAAATTAATTTTCATTCATTATATATAACATTGGTATATTTTCCAGCTCATAGACTTAAAGGTATATATAATGACGATCATCCCACATTTTCTTCTATATTACTCTTGCTACTTTACTATTTACACTTTATTGCCTAGGGAGTTTTTCATATCTTTTGTTTTGGCTGTTAGATCTTGGAAAATTTTGCTGTGCTTACAAGAAAACATGTCTGGGACAAATTATTCAACTTTAAAAAGCATTTTGTTTTGATTTAAAAGAGACGTTGGAGACAATGCATATTTTTAATTCTATAACTGAAAGCCTAGAAATCATGAACTAATTCATGATAATACAATAGCAAAAAGAAGTTATAAATACATCATGACTGAAGACTTTTTAAAAACTTGGAAAATATAGTCTTATCAAAATTGAAGTGCCCTGTACTTACCTAATTTTGGAGAGAAGTGAGTGGCAGGGTGTAAAACATTCAAAACCAAGGATGTGTGAAAACTTCATAATAAAGCCTGATATTTGAGAAGCTAATTAAAGTGTTTGAATGGAAATGCTGCACAGGTGGATGAAACAACTCTCAGAAGTCATGGGTTGTTAAATGAAAATCCCAATGCCAAAAGTAAACTTGACCTTGAATGTGATCGAAATAACACACGTCACTGCTGTTACTGAAGATAGCACATACTTTCATTAGAGAACAACAAAGTCAAATGGGAATTGACCTCAGATTTTCCTATTCCTGGTAGCTGGTCTTCTTTCTGCCAGAGATGCTATGCTGATTGCTGGGGAATTCTGTCTTAGTTCCTTGTAGAGAGTACACACTACACAACTAATTGACCAGGCATGATATGCCTTCCAGGCAATAGGGACAAATGTTTTATGGATTAACTACTCACTTCCAGATTATATTCTAGGCTTTCTATATAATAGGGAATTAAATTATCTCATACAGTAAATCTGTAATAGGCCATAGTGGAAAAGCTATGGCTGTTGTTCGGCTAAATGAATATGATGTGCCCATCAAATTGCTTTTCATATAATTTGTGTGTTCCGATAAATTCGTTCTACTGGCAGTTGTTACCAGGAGAGCTTCTTTTAGCAATTACATAGTGGTAAGGAAAGATTCATAAAAGGTCAAAGTGATGAGAACACCAAAGAGTTGAAAGATGAGCTCTAGAAAGAACATTATCACACCAACCAAAGCTCTGGAATATGAAATGAGTTGTAGAAAGAAGGTAAGTTCCAAGGATGGAAAAGAGCTTTCTGACACTTTATCCTCTCAGCATAACAAGGCTATGGTTTATCTGCACACAATTGGGTCCTTCAACAGATAGTCATAGAATGGGGGGTGACTCACAAGGCTCCAACACTTTCTGAAGATTCGTAAGGAGTAAAAGGTTGCCAAGGAAGATAGAGACATTTTCTTCAGTGGTGTGATGTCTTTTCTCCTCTAAATAACCTCTCAGCTGTGTTCCTATTAAGAAACGATTATAATGAAACTCATTCTCTCTCTCTCTCTCTCTCTCTCTCTCTCTCTCAAACACACACACACATGAAGGGTAAAAAAGAGGGACTACATAGAAAATGAAGGAGGTCAGCCATTTGGAAGCGACCCAAGACAAGGTAATGTAGGGTAAATATAAGCAAAAATATATTACACACATGTATGAAAATGTCATGATGAAATCCATTATAATGGATTCTTAATGTATGCTAATAAAAACATAGAAATACATTCAGAGCATGAAGAAATAATAAAAATCTTCATGAGGAAATAAGCTTATACAATACTAATTTTATACATTGTTTCTATGCCTGATATAAAGTAAATCAGATATAGATAAGAAACAAGGAATGATTCATCCTGGAAGAAAATGCTCTTTAGCTTTGAGTTTGCTGAACAAGGCAAAAGATGTGTTTTTGAACCCAAGTTCCTGAATATGCATAGGACACATATTCTGTTCCAACAAAGGGAAACAGAAAGAACAAAATGTCAACTTGTTCCAAGTTAGCTCAAAGCCTAGCAGTGCACAGTGCAATAAATCACTGGGATTAAGAATATGTTCTTGACTTCAGGGCCTACCCTCGCTTCTTATGGAAATGTGATCGGGGTCCTTCAGCCTCAGTCTGCTGCATACAGCAGGGACTGGTATTCTCTTGTGTCCCATGAGTACAATGCTCATATCTGGAGCTGTGTGCTCACAGCACCACCATCCTTTTGTCTCAGGAATGAGACGGCTTCCACAGATGCACCTGGCATTATCTTACTGGGGCTTGTGGCAGTCCTACTTTGTGACTCTTTACTTAGGCCACAATGAAAGCCATATCCAAGCTGTTCAAATACACAGCTTGTGCTGAGCCCAGACTTTTTATATCGAATTATCCCTCCATCTAGGTCTGGAAGCCTCTAGCCTTTATACAATCTAATCTTCTGCAAGGCAAGACATTGAAAGCTTCAGCTTCCAGTCTCCATCTGCTAATATTTCAGCCTCCAAGACTTACTGCTGAATAAGCTCACCTTTTCTTGCTGTTTTTCTGAACTCTGGCTCGCTGGTTCAATTCAGCTCTTCTGCCTTAAAACTCCTCTGCAAATGGGCTGAATCAAACTTTCACTTCTCATTGAATTTCTCTGTTTGGAAAAATTGTCTCTGAACTCCACAGACTGCAGTGACTGCACTGACTGCATGGACTGAAGGATATTTCCCAAACTCAATTGAACTCCACTGCACTGAACTGAACTCTTTCTTGTCATGTTCTTGTGAGAATAGGGTATATCCTATCTCTGATTCATTCTGTCAAATATTTCTCTAATTCTTCTTTTTGTCTGCCCCATAATCAGACATTGTTTTCAAACATGCCTGCTTCCTTCTATAAACTAATATTATTTCATTGTTTGGGATTAAAGGTGTGTTGTAAAGGTGTGTCTGCATTCCAGCTAGATCACATAGACATAGAAAATCTTGAGATTTGATCTCTTGCCAGATTAAAATTCCTCTACACTGTTTTCTGGAAGATCCTTTGAAATATAGATGGGATAGGAATATTCCTAACTCTTTCAATCACTCTTACAGAGATAACACCACAGAGTCCATAGAGATGCAATCATCAACAGTTCAAGCTGTTCCTGCTGAGTTGGAGTGACAACTGTAATGTCCCAAAAGAAACTAGATTTCCCATCTAATACCTTTCAACAGTTTCACCTGGAGACTGGTTATGATTATTCACATTTTTGCAGCAGATTAACCAATGGACTAAAACAAATATTTGATATTAACCTGGTATTTATTTCTTTATAATATCATATTGTTCAATTTTTCTTTTTTCTTTTTTGTCTTATCTCATAACTAGCATACATTTCTAACACCACCAAAAAGATATTGTTTTAACTTATTCAGAATATAATTAGTGACCTCTAATTGCCTCTTCCTCAAGTTGTCTCACTTTTTCCTTTCCCTAAGAAGTCCATTCCTAAAAATTTCCAGAAACTGTTTTAAATAATCTTTTTTTTTTTTCTGTTGGCCATCATATTTATTATAGCAATAGAAATCAAACTAGAATAAGCAACAATATCAGCTAGGACCACACAATTTTGTTGAACGTGACAATTCCAGTAACTACCATACTATTTTTGAACTCTAATAATTTATTTTTTTAATTTTATTTTTTTCTTATCAGTTACATTTTATTAACTCTGTATCCCAGCCGCGTCCCGCTCCCTCATTCCCTCCCAATCCCACCCTCCCTCCCTCATTTTCACCATGCCCCTTTCCAAGTCCACTGATAGGGGGGACCAAATATGAAATTTTAGTTGAATTTAAACAATGTTAATATTCTGACAGCTGTAAATATGCTAACAATGTATTACATTTGTTACTCCAATCAAATATGTAGTTTATTGCCAGCTTTACTTAGGTCCTTCTGAATTTTAGTACCTACTCACATTTAAACCAAATATTAATCAGAACTAATTCAGTGACTTACAGTCCTTAGTGCAAAAATAATTCAATGGAGAATCAGAGACCAAGGGGCAGGGGGACAAATGCAGGCACCTGTCTGTCTGCCTGCCCACCTGTTTGTCTGTCTATAGGAGAAATCTCTCATAGAAGTGAACCACTAATAATCTTAGAATATGTGAGGCAGACAGATATTCCTACTTTAGAGAACTGATAGGTACAAGCTAAAAATATTTATTTCTTGGAGAGTTTCATACATGTAAGCATGGATAGGTAACACTCTGCATATCTGGTTAGATTCAATTTTGTAAAATTAGCATAAAACTAAAACCATCTATGAATATGCAGAGCACTGTGTGAGAAAGCACATGCACAGATGATGCGTGAGATAAAACAGAGGCTGGAGTGTTTCCAATGAACAAGCTCCTGTTTGCTAACATGAAATAAAGGTGATAAATATTTATAGAGGCTGCCTCTTATTTTATAAAATCTCTCCACAGGAGAAGAAAAACATGAATTTAATTATGGAAAACAATCATTGAAAATAGTATGAGAAAATGGCTGCTTTGTCTGGAAGGCTTAGAAAAAGTTATGCTAAACTATTTCCAAGCTAAAGAAAAATGAATGCAGAATACTCCTTTATGGGAACTCAGATATTCAATGGGAAACTACGAAGGGAAGTTTTTCTATCCCTTGATCCAAATAAGCAAGAACAGGAAGCATAGATAGGACCCTACATGACTACCTCTCAGCCATGAATTAAACATGAAAAGCATAAAAAATAAAGATATTATTGTACAGACAAGTATGCTGTGTTTTTAAAAGACAAACTTAAAAATACATTTTTTTATGATGGTAGAAACATGGGCTAAAAAACATACTTACATTTTAACCTTTCAATTTCTTTTAGTCAGAAAACTATACCAAGGGGAGATAAATTGAGCAGTATTAAAAGTGCTATTCCATAAAGCCATAAATACACATGAATATCAGTAGTTCTGTTGTATTTATCCATACCTTGAAGGTACAATTAGCACCTAAACCTTTTTAAAGTGATTTCTTTCCTGATATGCTCTAGGTTTTCTTTAGGAAGACTGAGTACTTACAGAAAGTATTCTATTGTTCTTGGTTAATAAGAAAAATCATTAAACTATATACAAAATGTTCCATTGAAAAATAAGTACATTTCATCAGTCTTCAAGGAATGTGTTGTAAATAAAACTGTAGGAGTGGAAGTAAACTGGACAAGTAGAAGAGGAAGGATGTGTGTGTGTGTGTGTGTGTGTGTGTGTGTGTGTGTGTGTGTGTGCATATATAGTGTAGTGTTTGGGGAAGTGTTGGGTGGGAGTGGTGTATGTGTGTGGTGTGTGTGTATGTATGTGCTATGTGTGTTGTTTATATGTGTTGTGCATTCTATATGCATATGATACATGGGTAAGGTGTATACATATGAAGTGCATATGTCTCTTGTCTGCTGGGTATATGGTGAGTGTGTGAGTATAGTGTGCATGTGGTCTGTGTGTGGTGTCTACGCTGGAGAGCATATCAGCTTATGTGTGACTCTGAGGGAAAATTGATGAGAGTAGAACTATATTCAGTTGTATATCCTGTGTGTTAGAAGTCATATGTGGATATCACCAGTAAGTTTAGTGTATGATTACAAAGCTGGAATAAAATGTCAGTAAAATATTGACTTTTTTTGGCAGTAGGGCAGTTCCCTGTGGTGAAAACATGAAACCACGTGCACACACCTCTGTACTTCAGCAAACAGAAAATTCAGGCTGTAATAATGGCAGGCAATCTCTGGTCAGGCCTGTCCCTATGGATCCCACATCTGCTGTCCTGGCCCCATATACAAAAATGCCCACATTCTGTCAAAATGGAATCACTAACTGGGATAAGTGACTTAAATACTCAAGCCTGTCAGAGAACATAACACATTTGTAGCATAACAGACATTTTGTTTTGCTTCTGTTGATAATAACTGTTAAGTAATATAATGATAAGCATGTCTAATGTATAATTCATGTACAGAGTTAAGTGGCTGTTTGTTTATTTTTCTAATAATTCTTTTACTTCCAGGTTTAAAATGTTTTGCAGGCTTCTGGATCCCATAGAATTGAAGCACCAATAGCTAAAAGGACAGGAAACAACAGGATCGTTAAACCAGAAAAGAAAAATACAGCCAAACAAAATATAAAATGTAATCATCTCCCAAGGTTAAATGAATTGAAAAAAACTTATTATTTAATTATATTTGCTTTGTTTGTTGCCTTTTTTCCTAAATATTTACCCTGACATTTATATTTTCTTATTTTAATTAACACTGACCATAATTTTCCATGCAGTATCTCTTCACGATCCTCTCCCATCTCAGCTACAATCATCCTTTCTCTCTCTCTTAGAAAACAAATAGGCAAATTAAAAAGCAAATAAACTAGAATTTAAAAATAATTTTAAAAAACAGTAACAAAGCACAAGAAATTCTTTCTGTCTCTGTCTCCCTATCTCATTCTACCTCCCTCTATCTCTGTCTGCCTGTCTCTCTCTGACACACACAAACACATACAAATGCACATACATGCATGCACAGACATGAAAACCCATAAGAACAAAAAATTGAAAATATACAAGCACAAGAACAGTGGATTAGAAAATGTCCAAATAAAGCAATATGAGTCTTAAAGTCTATAAAAACCACTCAGTTTGTTTTGTTTTGGCCATCTATTTCTGGGCATGATGCCTACCCTTAAATATGACATAACCACTCAATGATACTCTATTGGAGAGAACTAATTTTTCCTTGGCAGACAGATGTCAATAGGATACATCTTGGTGAGGGATGGGGGCTTGTGTCCACTTTTACCTCTCAGGACTAGGCTCCAGTTTTACTTGAACCTCTGCTGACCCTGTGTATGCTGCCAGAGTTTCTCTGAGTGCTATAGACTAAAGTTTTACAGAAACAGAAAGAACAGAATAGATTAGATTTCTTGGCATGAGCCATGAGCAATGTATGTTATGAGAGAAAACTACACCTTTGGGAGTAGGGAGAAGAGTCTTTCAGCCTCTCCATTTGCTTTCCGGCCATACCCTACACACTTACAGAAAACACTCTGCAGCCTCCTGATCTGGGATGAAGCATCAGGATGATAAGAGTAGCAACAACTCTCACAAAAAATGTTTGGAGAGTACAGCCTGTCACAAAGTCACACATGAAATTAGAAAACTTGACAGTTTTAAAATAAAGGTTTCTAGTTGTTTATGAGGTTTTACAGGACTGATACAGTAGATAATGAAGCCACTAAGGAAGAGCTTGCCATCCTATTGGGAAAAGAGCCAGACCCTCACCATGGCTCTTTGGTCAGGGGCCCAGGCAGGAAGGGCACATATTGCACTGAAGCATTTCTGTAGTACATTTCTGTTAAACTAGAGTTCAAGTGACTTGAAAGCATTAAGATTAAACTATACTCAGTAAAACAGAAGTTGGCCTCAGTCTTTTGCTGTTAGTACAAAGAGATAGCTCTGAGAAACTGAACCTAAGCTTCTCTCCCAGCTTTCCTAAAGACTTACATTGAGTGCTTTTCTCAGAACCAGACTGAAGTTTCAACTTCAGAGACGCCTGTACTTTCTAGGACAAAAATCAAACTCACTTTAAAACCATTAGTCCTTTCCATGTGCTGGGAAACAGAAGTCCTATCTCTACCATGAAATACAATCAATCTTGCTAACACTGGGTACATTTTAACAAGTTAAATTTGGTGTATTGGAGCATATATATTTAAATGTTAAATAAGACCAGACAACACCCCCAACTCCAGATGCTTTAGGTAGAAAGAGAGTGTTGCATCATGAGAAGAGGATAACAACAGTCACCAGGATTATATATATTTTAAGCTATTTAATATTATGTTTTATTTTTTTAATTTTATTTTTTTTCTTATCAGTTACATTTTATTAACTCTGTATCCCAGCCGTGTCCTGATCCCTCATTCCCTCCCAGTCCCTCCCTCCCTCATCTCTACCGTGCCCCTTGCCAAGTCCACTGACAGGGGGAACCTCCTCCCCATTCATCCGATCCTGTTTTATCAGGTATCTTCAGGACTGGCTGCAAAGCTCTCCTCTGTGGCCTAACAGGACTGCTCCTCCCTTGGGGGGTGGGGAGGCCAAAGAGCCAGTCATTGAGTTCCTGTTAGAAATAGTCCTTGTTCCCCTCACTATGGGAAACCAATTGGTTACTGAGTCACCACGGGCTACATCTGAGCAGAGGTTCTAGGTTACATTCATACATGGTCCTTGGTTGCATGTCAGTCTCATAAAAGACCCTGTGCCCAGATATGTTTGGTCCTTGTGGAGCTCCTATCCTTTCCTCATCAGACTAACTCCCCTTCTTTCTTATGATTCCCTGTACTCTGCCAAAGGTTTGGTCATGAGTCTTTGCTTTGAAAACACTGCTAGTTAGAGTTTTTCAAATGCGCTCAGTAGACTCCTGTCAATGTTTAATGTGCATCACATCTGTCTTTCAAAACGAGGATTGATAATCTTAACCCATGTCCGCTCTCTTGATTATCTTTTTTAGGTGTATAGATTTCATTATGTTTATCGTATCTTATAGGTCTATATAAGTGAGTATATACCGTGTTTGTCTTTCTCCTTCTGGGATATTTCACTCGGGATGATCTTTTCTAGGTCCCACCATTTGTCTGCAAATTTCATGATTTCCTCCTTTTTGATTGCTGAGTAGTATTCCATTGTGTAAAAATACCACAATTTCTGTACCCATTCCTCCGTTGATGGACATCTGGGTTGTTTCCAGGTTCTGGCTATTACAAATAAAGCTGCTATAAACATGGTTGAGCAAATATCTCTTTTGTGTACTTGAGCAAACTTTGGGTATATACCTAGCAGTGGTATAGCTGGGTCTTGAGGAAGCACTATTCCTAATTGTCTTAGAAAGTGCCAGATAGATTTCCAGAGTGGTTGAACCAGTTTACATTACCACCAGCAGTGGAGGAGGGTTCCCCTTTCTCCACAAGCTCTCCAGCATGTGTTATCCCTTGAGTTTTTCATCTTGGCCATTCTGATGGGTGTAAGGTGATTTCAGAGTTGTTTTGATTTGCATTTCCCTGATGGCTAATGAGGTTGAGCATTTCTTTAAGTGTTTCTCTGCCATTCGATATTCCTCTGTCGAGAATTCTCTGTTTAGCTCTGTTCCCCATTTTTTAATTGGATTACTTGGTTTGCTGCTTTTCAGCTTCTTTAGTTCTTTGTATATGCTCGATATTACTCCTCTGTCAGATAAAAGGTTAGTGAAGATTCTTTCCCAATCTGTAGGCAGGCGTTTTGTTTTGATGACAGTGTCCTTTGCTTTACAGAAGCTTTTCAGTTTCATGAGGTCCCATTTATTGATTGTTGCTTTTAGAGCTTCGGCTGTTGGTGTTCTGTACAATAAGTTTTCTCCTGTGCCAATGAGTTCTAGGCTGTTCCCCACTTTTTCTTCTAACAGATTTAGAGTATCTGGTTTTATGTTGAGGTCTTTGATCCACTTGGACTTTAGTTTTGTGCAGGGTGATAAATATAAATCTATTTTCATTTTTCTGCATGTCGACATCCAGTTGGACCAGCACCATTTCTTGAAGATGCTGTCTTTTTTCCATTGAATGGTTTTGGCTTCTTTGTCAAAAATCGAGTATTCATAGGTGTGTGGGTTTATTTCTGGGTCTTCTATGAGGTTCCATTGATCCTCCTTTCTGTTTTTATGCCAATACCATGCAGTTTTTATTATTATTGCTCTGTAGTACAACTTGAGATCAGGGATGGAGATACTTCCGGATGATCTGTTGTTGTACAGGATTGTTTTGGAGATTCTTGGTTTTTTGTTTCTCCATATGAAGCTGAGAATCTTTTTTTCAAGGTCTGTAAAGAATTGAGTTGATATTTTGATGGGAATTGCATTGAATCTGTAGATTGCTTTTGGCAGGATGGCCATTTTCACAATGTTAATCCTACCAATCCATGAGCATGGGAGATCTTTCCATCTTCTGAGATCTTCTTCAATTTCTTTCTTCAGAGACTTGAAGTTTTTCTCAAACAGGTCTTTCACTTGCTTGGTTAGTGTCACCCTAAGGTACTTTATGTGGTTAGTGGCTATTGTGAAGGGTGTTGTTTCCCTAATTTCTTTCTAGGCCATTTTGTCTTTGGTATACAGGAGGGCTTCTGATTTTTTTTGCGTTGATTTTGTGTCCTGCCACTTTGCTGAAGGTGTTAATCAGCTGAAGAAGTTCTCTGGTTGAATCTTTGGGGTCGCTCATGTATACTATCATATCATCTGCAAATAGTGACACTTTGACCTCTTCCTTTCTGATCTGTATCCCCTTGATCTCCTTTAGTTGTCTTATTGCTCTGGCTAGGACTTCAAGTACTATGTTGAAGAGGTAGGGAGAGAGTGGGCAGCCTTGTCTTGTCCCTGATTTCAGTGGGATTGATTTAAGTTTCTCTCCATTGAGTTTGATGTTGGCTATAGGCTTGCTGTATATTGCCTTTACTATGTTTAGGTATGTGCCTTGTATTCCTGATCTCTCCAAGACTTTAAACATGAATGGGTATTGGACTTTGTCAAATGCTGTTTCAGTATCTAAGGAGATGATCATGTGGTTTTTGTCCTTCAGTTTGTTTATGTGGTGGATTACATTGATAGATTTCCGTATGTTGAACCACCCTTGCATGCCTGGGTTGAAGCCTACTTGGTCGTGGTGGATGATATCTTTGATGTGTTCTTGGATTCGGTTTGCAAGTATTTTATTGAGTATTTTTGCGTCAAAGTTCATAAGAGAGATAGGTCTGAAGTTCTCTTTTTTTGTTGAGTCTTTGTGTGGTTTAGGTATCAGGGTGACTGTTGTTTCATAGAATGAGTTTGGTAATGTACCTTCTGTTTCTATTTTGTGGAATAGTTTGAGGAGAATTGGTGTGAGCACTTCTTTGAAGGTCTGGTAGAATTCCGCGCTGAAACCATTTGGCCAAGGCCTTTTTTGGAGGGGAGACTGTGAATGATTGCTTCAATTTCCTTGGGGGATATTGGGCTGTTCAGTCTTTCTACCTGATCTTGACTTAATTTTGGTAGATGGAATCTATCAAGAAAATTGTCCATTTCATTTAGATTTTCAAATTTTGTGGCATATAGGCTTTTGTAGTATGACCTAATGATTGTTTGAATTTCCTCTGTGTCTGTAGTTATGTCACCCTTTTCATCTCTGATTTTGTTGATTTGGATAGATTCTCTCTGCTTTTTAGTTAGTTTGGCTAAGGGTTTGTCTATCTTGTTGATTTTCTCAAAGAACCAGCTTTTTGTTTCATTGATTCTTTGAATAGTTTTATTTGTTTCTAATTGATTGATTTCAGCCCTGAGTTTGATTATTTCCAGCCTTCTGCTCCTCTTGGGTGTATCTGCTTCTTTTTTTTCTAGGGTTTTCAATTGGGCCATTAAGTTGTTTGTATGTGATGTTACAAATTTCTTCTTGCAGGCACTTAGTGCTATAAATTTTCCCCTGAGCACTGCTTTCAATGTGTCCCATAAATTTGGGTATGTTGTGCCTTCATTTTCATTGAATTCTAGGAAGTCTTTAATTTCTTTCTTTATTTCTTCCTTAACCCAGCTCTCGTTGAGTAACAGGTTGTTCAGTTTCCATGTGCGTGTAGGCTGTTTGTTATTTCTGTTGTTGTTGAGATCCATGGTGGTCAGATAGAATACAAGGGATTATTTCAATCTTTTTGTATCTGTTGTGGATTTCTTTATGACCAACTATATGGTCTATTTTGGAGAAGGTTCCATGTGGTGCTGAAAAGAAGGTATACTCTTTTGAGTTTGGATGAAAAGATCTGTAGACGTCTATTAGGTCCATTTGATTTAGGGTCTCTGTAAGTGTTTTTATTTCCCTATTTGTTTTCTGTCTAGTTGATCTGTCCCTTGGTGAGAGTGGAGTGTTGAAGTCTCCCACTATTAGGGTTTTAGGATCAATGTGTGATTTAAGCTTTAATATTGTTTCCTTTGTGAATGTAGGTGCTCTTGTATTTGGGGCATAGATATTCAAAATTGTGATGTCCTCTTGGTGGATTTTTCCTTTGATGAGAATATAGTGGCCGTCCTTATCTTTTTTGATTAACTTGGGTTGAAAGTCTATTTTATTAGATATTAGGATGGCTACTCCCGCTTGTTTTCTGGAACCATTTGCTTGAAAGACATTTTTCCAGCCCTTTACTCTGAGGTAGTGTTTATCTTTGTTGCATAGGTGTGTTTCTTGGATGCAACAGAATGATGGATCCTGTTTCCGCAACCATTCTGTTAGTCTGTGTCTTTTAATTGGGGAGTTGAGTCCATTGATGTTGATAGAAACTAGTGACCAACAATTGTTACTTATTTTAGATGTGGTGTTGGTGGTGTCACTGAGTTTCATTGCTTGTCTTCTTTTTTTTTTTTTTTTTTTGTTGTTGTTGTGTAGTTATCTATTTCCTCTGTTTCCTTCAATGTAGTTGTTTTCTTTGGTTTGGAGTTTCCCTTCTAGTAACTTCTGTAAAGCTGGGTTACTGTGTAGATATTGTTTAAATTTGGTTTTGTCTTGGAATATCTTGAATTCTCCGTCTATGTTGATTGAAAGTTTTGCTGGGTATAGTAGTTTGGGTTGGAATCTATGGTCCCTTAAGGACTGTATGGTTTCTGTCCAGGCCCTTCTGGCTTTCATAGTTTCTGTTGAGAAATCTAGTGTGATTCTGATAGGTCTACCTTCATATGTTACTTGGCCTTTTTCCCTTGCTGCTTTTAGAATTTTTTCTTTGTTTTGTAGGTTCAGTGTTTTGACTATGATGTGACGTGAAGAATTTCTTTTCTGGTCTAGTCTACTTGGTGTTCTGTAGGCCTCTTGTATGTTTATGGCCATCTCCTTCTTTAAGTTGGGAAAGTTTTCTTCTATAATTTTCTTGAAAATATTTTCCGGACCTTTGAGCTTGATGTCTTCTTTTTCTTCTACTCCTATTTTTCTTAGGTTTTGTCTTTTCATGGTGTCCTTGATTTCTTGGATGTTTTGTGTTTGGAACTTTTCTGATTTTATTTTTTCTTTGAGAGACATGTCAATTTCCGCAAGTGTATCTTCAGCTCCTGAGATTCTTTCTTCCATCTCTTGTATTCTGTTGGTGATGCTTACCTTTGTGGTGCCTGATCTTTTCTCTATGTTCTCCAGCTCCTGGTTTTTCTCTATTTGTGCTTTCTTTATTGATTCTAATTCTGTTTTCATGTCTTGCACCATTTCCTTCATCTGTTTGAATGTGCACTCCTGTTTTTCAATGATAGCTTCTATTTTTTGTCCGTTGCCTCTCTATGTATCACTAATTGTGCCTCTACTTCTTTGGGTATCATTGCCTGTATTTCTATGAGAGCTTTGTTTGTTTCTTCTTTATTTGCCTTCATTTGTGTGGACATTTCTTTGAGAGCTTTGTGCATTTCTTCTCTGTTTATCTCAATTTTCATGGTCATTTCTCTGAGTGCACGATTTGTTTCCTCTTGGTTAGTCTCGATTTCTTTGGTTATTTCTCTGAGGGCTTTGTTCATTTCATCTCTATGGGCCTCTAATAGCTGGAGAAACATAGTTTTGAGGTCGTTTTCTTGTATATCTAGTGAATTGAAGTGTCCATTTTTTTGTGGGGTTGCTGGTGAGATCATTATGTCCTGATTTTTGTTGGGAGTGTTCTTACGTCTGCCTCTAGCCATCTGGTTATTTATAATCCTCACTGCTTGTTCCTCGAGATTGTAGTTTGGGCTATGATCCTCTCTTTCTGTTTTCTGGACTGTTTTTTCAGGAAGATGAGAGAGGTTCACTGCTTTGGGGGTGTGCACTGTGTTTTCAGTTTTGCCTAAGTAAAGAATGTGACGCTGGCGCTATTCGTGTGCGCTTTTAGCGGGCGCAGTGTGCATGCGCGGATTGTCTGACTATTGCAGTGGCCTGCAAGCCACTATTATGCAGTTCTGACTGAGATCCAGGGATTGTTTGCCTGGATTACCCTGGTGGACCTGCAAGGCAGAGGCTTCAATGTCGCTATCCCAAGAATCCCTCTGATGCCCACACTAGGAGTGTGGGTGGCAGGGATCTCGTCTGGTTGCTTTTGTGGAGAGGCCCTGGGTCTGGGGCAATCTCTCCCTAGAAGGCTCACTCACTCTCTTGCAGGACGAGTTGGAATGCACAGGGGTTCCCCTTGCTCACTACTCTCAGTTTTGGTCCTGCTGCAGAAGTGCACGGGTAGCGTAACAGTCAGCTCTGTGACACTGTGGCCGCAGGACTCAGTGTCCACCTTTCCTGTGTGCTGCCTCTTTGTTCTTTCCCTCTGCCAGGAGGGGTTGTGTTGACTGGTCCCTGGTTGGCGCGGGAAAGAGTTAGGGTGAGTGTACTCAATCCCAGATCCCGGGCCCAGCTCTCTCTGCCAGAAGCAGCCTAGCAGTAGAATCTATGTTTGCTGATCCTAAGAGAGTACCGGGTACGGTTGAGTGTCCTCAGATCCAGTGCTTGGGTTTCTCTGCTAGGGGCCGCTGGAGAGAGGGTGCTGTGTCCTTGGCAGGCTGCCTCTCTGTCCTTCCCCTCTGACCTTCTCCTCTGCTAGGGCGAGCTTATGGAGGTGCTCTCAGGGGAGTGCCAGCAGGGGTTGGGGCTTCTCAGTGGGATCCTGAACCCTGAGCCAGTGGAGTTTCTCTGCCGGGGGGGGGGGGGGGGGGGGGGGGGGGGG